>NC_138076.1:51066147-51606147 GCF_964212035.1 Myotis nattereri | reverse complement strand
AAGAAATGGAAATGCACATACTGAATATGATAGAAGCTTGTCTGCCTCCTCATTTTTAAACTCATGGGAAATTGAGTTATCTGTGCTGAAACCTTACCATCACTAATTTCTCAAGATCATGATTATAAAAATAATAATAATAACAAATATTGGCCAAAAGTCATGGGAAAAAGATCATTTTAACTGTAAACATGTGTTTTTGTTTAAATAAAAACTTTTTAACGTAGTAGAACTAATTGGATTAAAAATATATTAAAATTTTTCTCAAGAAAATGAGAAAGAGCTCATATTTGAAATAAAGACAAGCACTGCTACCCAAATCTAGACATTCCAGATCATCCTACACCAAAACATTAATATAACATATAGGCATAACCTAGTCATTCTTTAAAAAATAAATATATGATGATAAGCTTTCCATTTGTTAATTAAAAGTTCTCATGAGGTTTACTTGTTTTTCCATATTATTTATGTTCACATTATTAAATCTAGAAAAATGAGAATTCACTGTTTATATAGGAAGTATAAGAGTTTTTTATTGTTCTATGTTTATTAACTATGTGTCTATTTTTTGGCATGTTATTTTTGAACACTTTATTTTTTAAAACAGCTGTTAGCCTCTCAGTCAATGAAAATCAAAAAGTTGATTGTTTATTCTGTAGTCACATAGCTTAATAGAATCAATAAATATATTTCTGGAAAGCCTCACCTGCATGTATTTATTTTACTTTGTCTAAGAGAAAAGACAATCACCACTATTGTAGTTGCCATTTCTATAGTATGCTGACATTTTAAAATATTTGTGAGTAATGTTTCTATTATTATAAACTATGTATTAAAATAAATTATATTTACATATTAAATATATTGAAGGGCAATAAACCTGTTAATGATATCTAAGACAGATCAAAACACATATTTTAATATTCCAACAAGGGTTTGTTACTACTTTTAAATGATTTAATATGAACATATTTTAAAGATAGCATATTCTCTAGAATAATCTTATATTAGCTTTTTAAATTTTTATCTTTAATTACATAGTGAACTTTAAAGAAAACATTCAGAGGATCTGTAGAACATCTACACACTTATATAAATATTATCATATTTTACTTAAACATATTTCAACAGACTTTTCCTTACTCCTTTAAAATAATACTAATGTCATTAAATCAAGACTAATTAGGAAATTCAAATGGAAATATTTGAAGAAAAAGAAGTTCTTCAACATGGGAAAATCTTATTTAAAAAGTTTATACAGTGAAATTAACATTTAAAGTATTTTTTTAAAATATATTTTATTGATTTTTTTACAGAGAGTAAGGGAGAGAGATAGAGAGTTAGTTAGAAACATCGATGAGAGAGAAACATCGATCAGCTGCCTCCTGCACACCTCCTACTGGGGATGTGCCCACAACCCAGGTACATGCCCTTGACCAGAATCGAACCTGGGACCTTTCAGTCCGCAGGCCGACGCTCTATCCACTGAGCCAAACCGGTTTCGGCTATAGTATCTTTTTAAAATAAATGGGAAATAAATAATAGAAGTGCATGACAGCAAAAAAGACTGAAGAACAGTACAGTGTCAGAAAATTAATTAGATACTGAAGAAGTAGTTCACATAAGCCTGAAGTTTGTAATCTGTACCACTAAGTGGATAGTGGTAGCTAGAACAAAAATAAAGGCAAAAATTTAATGTTTTTAGATAATATGCTTGATTTTACATATATTAGGTTTGGTGTATCAGCATAGGTTTTAACCTAGAGATACTTACTTGACATTTACAAACTGGCTATGAGATAGATATCATTAGCTCCATTTTACTGATGTAGAAAATGTTCCTCAGAGTAGTAAAGTCACTTTTCTCAAAATTACACAAGTATTAAATATAAGAACTTAGAATTCAAGCCAAAGGCTGTGCTTTTGACCATTCTGCAAAGGAGTTAATAACATCACAGTTAAAGGTTAATGAAAGAGAAAATGGGAACAAGGTGGGAAGCTTAGGATTCTCACACAAAATGTGCAAAATCAGGAAGAGAAATAGTGAGGCCATGGAAAGGAGCCTGGGAATGCGAAATCAGAAGAGAACAATGTTGCAAAAAAAGAAGAGAGAAATGCCAGAAAGAATGGCCAGCAATATAAAATGCAGCTATGTTCAATGAAAAATAAACTTAGTCAAGGAAATTAAATTTTGGATTTGAATTTTATTATTAATTTTGGAAATGACAATTATAATAGACTAATATAGTATAAATAAACTAAAAGAGGACCAAGAAGATACCTGGTGAGGAAATAAGGTAGATCACTATAGACCTCAACCCCATCTGTGCCATTGATTCCATAGCACTTTAATTCACTTTTTTCTATTATTAAAATTTTATTTCTGAGTTGACTTCTTTTTCTTACTTATCTTTTCTATGTATGTACATCTTTGAAGGATAATTTTCCTTAAATAACGAAATGTCAGCAAAATGGAATTTTAAAGATATTTTTATTTTTTTCCACCATTCCTATTCTTTGCTCATTGGCTATGTATAAAATAGAAAATAACAGGAACTTCTTCTTAGCAAATTTATGCTTAAGCCAACCTTGGGCCTAGAAAAGTGAATAGGAAGAAAGCATTATAAACGCAAATATTTTTTATCTATCTAAATGAGAAAACAAAAACACATTCCCAAGACTGTAGAAAAGGAATCTCTACATATATTTTTTTTTCTTTGAATTTACTGGGGAATTATTGGGATTCATCAGCACGAAGTGAGAAACATAGAGATTCTATCTCCTAACCACGAGGTATCTAGGAGGAAATCATCTGACTTCAGTAAATCAAGGAGCTGAAAGAGATATATCACTTATACAGGTTAATAGTATGAGACGGAGGTTACCATTAAATGGCAATTCTGAAGTGCATAGAGCAAAGGTTGAGAGGGAAAGGGGTGGGTGGTGTGCCTTTGGCAGTGCCTGTGATGAGTAATCAAGGATACAGATTTAGAGTGCAATGGATGAAGCTCATTGCAAGAATTCAGGAGAATAAGTCAGCTGGTGGTGGATTTGAAGATTATAGGTTGGGATTGCATGATCCAAATGGGTTAGAATTTCTTGGTCGACGAGATCGGGGGCAGAGGGGTGTGCAAAAAATAAAGAACTACCTGGGGAAATTCAGTGAGTGTCTACTTTAAGAATGAATATCCCAGGAAGAAACTCAGAGTTTTATAGGAAAAGCACTCCACAGGAATGATGGAGGATAGAATGAAATGGTAAATTCCTCATTGAGCTTTATGGAAAAATGGCACTTTTTAAGCAACCTTTGGAACAACCTTGGGTACATGAATAGTAGGACAGGGAAGGCAGGTACTTCCTATGATATCAGTGATCATTCCAGCTTGGTTGGCTTTAGAAAATGATAGTTGTTGAGCTATTATTCTACACCTAAGTTCTGAAATTACATAGGAGGAAGGGAATACTACTATAGAGAACAGTGGGAATTTCCTGATCACATTTTAATTGGGAATTAATAAAGTACAGGATTTTTTTTTTATCTTAGTATTTCTCACATTCCAGTACAGAAAATAAAAACTATTCTTTTTGACAAGATAATCTCATAGAAAAAAAGCTTGTTTCATTTTTAGTTTAAATTAAGCTAATTTATGAGCTGTTTCTGAAATTTTATAACATATTTAATTTTTAAACATTTTGTCACAACCATAAAACCAGGTTCTAGATAGATAATGACTATATGTGGCTATATATTTTTGTCAAGTCTACCTATTGAATCTCCCCTTCAGTGTTTTATTAATTAAGCAGAGAAGCAAAATATACTTCAGGAAAATAGTTTATATTTGTTTGGAGGTTAGCTGTTTGACCCAAGTATGTATTTTTACTTATGCAAATGCTTTCTGTGATTATACTCAACTGAATTTTTTTGTAAAAATAACAGAAACATTGGACTGGTTCCAAATGGTAAGTTTAAACATTCAAAGTGAGAGAATTTAAGAATGTCAGAAAAAAATGGTGTTTATATATCACAGTTTATATATGTGACGTCAAATTATTCAAGATATGCCCCCCAAAAGGATAGAAGTTTGAATCTATTTCATGTCTAGTTGTCTAAAATTGGCCCAATTCTGACAAGTAAGTGCTTTTGTCAGGAGACTAAAAACCTATTAGATTTGGGTGGCTTTAAGGTTATTTTTTGCTTTTTTGTTTATTTCTCAGGCTATCTTCTTTTGGTGTTAGTGTTTAATTTTCTTATGTGTATTATTACCTGCCTTTCTTTATATACCATTCAGAATGGTATGATAATCTGAGTACTATTTCCCCATGGAATTGGAACTATAAATACTGTGGTGAGAGGATAAATAAATGAAAAAAATACATATTTATTAATTTTCATGGCAACAAATAAATGAGACTTAAAAATTTGTTTTTAAACAGAAATCCTGAAACCCTGTGGTTTCTGTTTTATCTCTACCAGCTTTTTTCTTATTCCCCATAAGTCCTTTGGGTTTCAATATATTCCGCTCACCCCCTTTTTAAGTTAGACAATGGAAGTCTTGAATTTTCAAACAAGAACATAACATACAATAATTGATTTCAGAATTGATACTTTACAGGTATCAGATCCTAAAGAAATTTAAAAAGAAAGTGGTGTATATGGAATTGATATTCAGAGAGGATGAATCAGAAGGTGGTACAATTTGTTGTTCTCTTGCTGAAATCTAGAAATCTTGTTACTCATTGATAAAAGAGTGAATTAAGGTATTGCTTGTGGTCATGTTAGTGACAAAATGGCACCAGATATTGGGCCTCGGTTCAGAAACCTTGGTTCTTGAATTTGACTACCAAAAGTTCATTATCTCTTCAGTTGTCAGTCATTGGGAAGCAGGAGCTCATGACTCCCCATGCCTTTTGATCTTGAGCTGTTTTTGTTAGTCAAAGGCAGTCTTACAATGAAGGATGTAGATGCTAGCATTCAACCCTAACACCTGTGGTAGCTGGAGGACAAAATGGGAGATGATTGATCAGGTGAAGGGTGCCAGGGTTCTTGTCCCAGCATCAAGAAGGGTTCAGAAATCTGGAGAAGGATTAAATTGGAGTCCAGAGATGAAGCATAATTTTGAAAAGCATTTGGGGGTCAGAGGAGCTTAGCTAAAGGAGCTAAGTTTTAAGGTCTTAAGTCTAAGGTCTTAGGTTCTCAGGTCTTAGGTCTCCTCATCCCAGGACCCCATGCTTTTTATTAACACAACTTGTCCTGAGGCCAGGCAGAGATATACACTTCAAAGGGTCAGGGTTTCAGAATGGGGGAATTAGCCTATGGCTATTCAGGTGTTTGGCCAGTAGAAGGTAATAACATGTAGATTAAGATGCCCTTTAGCTGTCTGGCAGCCAAGAAATCAATTTAATGTATCCTATTCAGGTTTGGGAAAATGCCATCAGCCATTCCCAGATGCAGCCCTGCTGTCATGCTGGAATTGGTCTCCAGCAGAAGGGGACCTGCACATCATCAAAATACCACCATATTAAAACATTAATCACTTTTCACATTCCATGTCCTTTTTCACTAGTTTATGATTTCTCTTTAAAGCTTGCTTTAAATTTAGCATTATAGATGTATATTTATTTATTTACTAGGGGCCCAGTGCACTAATTTGTGCACCTTGAAAGGAACTATGGGCTGGGAGGCTGCAGTGGGCACAGGGGCGAGTCTCAGCCCCTCCCACCACAGCCCCCGATCCCCGTCTGCCAGCAGTCCTGCTCTCGCTGCCCTTGCTCCCACACATTGACAGCGCTGGCCCCGCTTGCACCTGCTGATTACACAGAGTGATTGGAGCTGGCACCAGCAGCAGAGGTGAGTGGGTACAAGTGGGGCAGGTGCCGGCAGTGGGTGTGAGAGATGGCTTTGGTGCTGTTGCCTGCAGGAGATGTGAGAGGCGCCTGCTGGCTTCTATTGCCCCTCAGGAGCAGGAGGAGGTGAAGCCGTGAGGGGCAATAGGGCTGGAAGCTGCTTCTTGCACCTGCTGATGGTGCCGAGCAATTGGGGCTAACGCTGGGCACCAGCAGTAGGTGCAAGCTGTACCTCTGGTGCCGGCAGCAGGTGTGAACGGGGCCAGCACTGGCAGCAGGTGTGAGCACTGGACAGGACCATGGCGTGCAGGAGCAAAGAATTTTTAGTAACCAACAGAGGCTTGCCCAGATGACAGTAACCAGCCCCCCGCCTGCTCATCTGCTCCACCATCCCACCAAGGCTGACGCCCGCCATGTTTCATGCTCTGCCACTTGCTGCCGACACCCACCATGTTCCATGCATGCCCCCTGGTGGTCAGCGCACATCATAGTGACCGGTTGTTTGGTTGTTCCATCATTTGGTCTATTTGCATATTAGCCTTTTATTATATTAGATGTTTTTATTTATTTTATTTTCTTCTGTTTCCATGGGAATGAAGCCCTCCACTATGCAGGTATTTTTAAATTTTGCATTTTTTTTTGGGGGGGGGGCGGGGGGGGTATTTTCATTTTATACTGCATGACTAAAAATTAGAAAAATGCCTTGCATTCAATAACTATGTATTGAATGAACTAAAGATTGAATGATTTAACTACTATACAGTGACTAAGAAAGAGTGAGCAGTCAACAAATGTCAGCTCTCCGTGTTGAGGAAAATCAACCAGTTTATTTAAACTGAAATCATCTATACCAATGTCACAAACATTTTGTGTGAAAGGCCAGATACTAAATGCTTTATGACTTGGCAACTGGAGAGCCTGTTGCAACTATTCAGCACTACCCTGAAGTGCAAAAAAAAAGCTAAAGACAATAAGTAAATGAATGGGCATGGCTGTGTTCCAATAAAACTTTATGTACAAAACAGAAAGAAGCCATTTTTTTTCAAAAGATCCATGAACTCTTAAATAGAAATTATTGAAAGATTGCATCCTAAGACTCACTGAACTTCTTGCATCAAAGTGTACCCTTACTGTATCTCTTGTTCTCAAACTATTATATTACTACTAGAGGCCCAGTGCATGAAAATTTGTGCACTTGGGGGTGGGGGGGTGTCCCTCAGCCCGGCCTGAGCCCTCTTGCAGTCTGGGACCCCTTGGGGGATGTCCGACGACTGCTAAGCTGTTAGTAGGACATCCTTAGAGCTGCTGCGGAGTCAGGAGAGGCTCCCGCCACCACAGCTGTGCTGGCCAGCCATGAGTTGGTTTCTGGCTGAGCAGACCTCCACTTCTGGAAGCACAATGACCACCAGGGGGCAACTCCTGCGTTGAGTGTCTGCCCCCTGGTGGTCAGTGTACATCAGCGACCAGTAGTTCCCTGTTGTTCTGCCCTTAGGGTCAATTTGCATATTACCCTTTTATTATATAGGATCTTTCCCTAATCTGAATCAACTACTAAAAACCACACATTAAACCTGATATCCAAATCTCATAAATATTCTAATTTTGACCTCTCTTGCTGGATGAGTTCTAAGATAGTCAGAGTTTTTTCTTAGTGCTGAAAGCAACAAATTCAGGTTTGTCTTATCCACAAAAAGTTTTGATAATATTGGGAAAAGCTAGAATTTGATATTTGCTTTGTGATAAGTTAGGCTCTTACCTTCTGCATGTTTTCTTCCTCCTGGAATATAAAATTTCCCTATCTATTCATGGTATTATATAGGCCCTGCAGGATGACATTCAAAATTGTTCTTTTTAACAGTGGCTCTGTCCCTTATATTCCCTGATAAAAAGGCATTTCTCAATGATTTGGGATACCCATGATATTATTTTTTCTTAGAATATTTCAATGAGGAAAAAATACACATGAAATTTGGAACCCTGCCACCCAGAAGTGGGGTTGTGCCAGATCTGCTCGTTACCTTCCTTCAGCCACTTTTCCTCTTATAAAGTGACATTATTACAATCCACTTTACATAATTGCTTTAAGAGTTAAGTGATATAGTGAAGTCAACATAATTTTTCCTTTACATATCATGTTTCAACTGTTGGGGCAGACAATTTTGATATAGTTTGTATCTCTAATATCTTATCTATGTATAAGTTCTAAATACATTTTAGATTTTTCTCAATAAACGTTATTGTATTTAATCCTTTCTTCTTTATTATATAATTTTATGAAAATTTTAATCCCATATTTGCCATTATGCTCCAGGTACTGTGTTATTGAATCTAACAATGTAGCTATGATCAGAAACTCGGTAAATGTTTTTGCATAAACAAAGTATGGAAGAATAAAGAGAAAAAAAATTGACTAATAACTTTTACTTTTTATTATTAAGGAGAATGTCTCTAGAGTCAACTCCTCTGAAACAATTTAAATTTGCCTATCCCCTAAACTAACTTTGTGTTAGTCTCCTCTTTCTTTCTGCATAATAGTATCTCAAAACCTAAAAAGAACTTTTAATTAATAATTATGTGAATTTATTTTCCTAAGTTTCATAATAGCAAAATTATGTTAAATCATTATTTCAAAATCTAGTGCGAAACTAATGACAAAATGAAAACAGGTGCAAAGCACAAAGGTTCATAATTTGAAATTCTGCTATGTCTCATACATTTGCATATCTAAATACTTATGCCTGTCAGAGGGACAGAAATAAGGTATGTTCTGAATTATTATTAAGAAACCCCTCAAAGCTTTATTTTGAAATGTGAGTAATATGTTTGAAAACCAATTAGAGATATAAAAGTAGATATTCAGGAAAGGACTAATGACAAGTATATTTAAATTTGCCATGCTCTTCCACTTTGAAACATAATACTAGTAATGTCAAATAGCTGTTTGGAGAAGGACATGGCTCACCTTTGAATCTTTAGTTTGCCATGTATTTGCTTCACCTGAATTAGTTCAGTTCATCAGTTTGCAGTGTTTGAATCAAACATTAATATGGCTCAAGTACATAAACAGTGATGGTATTTAACTGAAGAGGGTAAACCTCTGAAGGCAGTCCATCTACTGTTCTAGAAGTTAATAGATGAGCCCTCATGTAAGAAGAAGAAAAATAAAACAGATTATAGAGGATAAGTGTCAGAATGTATGTGCAAATTCTTATGGGAGCAGATTGGAAATTTCTTTCAAATTACCTCCTCTGTAAAAAACATCACTTTTACTAGGGACAGGAAATGTGTAAATTTGATAACCATGGAAATACACACATCTAATGTCAAGTTTAGAAAGCAGATTTAAACAGTGATTGGTATTTAGGTATAAAAGTCAAGTCCTCTATTTATTTGCTTAAATAAATCATAAATCACTCAAGAGATGGAGTTCTTTACATTAAAAAAAATTATTTTATAATACAATAAAGAAACTTGTTTTGTTTTACTAAGTTAGACTTTGTATTTCAATAAGTATTTCATCATGAGTATTTTTCTGTACAGTGTTTCCGGTTTATGTATTTTGAGGCTAATGGTGCTACAAAATGTCATACACTATACTCCAGGAGCATTTTGCTTCTTACCATTGACTTTTCATGTGTTTATAAAGAATTTAGTTCTTCTTCCCCATTCTTAAGAAATCTATTGATTCTGAAATGGACTACCAAGCAAAATAGAGACAGATTCATAGATAGCAGACATATAGTACTAGTGGGGAGCGGGGGAGAGAATGATTGGGAGGTTGGAGGGATTGAGCAAAAAAGAGAGAACTCATGAGCATGGACAATAGTGTGGTGATTGTGAGGGAGGGGGAGGTGGAAGAGGGCATAGAGGGGATAAATAGTGATGGAAAAATGAAAAAAATAAATAAAATAAAAGATTAAATTATCATGATATTTCATGTGTTTTTCCATAGGGAAGAAGCAAGCTACAATATTATATAGTAGAAAAATTATAATGGACGCTAACCAAGAGGGTCTTAATATCTCCTACTCATGGACGAAGGGGAGGGCAGTTGGAATGAGGGAGATATAACTGTTTTGCCAAAATCAGTAAGAACACATTATGAATTATATAAATATTAAATTGTTTTCTCTCTTTATGGTGAATGTCTTGCATTTCCAAGTGTATGTGTTGGATAAACCATCTTGATTTGGATAAATGTTTTAAATAGATGGAGAGCTAGGCTCAAACTATAAACCCAGGGAACCCAACTGGAGAGACAAGATTGACAGAAATGGAGGAAGGAGATTATGCTTTCGGCTTGAGAATCCTTTGCCTCTGTAAGAGTTCTAAGTAAAAATCTTTGTTTTATATAAAATCTCAACATATACTTAAGTACTTTTTCAATTGGACCTACAGTTTTTTAGTTGTGTCATAAACACAATAGGTAAGAAATAATAATAATAATCAGATTTTCTTTTATTCTATCTTAAGAAAGAACTACCTTAAAATGCAGATTAAAATGTTAAATATGTTTAAAGTTAAACTAATTTTTAAATGAGCATTTATACAGTAACAATTCAAGACACAGGATTTGATACTTATTTCAAAAGAATATGTGCACCCCCATATTCACTGCAATATTATTATAATAGCCACGATTTGGAAGCAGCCCAAGTGTCCATCAGCAGGTGAGTGTATAAAAAAGCTGTGATACACTTACACAGTGAAAGACTACTTGGCTGTAAATAAGAAGGAAATCTTACCCTTTGCAACAGCATGGATGGACCTGGACAGCATAATGCTAAGCAAAATAAGCCAGTCAGAGAAAGATAAATGCTATATGATTTCACTCATACCTGGAATCTAATGAACAAAATGAAGTAACAAACAAAATAGAGACAGACTCATAGATAGAGAGTAGGCTGACAGCTATGGGAGAAGGCTGAGGCAGGCTGGGTGGAGGTGGAGGGATTGAGCAAAAATAGAAATTAAAAAGAAAAAGAACTAAAAAAAAAAAATGATACTCATTCTCCTCTCCTGATGAGTCAGGAGATTATAAAACAGGAAGATGGGATAATCAAATCCGAAAACACAAAATGAGACTAAAGAAGGGGCGCCCGGAGTGTCTATGGCTTGCCCTGGCAAGAAGCACCTCCTGAGTAAAAAACTGGGAGGAAATGATAGATGTGCCTTAAGCAGTGATTACCAATGAGGATGATATGGAAAGAAGCTTTTCTAAACTATCAGTGATTTAAAAGAAAAGTATCAGCTATATTGAAGAAAAGTCTCAACTATCCTTCTGTTTTTCCCATAGAAAATGATATGAAAAGGTATTGTCATCTGAAGTGATGATTAAAAGTACTCAGCCAAAAAATGTTATGCATTAATTAATATGGTTATATTTTTCTAGGTTATATGATGTTTGTGGAATATATCATCAATTAAAATTTATAATTTGTTGTTCTCATATTACATAAATATTAATTAACCTTTATACCTAAAAAATAAAGAGAATGGGCAAGAGAGGAAGCACCTTCTCAATAGCAAACCCAAACCAGTAGAAGCCTGTTGTTTATCTAGGAAACAATTGCAGAAAAGCTTCCCTAAGGATAGGATGTAAAACGATTCAGGTCAGAAATAATTACCAGAAGTTTTGAAAATTGAAAAGCTTTTATTAGTCACTGTAAAGGTTTGTATTGTTCATCCATTTAAGAATTCCATTACATTTTTGGAAAAATAAAGAGAAAATTTGAGTGACACTTGATGGAATTTTTTTCTTTGCTGTATACAGTATCTCTAAAAATTGATTATTGGGATTTTAATATATGTTGCTCACTTTAATATAAAACATTTAATAGATTTCTGTATCTTATATCAATTGAAAGTCAAGAACTTAAACAGGCAATCTATCTCATGTCATAGAACTCACAATGATGTTTCCAACATTGTTCATAATAGTGACTAGTTTTTTTCTTTTTATTTTACAACTATCCAGAAAGGAGAAATTTGATGTTTATATTTGGAGCTATTTTACTCTCCATTCTAAAAGAGTGTTAGGAAACAGCCTCCATAGAGATGGAAAAGTGGCTATTAAATACTGAACAAATAATGACATTGTTCTTGCATTTAACCCTTTAATCACTTTCTGTTTAGGAATAAGAAGATAGTAGATAAGAACTTTACATTTAAGTGGCATAGGTAAACATGGTACTTGCCTTTTCCCACAACCACTAAAAATTACAACTAAATTACAGAACAACCATCATTTAGAACCACCTGCAATCTGGCTGAATGGAAGTCCTACAACTAGGGAATTAAAGAAGAAGCCACATCAAACCTGGTTGGAGGGGCAGAGATATAGAACAGGCTGGTCCCACACCCACGTGTGGCAGATACAATTTGGGAGGGATATCTCAGCTGCAGAGGTGCCTCCTGAATATTGAGGGGTCGCATCCCCACACCAGTCCCCTAAGCACAGGGTTCCAGTGCCAAGAAGAGAAGTCCTCATAACCTCTGGCTGTAAAGAAACAGTGGGGATTGAGGCTGAGGACGAAATAGGGCCACTTGATTCCTAGGCATTTTCTCATAAAGGGCTAAAGCACGGACTTCCTGTGGACTCCCCTTCTCTGAGCTCTAGTGCTGGGGCAGCAGCTTGAAAGACATATGGGAAGACATTGAGTTGCCTGGCCTTTGGGCAAGAGCTGGGAGGGCAGCTTTCTACCAGACAGAAGTTCTGGCAGAGGTCATTGTTCCTTTGATGAGCCCTCCCCCCACAGAGACAGCAGGCAGATGCCATATCTGAGACTCCATCAACCTGGCTCACACTGTTCACTCTGCCCTAGTGATTACTCTGCTCAGCAAAGCTATAATTTAGAATCTAAGGACAGAAAAAAACATTTCCAGGCAAGAAAATGCTAAAGTTAACCACCACCAAATCAATATTATATGAACTGTTAAAGAGTCTTTTTTAATAATAATAAGAAAAAATATGAACAATAAAATGGCAATAAATACATATCTATCAACAATTGAATAAAAAAAAATGAATGAACAAGCAGAACAGAAAAAGACTCATTGAAACAGAAACCATTTTGACAGATGGGAGGGGTTTTGGGGGGATGGGTGAAAAAGGTGAAGGGATTAAGAAGTACAAATTGGTTGTTATAAAATAGTCATGGGGATGTAAAGTACAACATAGGGAATCCTATCTAATAATAGACAAACATGGTAATTGACCATACCTTCGCTACACCTCCCATTGGCTAAGCAGCATGATATGCAAATTAGCCACCAACAAAGATGGCGGCTAATTTTCATACTGCAGGCAGTGTGGGACAGCGCAGCCGCCAGCGCGAGCCGCCATCCTGGGTCGCAGGCCGGCCCCAGAAGCCCCAGAAGTTGCCCAGAAATGGGTGATCAGCGGGAGATGGGGGTCCCCTGCCTAGACCTGACACCTCTGGCAGAGGCGTCAGGCCTGGGTGGGGGTCGGAGCTGGCAATCAGAGGGATCTGTGGTCCCCTGCTCAGGCCTGAAGCCTGGGCCAGAGGCATCAGGCTTGGGCAGGGGCAGAGCCATCAATCGGAGGGGTCTGGGGGGTCCCCTGCCCAGGCCTGTCACCTGGGCCAGAGGCATCAGGCTTGGGTGGGGGGCGGAGCTAGCAATCGGCAGGATCTGGAGTCCCCTGCCTAGGCCTGATGCCTCTGGCCAAGACGTCAGGCCTGGGCAAGGGCGGAATCGGAGGGTGACGGGGGTCCCCTGCCCAGGCCTGATTCCTGGGCCAAAGGCATCAGGTCTGGGGCGGGGGAAAAGGGGAGCCAAGCCGGCGATTGGTGTGAACTACAGAGAAAACACCTTTTCTGACCACTCATTGGTTAAGCTCCCTGTATGACACTGGTAATATTCTTAGTAACTTGGGTAATAAGAATCCAAAAAGGTGATCTAGGGTTTTTCACCACACACCTGGCGAAAAAAATGAAAGTCCACTCCTGGAGGGCTAAGATATGTCATATACTGCCCTAGCCAGTTTGGCTCAGTGGATAATGCCTTGGCCTCCTGATGGCAGGGTCTGGGTTCAATTCTGACCAAGGGCATGTACCTAGGTTGCAGGCTTTTCCCTGGCTGGGGCCCAGGTCAGGGCTCATGCAGGAGGCAACCAATCAAAGTGTTCCTCTCACTTTGATGTTTCTCTCTGTCTTTCCCTTTCTCTTCCACATTCTCTAAAAATCAATGGAAACATATCCTCAGGTGAGGATAAAAAAAAATAATAAAGTAATTATTATTATATGAAAGACACATCTTGAAAATGCCTAAAGAAAGTTGTCATTTTTTCATGGTGAAGGGACTGGAGTCTGTATTGATGAAAACACCTTGGTGGCTGTGGTGACTGGCAGTAGCTGCAGCAGCGGGGTGATGGGGCTGGTGCCTTCCCCTGATCAGCCCAGTCACCTCCCACAAAGGGAGGCCAGACTGTGGCTTAGGCCCTATCCCCAAGGGGAGCAGGGAGCGGGCCTAAGCCGTACTAGGACATCCCCTGTGGGCTCCCAGTATGTGAGAGGGGGCAGGCTGGGCTGAGGGACACCCCCACCCCAGTGCATGAATTTCGTGCACCGGGCCCCTAATATAGTCAATAATATTCTAATAATTATATTTGGTATCACATGTGTATGAGATTTATTGGGGTGATCATTTGATAAGTAATGTAATATCTAGTCACTGAGGTGTACACCTGAAACTAATATAATATGTCAACTGTAATTGAAAAGTACACTTGAAGCCTATGTAATTTTATTAAGCAATGTTATCCCCATAAATTCAATAAAAAATAAATAAAAATTAAATAAATAGGATCAGACACTTGGAAGAGAGGTACATGCCCTTGACTGGAATCGAACCTGGGACCCTTCAGTCCTCGGGTCAATGCTCTATCCACTGAGCCAAACCAGCTAGGGCAAGAGAAGCTATTTTAATAAATAGCAGTCTTAGTCGGTAAATACAACATAGAATGTAACTTGAAATTAACCCTTTATATCATATGTCAGCTGAATATTTGTGCCAAATACTGGTGAAACATTCATTCCTGGCTATAACTACTGGCTATATATTTAAGTATATAAATTTAATATCCCCAGATCAAGAAAAAGATGGCTTTGTCCATAACTTCATCTTATTTGTTAACTGAAATTCAGGTGTCACCAAGCTATGACTCAAAGGACATATCTGTTACCTGGTTTTGTAGAATTAGGCCAGTAAAATAAGATTGATGATTACATTTTGAAAATTATCTAAGAAGTCTAGTAAAAATCATTCTGTGACATGTAAAAGTATATAAAATTCAAAGTTTAGCATCCATAAATAAAGTTGTATTGGAACCCTGACATACCATTCAATTACATATTATCTATGGCAGCTTTGCACTAGAATAGCACAGTTGAGTAGCTGTGACAGAAAAGGTTAGTCCCACAAAGCCTAAAATCCTTAGTATTAGGCCTCTTATAGAAAAAAAAAAATCATCAACATCTTTAACTGTTAAATAATTAACAGTAGTCATGGTGCCCAAATATAAGTTGTGGTCTAGTTCAGGTACATCAAGGCCACTTCCCTGTAATCTCTCAATGCACTATTACAAGTTATATGACAAGTTATAAAATGTGGAAAAGAACTGTTCCCCACTCTTGGGAATCAAATGGCCGATGCCTTCTATACAACTCCCTCCAAAGGATATTTTTAAGCCCATTTTTTCCCAGATGAACAAAAATGGTTAGATGGAAAACGGCCAACATGTCTTAGCTGTGAGGCTGGGTTCTCCAAGGGTCACATGGCCCAATTTTACCCTGCAATTTTTTTATTCATTAATAACAGATGGGTGCAATTCTCGCTAAAGAAGTTTTCAACCCTCCTAGGGACATTTGGAAAGGTTTGCAGTCCTATTCACAAAATTCTCTTATAAACTGCAAACAAGCTACCAACATTTAATGAGTAGATAACAGGAGTGTGAAACATCTTGCAATGCATGTGACAGTGAAAAATTATCCCTTCAAAGATTTCAGCACAACTCATTGAGAATTACTGTTTTAAAGCATTAAAAGCAAAAACAAAAACAAACAAAATACCTTTCATTGTATGTCTTTCAAAATACAATAAAAAAGGATTTGGTGCCCATCTTGCTTGGCAACAACATACCACTAGAAAAATAATAACACTCAAATAGATGTTATATCCAAAGCTCACAGGCATGTTTTTACTGCCAACATTTGGAGAAAAGTTTTAAATGGCTTACTATTTTTTTCAAAAATAAGGTTATTTCAATTTAAAAATTTATGTTCTATCATGTAATATTTTTAAAAATACTGCCAGACCATATTGTTTAATTTTTTAAAATTACATTTGTTGGGGCAACATTGATTAATAACCCTATCTAATAAAAGCCTTATATGCAAATTGCCCAAATTGCCGAACAACCAGTCGCTATGACACGCACTGACCACCAGAAGGTAGATGCTCAACACAGGAGCTGCCCCCAGCCCACAGTCCCTGACCAGTGGTGGTGGCGGTGGTGGGGGGGGGAGGGAGGGGGGCGGGGCCAGCAAGTGGGCGGCACCAGGCCAGCCAAGGTGGGTGTGAGCAGGGGGTCCCCCAATTGCCTCACTTGTCACCCCACAGATCAGCACTTTTCACCAGCCAGGCCTAGGGATTCTACCCATGCACGATTTTCTTGCACTGGGCCTCTAGTATTATATGTTTCAGGTCTACAATTTTATAATACATTATCTGTATGTCCATTGTGTGTTCAACACCCAAAGTCTAGTCTCCTTCCATCACATATATTTAACTCCATTTATCCTCTTTATCTGCCCCAGTCCCCTTCCCCTCTGGTAACCACTAAACATTAAAATGATCTCCGAACTATATCATGAATGAACACCTTGACCATTTAAGTTATATTCCAATTTGTATATATTCTTTCTGAAATGAGTCATTTTTCTTTAGCCAATGGTTAGGAAGTTTATCTTCTCATAAATTTTTATCTCTGACAGAGGTACTGGTAATATTATTAGTGGACTCAATTAAATTGACACATATGTGTTAATTTAACATTAGAATGAAGCAATTTTTTCCATTCTTAACATAGTAGGTCAATATTAGACCTACTGATCCACTGGATTAAAGTCAGATACTTTAACAGAACATGTAATAAAAACAATTCCAGGATTTTTAAGCTGAATTAGTAAAATAAATTCATAATGAATTATGGGTAGTTATAATTTTAGTACAGTTCATAATCATCCAGTTTTGCCCTATAAAATATTGAACTAGAACTGAAGGCTCAGTTTTGGTTTTGGATCTCTAATTAATTCATTACGTATTACTAATTTGTTCTGTATGTACATGTGACATATATAATGACTCATATTAAAATATCACTTTCACTTTCCTAAACCTGTAAAAGGAAGTTTTGTTATTCTTGTGATTATCTTTCCTCAAAAAAAATGAACATTCTTTGGTCACAGACAGATTGTGGGGAAGTCTAACTAAGTAGAAATGCAAATTCTCGGTCGGTTTAGGCATCCTGAGTCAGAGTGGAAGAGTCACAAGTGGATTCTCATGATGACTGGCCCAACTCTAGGGCAGAGTTGACTGTTTCCCACAGGATCCTGTTATGCTTACACTATACAGTCCATTTCACTATTTTCCTCCAAGATAAAATATTATTAGTATTTGAGTGGAATCCATGACATTTGGTGATACTTTATGCAAAAGCAAAATTCTATTAAAATATAAGTTTTGTCCTGATGATTAGGTCATGCATGACCTAATGTCTTCTACTTGTGTATTGTTAGAAGGTCCAATGTCTTTATGCATGGAAGGTAAACACCAATCCCAATCATTTGATTTAGGAATCTGATGTGATTTCACAGAACCATGTCCATTTTAAGGCAGGTTTTTTTCACAAGACTACGCAGTTTATATATCCATTTATTGGCTTTTCAGTTTCTACCATCTGCTTTCAGGGAACATCTACAGCATCCTGTATTGTGAATATTTTCCTAAGATATGATGTGTATGACTTTTAATTTTTCATACATTTATTTTTGCACAGCAAATTGGCCTGTAAAAACCTTAACTTGAGGGTCTAATCATTAGAACATCAGTGGCCAAATCAGTATCTATATATGTATATCTATAATAATAAAAGCATAATATGCTAATTAGACTGATATCATTGCATACGTCCTTCTGGACAAAGCTGCCATAGTGGGGGCCAAGGCAGAGGTGGCTAGGGGCAATCAGGCAGGCAGACAAGCAGCTAGAGGCGATCAGGCAGGCAGAGTGGTTAGGGACAATCAGGCAGGCAGGCAGAGGGCTTAGGGGCAATCAGGCAGGCAGGCAGAGGGCTTAGGGGCAATCAGGCAGGCAGACAGAGTGGTTAGGGGTGATCAGGCAGGCAGGCGAGTGGTTAGGGGAAATCAGGAAGGCAGGCAGAGTGGTTAGGGGCAATGAGGCAGATAGGCGAGTGGTTAGGAGTGATCAGGCAGGCAGGCAAGTGGTTAGGAGTGATGAGGCAGGCAGGCAGGCAAGCAATTAGGAGCCAGTGGTCTCAGATTGCAAGAGGGTGCAGGCTGGACTGAGGGACTCCCCCCCAATGCACGAATTTCATGCACCTGGCCTCTAGTATATTTATAAAAATCATGCTGCACTTCTGACACATGCTGAGTATATGTACCTTTAATTGCACTTAATTCTGCACAATGAAACTAGGTCCATTAATCCTCTTTTGTAAAGACTCACTTGAGGCCAGGTATAGATCAGTTGAAACCAACTATTGCATTTGACAGTAAAAGTTGAGGAGCCATTTATAAATCTCTCAGCAGCTCTAATGTGTAAGGACGGCAGCACCTAGGAGATGAGCTTCAAGGATTCTCTTAGTCCCCTTTATCTGTTAGTAAGGCATTGCTCTTCCCCTGAGACTTCCTCAGTAAAGAAGTCAGGGTTTTAAAACGAAATAAAATTTTCATGATATTGGGATTTGCCTTAATCTACTCATGTCTCTTCATTAAAGGGAAACTCAAGTGCCCATTCATCTATGGCAACAAAAGAACTACTCAAAGAAGGCTGAGTAAGCGTGTCAGAACTGACATTTAAATGCAGTATTCTATTTTGAAATGCAGGGACCAAGCTCTGCAAGGACCCGCAAAGGCTAAATGCTGTTATATTGGCAAGAAGAGACACCTGTGGAGCATCATCTTGATTTGGGCAATAAGCACCAAAAACACGTAGGCATCAAACTTGTCTCTGTGGCTCTTATGTAACTGAAATGTGGGGGCCCCTTGAAAATTCATATGCATCTTTAGTTATCTGATGAAAACACTACAACCTAATAACCAGGTACATGATATGCAGACCTCAGAAATAAACCATGCTAAAAATTATTTTCCTGAATTTTTCTCTGAAGAATAACTGTACTCCCAAGGAGTACTTATGTGAGAAAATGACTTCTCTTTTTCCCTGTTGGATGACTCATTTCCTTTCAAGCATTTACTTAATAAGAGAGATTAGTGCTTCAGTTAAATTTTTTCCCCCTAAATCTCCCTGTTCATCATGCCATCTAGGCAATAGGTTATGTTAACTTTGGGTTATGTTAGGCCATATTATGTTAAATGCTGACATTCAGATATCGATATAATACTTAGGAATTTAAGTATCTCTGTAGCAGAGAAAAACAAATAAATCACTGTCTCAAATAAGTAAGGTCAAATTTATATTGATGCTTAAAAATACTATCCTCAAAATCATTAAAGTCAGAAATGACATAACAGTGAAAGAATTATTTATAAAGAGCTGCTGATATTGAATGAACAATAACAAAAACATTGAATTCATAGCACTAGTACCACCTCAACTTATTTTTTATATTAATCAGGTAATGGTCAGGACCACCTCTCTTTTGCACAGTCTACGTTGAGTTAAAAAAATGAAATGTTAAGACATGCTATTCCCAGTTCCTCGACTCTGAAAAAAATAGTAGTGACTTGGCTTAATCTTATTTCAAAAAAAATAAATTCACATAATTTTTTTTAAGCAGGAGCTTCTGAGATTCCTACTATTTGTGTGGTCTTATTATGTTCTTCCTGTTGAAGGAAGATCTTATCTTCTCCCCACGATGAACAGAAATCAGTTCTGATGACAAACTTTGGGTAATTTAAAAATATCTCCAGAAATTTCTTTGTCCTCCGTGTAGTGTTGTAGTGTTAGGACAATGTAGTTATTGCTTGAAATTTCAATGTGCTAATAAGCATGAACCTTAGGCACCAACATAAGATTATTGTCCTTTCTGTCAATAGCCAAATAAGAGCAAGAAAAAGGGAGGAGTAGTATATAATCTGTGTTTTCTCTCCGCCAACCACCATCTAAAGCCCAAGGAAATATAAGGGGAAGAAAAGGCTTGGCTTCCAAGCCTATCCCCACACAATGGCAATAAGCCCTCAGGAGAGGAAATTTAACTGTCCTTGAATAAGGCAGACACAGACACGGCTAAGTTCTTGTACTACTATCTTTTTATTCATTGGCTGAAGTCTACCCCAGGGAAAACATGACTTTGGCCTAAAATCCAAGGTAGATTCTGAAAGAGATTGTAATGAACTACATTCTTTGAAGCAAAATTGTATGTCTGCGAGTAAACATAGAAGAATGAGGTTAACTAGAAGAACTAGTCCCATCTTTGCATTTTGTCTCAGGACCACAAATCATACTCATCATTCCCTAACCCACTCTACATTATAAATTACCTTTATCTTAACTGCTACCTCTGCCAGTCCCTGTAGCATATTTGATGTTTTGATTTAAACTCATATCTAAGGGGTCTGAACCATTGGTAAACTTTCTCTAGTTTGACACAAATTGTTCAATAAACATTTGTTGCAAGATTGAATTATGTTCTTTAATATAAGAAAATACACAGAATAAAAATCTAAGCATGAACAAGCTTTTAAATGATTCTGTCTTTAAACTCCACAATGACAATTGAGTGATGTTCAGACACAATTAATAATGTAGATGGATGCTCATATTTTAAAATGTGCTTCTTAGTCTAATGGATGTTTTCTTCAAAATAAAAAAAAAATGTATTTTAAGGCAGAATGATTCTAATGCAGATTAGATATCAAAAAAACATGGGTGATTTAATAAATCTGAAGCTTGTGTTTATTTGCATCATGCAATTGTGACACTTTCATTTGAATAAAGAAACAATAGAAAACATTCTGAAGCAAAAAGTAAAATTTATTAATGAACATGATATTATGAAATCATGTTTTTAATCTGATAAACTAGATAGAACTTTGTGTGGGAAATTGCCATATCAAAATGAATTTTAAAAGAGATTAAACTATGCCAAGGCAAAAATTTCTGATGGCTGCTAATAGTTTTACTTTACAAAAATATAACACAGCAAGTGACTATAAAATAAAACCTCTGCTTCTTTATTATTCAGAAATTCTACTTGTGTTTAAAAGCTTTAGCAATAAAGATTTCTATTTATGCAAAAAATTAGTTAAGCAGCATATTTCAATATAAAATGATTGTGTAAGTTTGAGATTAGCTGAATAAGAAATAAATATACATTGTTTCTGGACTCTTTTTCTTTCAGCCTCAATTGAATGAGAAAGAAAAATTCATAGAGGATGACCTGAATTAATTTCTACAAGTTTTTTTTCCTACATGATCTTAGAGTGGTATTTAGAATAGATGCAAACAATGTTAAAGCAATAAATGGATGTCTCTGCAATGCTTATTATGGGTCACTCCATGCAAGTTCAAAAGGTCATTTCTCCATAAATAAATACGTTTACTGATATAAAAATATATTGATTAAATGTATTGCCTAAAATCAGATTATTTGGTTGAAATATTAGTTTCACCATTTATTATTTTTGTGTTTTGACTAATTATTAATTATCTATATTTCTCATTTTCTTCACTTTCAAAATAGGCAAAATGATAAAAACCCTACAAAAATAAAAAACATTTCTTTTTAAAAATTATTGCCGAAACCGGTTTGGCTCAGTGGATAGAGTGTCGGCCTGCGGACTGAAAGGTCCCGGGTTCGATTCCGGTCAGGGGCATGTACCTGGGCTGCTGGCATATCCCCGGTGGGAGATGTGCAGGAGGCAGCTGATCGATGTTTCTCTCATCATCAATGTTTCTAACTCTCTATCTCTCTCCCTTCCTCTCTGTAAAAAATCAATAAAATATATTAAAAAAAAAAGAAATTGGAATATAAAAAAAAAATTATATATAATTACAAAATAGAGGAGGGGGGAAGAGAGAGGCTGGTTAAAGAAGCATTTACTTGTGCCAGGTATAAATTTACATGCTGAAAACTTATCTTTCATTCATTCTGCAAATTTGTATTAAGTGCTTATTATTGTCCAAGTTTCTTGTTATTCACTGATTATGCAAAAATGAACATCCTGTAATTGTTCTTTCCTCAAAAAGCTTGTAATCAAGTTATGGAGGAAACAAACATATAAATTAAATACATACAATAATTGAAAATTCTCTCTTAAAGAAATGAGGTGAAAAAAGTGTCTAAGAGAAAAAAACAAGGCCACCCAGTTTAGGTGGTGTAGTCAGGTGAGACTTCTCAGAGTGAGTAATACCTAAGGTGAGACCTGCAGTATGAAAAATAAGAAAAAATGTGTAAACTCAGCCAAGATGAAATGGCAAGAGAGTGTCAGAACAATAATGACTAAATGATGATATATAAATATGACTTATAGCCCACTTGTCAAATTTACTAAAGTTCAAAAAAAAGAGCACTGCCTTTGAGTATATAGTGACGTTAAAACAGATAATGCAAATAAATAAATAAATAAATAACCATTAATGTAGTTTCTAAAATGTAGTATTATAACTAAAGAATTTTTAAATATCTGGACACATATATGTGTAAAATATGTCATATTAATATTTACATGTAAACAAAAATCTATATGAATATAAATATTAATATAAGTATCTATATGTTATTTTCCAGTATTAAAGACAATATTATTGACTAATGAGTATGAATTCTTGATTCAGAAATATTTTAGCAGTTTTTAGTCTAAAATTAGCCAGATATCTAAGGACTATTAATCCTTTAGATAAGTAATCATTATGTCAATGACAAAGATTTCCAAATATTGCATTTTTAAAAAAAAGCTCATAAAATTAAAGAATATTTATATTTTAGGGGCATTTTAATAATAACGACTATAGAAACATAATCCAGAAATTGCCATAGCAATAAATATGTAAGAGGTTCTTTTCCCCTTTTTTCATGAAAAACTTAAAATTGGGATGATTTTGGGTAATATATATATATATATATATATATATTTATATTATCACAATATAATTTGATCTTATAACTGATTACTCAGTTAGAAGGGCAAGATGTCTACAAGACTGAAAAATTGAACTGATTATCAGCTACTTCATTGACCATTGGTTTAGAAATGTGTTAGAATATTTATCGAATTTTATATTCGCCGTTAGCAAACATAGAAACCCATTGCTGAATTACAATACTTACTATGGGACATAATGTGATGTGATTCAAGAGTGTTTAGAGAAAATTTAGGGAAAACAAAACACTATTTACATAGTTTTTTGGTTTTCAAGAATATGTTAATTTTAAAATACTACAGCTTATTTAAAAACTTTGACTAATATTACTGAGATTGTTAAATTATGTGATCCTTTAAGCCATATATTGTCTGCATCACCTTTATTTTAACCTTTGAGGCAAGGTACTATTGGTCTTTTCATAAACAGAGAACAATTCCAAGATCCCAGACTGAAACTTACTATTTTATAAGAACCATTCCCATGGAACATTTGAGCCAATTTTTAAAAGGCTTTATTAGAAAGCCTTGTACTCTCTAGTTCTCTCACTCACCCGCCCCACCCTCACCTTTACACAGTATGTGACAGAAACAAGAGATGGCCAAGTTTACAAATCTCAGTCTCACTTCCTCAGAAGAACATTTCCCATCAAACAGGCTTTCTCTCTCTCTCTCTCTCTCTCTCTCTCTCTCTCTCTCTCTCTCTCTCTCTCTCTCTCCCACACACACACACACACACCCCGTCCCTTATTCTGGCCGAGGGAGAAGCAGCTCAGGGATCCCAAGGCAAAATAATGGGAAAAAAGGAGTTTCATTATGCAGCATAAATAATACTCTATTCCACAAAATACATATATTCTTTTAAAGAACATGTTTTTTCTACCATGTTCTAGTTCCTAAGTTTACAGCCATGGTTTTCTCCATCTATAATTAGGTGATAGTCCTCATTAGTAGATCTTTAGTAAGCATTGAAATATGTAATTGATTTCAGGGGTAGCTGAAAATTTGATGCTTCTTCCTCATAGGTCTCCCAAATATCTTAATCTGTGTCTCAATTTTTTAAATCATCTTTTCGAGTTCAAGTATTATCCATTTTAAAAGTGTTAATGCATCTGAGACAGGTAACAACTTTGTCACAATACCTGGACTGAAATTCATAACAACACTATCTAAAATTTTGAGAAATTGTATCAAAATCTCCAAATGAAGAGAAATCAAGTTAGTTCTATTTCTAATAGATATATTAAGTTTGTATAGCATAGTTATTTCTATATAACATTTAGGTAATATTTGAATACTTTCTATGCTTAGACATCAACATATGAATACTTGATATTTTTTAATCCTAAGGGTAATCCTGTAAAATAGGTACCACTATTATCACCACTATTACATAACTGAGGGGTTAGAAAAGTTATCAAAAGTTAGATCTGGGGTCCTGACTAGTTTGGCTCATTGGATAGAGCGTCAGCCTGCGGACTCAAGGGTCCCTGGTTCGATTCCGTTCAAGGGAGTGTATCTTGGTTGCAGGCACGTGCCCGGTGGGGAGTGTGCAGGAGGCAGCTGATCGATGTTTCTCTCTCATTGATGTTTCTAACTCTCTATCCCTATCCCTTCCTCTCTGTAAAAAATCAATAAAATATATTTTTTAAAAAAAAGTTAGACCTGGGATTAAAATCTAAGACTACTGTGTCTAAGATTTTAAGTATAAGAGGAAACAAGTACAATATTTCCAGAATCCTGGGTATTGTTTGGAAGAGCAGGCTCCACTAGAATAACAGAGAAGTCAAGAATAAGACTGATTGACTCACTAGTAGCTTTTATGGGAACACTATGTTGGAGGAAGGTAAAAAACAAATTTAATTTACTTTACGAATTTGCCCAAACTACTATCTCTTATACTGTAAGTTTCACAGTTTATTTCTCATGTTTGAAACCAATTTTTAAGTCACATCTTGTATTCCTTACCATCCCCCCACTGGAACAAATTTCTTCATGTTTATTAAACTTTCCACATAGGCCTTCATTTCTTTTTTTTAAATATATTTTTATTGATTTTAGAGAGAGGAAGAGAGAGGGATAGAGTTAGAAACATCAATGAGAGAGAAACATTGATCAGCTGCCTCCTACACGTCCTCTACTAGGGATCGAGCCCACAACCAACGACCCTTCTGCCCATGGGGCCAGCACTCTATCCACTGAGCCAAACCAGTTAGGGTGGGCCCTCATTTCTTAATTCTACCATTATTTACTATGAGGCTACCATTTTCAAAGCACTCTGATAGATTGATGAGTTACTTAAATAGGGTCAATATTAGAAGCAATAAGGCTCATGATACAGATAGCTCAGGTATTTGAGATAGAGTTTCTTAACCAGTCATCACACTGGAATTAAGTCAGGAAATTAAAACGCTGCTATACTCTTTCATGTAGGGAAGCTCAAGACTTGATTGGAAATTCTGACCTCGGGGAGTTGGTTGAAGGCAGCCTCCCCTAATTGTTCCTTGACCTTTACAAACAAGTCTGTGTATGTGTGGACCCTCAGGTGTTTACCAGAAACTTTATACTTAATTTTTAGTTGTCCCTGCTTAAAGGACAATGAAGACACATGTGTCCTCCCAAGATTACTTGCTCTACTGATTGTATCTAAAAGATAAACTTTATCTCAAACTGCTATTATAATAGCTGTCTGGTTCCTATAGCCAGGCAGTCCCTCAGCCCTCTCTTTGACAGCAATCATGTGTCAGATTAATCATTCATCCATCGCTCAGGTTCTGCTGGTCAGGCCTGGAACTTTCACATCCTATATAATAAAGAGGTAATAGGCAAATTGACCCTAACGTCATCACAAGATGGCTGGCCACCCCAATGTCGTCAGAAGATGGCCAGCAGGGGAGGGCAATTGTGGGAGACCAGGCCTGCAGGGGAGGGCAGTTGGGGGCCATCAGGCCTGCAGGGGAGGGCAGTTGGGGGTGAAATCAGGCTGGTATGGGAGTGGTTATGGGGCAATCAGGCTGGCAGGCAAGCGAGTGGTTAGGAGCCAGCAGTCCTGGATTGCAAGAGGGATGTCCGTCTGCCAGTTTAAGCCCAATCCCTGTGTGCCTAAACCAGCAGTCAGACATCCCCTGAGGAGTCCCAGATTGGAGAGGGTGCAGGATGGGCTGAGGGACAGCCCCCCATGCACGAATTTTGTGCATCGGGCCTCTAGTTGTTTTAATAATCATGAGAACCATGTAACTTTGAAATTGTATTTAATATACTTAAAGGTTGAATATCCAAAACCCTCAAAGAGTAAAGACTAGGTTAAAATATTTAACTTCACAAAACAATATAAATGATACACATTAAATTTATTGCTAAGTAGTTTTCACATTTCTCAAAGTTATGTGGTAAAACAAAGGTTATGCTGTAGTTTTTCACCTTTAGAAGAATTGCTAAAAATGCATTTTACACTATCAATCAAATTGTATGTTACTTCATTTAAAGAGCGTCATTGGAAATATAATGCTTCTGCTGAAGGCTTTTAGTCATGCAACCTTGCATTTATGGAGTAAACAAATGACAGGCATTGGTTAGCATTGTGATTATGCTTTCTGCATGGGCTCTAAAATTATAGTTAGTTGATTAGGTTGAGAAGACGTAAAATGTTAGAGAAACAAAATAGGGAATAACAACCAGAGAGAGATCAGACCACAAATTAAGGTGTATGCAGTTTGTTGTAGGGTATAATTGAGGGCATCTACCCAGTGAGAAATGACAACTTTGCTAAAACTGGAATTAGCAGTTCATGCAAAGACATCTTTGATATGGAAAAACACAGTACAACATCAAAAGAACAAGCAATTTTCTGGCTTAAGCTATTGGGTTATAGCTTTTCTTGCTAAAATGTATGACATTTATTCGTTCATCCATGACAGACACTTAGGTTATTACCATATCTAAGCTCTTGTGGATAATACTGCAATAAACATTGAAACACAGATATCACTGTGAGATACTGATTTTATTTTCTTCAGATATATAGCCAGAGGAGGAATTGCTGGATTCCAGGAATTGTATGGTACGTCCATGTGTTGCTTAACAATGGGGATATGTTCTGATAAAAGTCATTAGGCAATTTTGTCATTGTTCGAGCATCATAGAGTTCACCTACACAAACCTAGATGGTACAGCCAACTACACACCTAGGCTATGTAATATAACCTGTTGTCCATAGGCTACAAGTTCTGTACAGCAGGGTACTGTACTAAATGCTGTAGGCAACTGTGACACTATGGTAAGTCTTTGTGTATCTAAACATAGTAAATTATAGTATAATTTTTTTTTAAATATTACACCTTTATACAGAACTTACCCTGATTAGAGCTTATAGGACATAAGTTGATCTGGGTAAGTCACAGCTCACCCAGAGATGGGAACTGGAAAGAAATAATTTGAGGGAAGGGTAGAGAGAATTGCTTGGCAGAAGTTTTGTTTTGACTACTAGTAAGTTATTGTGAAATATCAATTGTGTATTACCTGGAGATGTCAAATAGAAAATAGAATACACAAGTCCAAGTAAAGGCTGAAAATAGAGATTTGGAAATCATGCACCAATCTCAGTTAAATTAGAAACCATGAAATATGATGATGTAATCTGGAGAGAATATTTCCATGGCAAAGAGAAGGCTATTCATATCAGAGCCTTAGGACTCTGTAACATTTTAAAACTTGATCAGCACAGTTTAATCCAGCGTTGATGAGTAAAAAGAGATGGTTTATGAAGTAGCAGAAAAGCCAAGAGAATGTGGAGTCCCAGAAATTTGCTGTCTCATGAAGAGGGACGGGTTATATCAAATGCTGCTGGCATGTCAAATGAGAAGATCCAAGGAGTGATAACTGGATTTGATTACATGACATCTATGTTGACTGTACAAGAAAGCCTCTGTGGAGTGGTGGGGATCAAAGCCTTATTGAAATGGATTGAGGAGAGAATGTGAGAGAATGGTTTGGAAACAAGAACTTATGAACAGCTATTACCAGACTAGAGGCCCGGTGCATGAAATTCGTGCGTGGGGGGGGGGTGGCTGGGGGGAAGCGGGGAGGGTATGTCTCTCAGCCCAGCCTGCAACCTCTCCAATCTGAGACCCCTTGAGGGATGTCCAACTGCCCGTTTAGAGGTGTCCGACTGTCCGGTGTGGGATCGGGCCTAAATAGGCAGTCAGACATCCTCTCACAATTCAGGACTGCTGGCTCCCAACCACTCGCCTGCCTGCCTGCCTGCCTGATTGCCCATAACCACTCCCCTGCCAGCCTGATCAACACCTAACTGCTCCCCTGCTTGCCTGATTGTCCCCAACTGCCCTCCCCCTGCTGGCCTGCCCCCCCCCCCAACTGCCCTCCCCTGATGGCCTGGTTGCCCCCAACTGCCCTCCGCTGCTGGCCTGATCCACCCAACTGCCCTCCCCCTGCTGGCCTGCCCCCCCCCCCCGCAACTATCCTCCCTTGCAGGCCTGGTTACCCCAACTGCCCTCCCCCTGCTGGCCTGCCCCCCCCCGCAACTATCCTCCCTTGTAGGCCTGGTTACCCCAACTGCCCTCCCCCTGCTGGCCTGGTTCCCCCCAACTGCCCTCTCCTGCAGGCCTGATCTTCCCCGACTGCCCTCCCCTGCAGGCCATCTTGTGTCCAAATGGGGCAGCCATCTTATGTGTTGAGTGATGATCAATTTGCATATTACTCTTTAATTAGATAGGATATGTTGTTATGAAATGGAAACATGGAAATAGAGGTGTTAACTAGAGATGTTTGCAGGGGTCCAAGGATGTTTTCTACTAAAAGAGACAATATAGAATTACTAGCATGATTGTGTATTGGGGAAGTGCATATAAAGAGGGAAAAATTAATGATGATGGAGAAGGAGATAATTATAGAAGACATCAGGTGAGAGAAAAGAAAATCTAGAGCACACATGGAGAGTTTGGTCATTGACAAGGCTAGGCTCATAACATTCATATAGTAAGAGGACTGAAGTTAGTAATTGTGGGCAAGTTTGATTAAAAAAATACACATCAGGTTTAGGGATTGAGAAGCAAGTAGGAAGCACTAAGAGGCTAAAGGGGTTAGAAAATAGTGAATTTAGAGAAGGAAATGTGAATATAAAAGTAAATTACACTAAAATTTCCAGGCACGTTGAGTGTCCATTTGAAATCTGGGCCCTGGGTTTTAACTGTAGTCAATTAGGACAGTGACATTCAGTTGCTAGGTCCAGATATGGATTAACTGTCATATAATGTTTAATTGGGGTTGTGATTTGTTAGTTGATACTGACAGAGTAATATTAAGTGAATAGCTTTAGAAAATTTGGCAAATATTTTATCAACTAGAAGCCCGGTGCACCAAAATTTGTGTACTCGGTGGGGGTATTCCTCAGCCCGGCTTGTGCTCTCTCGCAGTCTGGGATCCCTTGGGGGATGTCCACCTGCTGGCTTAGGCCTGCTCCCTGGGGGGATTGGACCTAAGCTGGCAGTCAGACATCCCTCTGGCAGCCCAGGAGCCCTCAGGGTATGTCCACTTGCCAGCGGGGAGCAGGCCTAAGCTGCAGTCAGACATCCTTAATACTGCTGAGAGGCAGGAGAGGCTCCCACCACCACTGCTGTGCCGGCAGCCGGCAGCCTGGCTTGTGGCTGAACAGAGCTCCCCCTGTGGGAGTGCACTGACCACCAGGGGGAATCTCCTGCATTGAGTGTCTGCCCCCTGGTGGTCAGTGTGTGTCATAGTGACCAGTCATTCCCAGTTGTTCTGCTGTTAGGGTCAATTTGCATATTGCACTTTTATTATATAGGATAGAGGGCTGGTGCATGGGTGGAAGCCGGATGGTTTGCTCTGAAGGGTGTCCTAGATCAAGGTGTGGGTCCCACTGGGGTGCCTGGCCAGCCTGGGTGAGGAGCTGATGGCTGTTTGCAGGCTGGTCAAGCCCCTCAGTGGGGACCCTTACCCCATGGGGGTGTGGCCAGACTGGGTGAGGGGCTGAGGACCATTTTCACGCTGGCCACAGCCCCTTCACGATGAGAGGTCCTACTGGGGTGCCTGGACAGCCTGGGTGAGGGGCTGATGGCTGTTTTCAGGCTGGCCATGCCCACGGGCTAGAAGCAGGTATCTGGGAACTATTTAACTTCTATAATTGAAACTTTGTTGCCTTGGTCCAGCTCAAAGGTTCCCAGCCCCTCCTTGAGTGGAGGCCAGGCCAGCTGGAAGCAGGTATCTAGGATTTATTCATCTCCTATAATTGAAACTTTGTAGCCTTGAGCGGAGCTCAGGGCCAACAGGGCAGGCAGGAACCTTGGATTCCTCCATCACTGGCAGCAACTCAAGCCTCCTGCTCACTCCAGCTCCATGGCCGCAATCTTTGTGACAGAATGAGGGAGTGATGGAGTGATGGTTAATTTGCATATTGCTCTTTTATTAGATAGGATTAGTCTAGTAAGTACCAGAAAATTAGTGCAGAATGAACACTGGATCAGAGATAAACTTAATTTTTAAGACTTACTCTTTAAGGCTGAAGGGCGATCCTAGATGCTATTACCATATTTAAGTATGTTATTAATCTTGCCTTTTATATGCCATGATCTCTATGTTTCATAAACATATTAAATTTTATTTAAAGCTATATTTTACTTTAAACAGTGAGAAATGTATCTAAAGTAGGATTTAAGAGGATAATAGAGTAAAACCCACATGGGTTTAAATTGTGGTACCACTAAATAGTTATGTTTTCCTGGACAAATTTAAAACTTCATGTAATCCACCAGGCTATATAATCATTGAATAACAGCACAGATATGATATCCTACATCTGGCATAAAAAAATATTAATAAATATTTGCTAACCAGGTGTACTGGTTAATAATGTGGATTTTGTAATCAAAGAAAACACGATAATTTTAAGAGAAACATCAAAAGTGCTTTATTTAAAGTAATGTCCATCGCTAGCTACACATTTCCCCCATCTTTCTGGTAATTTGTGGATACCGTCCAATAGAACTTTTCTTGTTTTGAGGCAAACTATTCAGAGACTCAATTTTCCACTTCTTCATATGTTTTGAAGTGCTGCTCAGAAAGTGTGTGTGTGCCATCGATCGGAACAAGTGGTAATCTGAAGGAGCAAGGTCTGGTGAATACAGCGGGTGGGTTAATATTTCCCAGGCAAGATCTTTTAACGTGTCTTTAACTGGTTTTGAAGTGTGTGATGGCGTGTTATCATGAAGCAAAATTACTTTGCCATGTTTTCTGGCCCCTTCTGGTCATTTTACGATCAAAGCATGGTTCAAATTGACCTGGACGTTCTTTTCTTTAACATCAAAATCATCACTTAAAGCAGCATTCACAAGTATCTTGAGATGGAGCATATTCACCATAAGCTTCCCAAAGTATATGATAACTTTCAGTAGCACTTTTCTTTAAAATAAAGCAATGAATTAAAACTTTCCGCAAATGCTCTTTTTTTGGCACAAAATTCGACATTTTTAAGCGTAAAAATATTTATGATATTTCAGATAATTTGACATGAAGTTTTGAAGTTTGCTGTCAATACAACAAAATAGCATACATACCAAATCACATATATATCAACATATGTGTAACTCCATCTATTGAAAAAAAATCCACATTATTAACTGGTACACCTGGTATATTGCTATTTTTCTATTGTTATTAAGTTTTTGTCATTGTTAATACTTAGATGAAGAAACTATCAGATTTTCTTTAAGTCAGATTAACCATATTGTTTTGCCTAAAATCTCATAGAAAAATAATGAGAATATCAATTGTGTACTTATATGTTTCCCTCTTATACCTATAAAGTTACCTAGTTATACTTGTGAACTTCATACATGCCTCCCATTTTTTATTTTTTCTGAGTCCAGAATTTCCCCCCCTGAGTTCAGTGAAAATAAAGCTAATCAATTATTTCAGAAAGTACAAATCCCTTAGCCTTCTTTAATTCTCATAATTCTTGGATTCTCAGCAAGATATAAAATTCTATCCCCTTTTCTTAATCCTCATCAGAGCATATTTTTAAATTATTATTATTGATTTTAGAGGGAGAGGAAGAGAGAGAAAGAGAAAAATCAATGTGTGAGAGAAACATTGATGAGTTGTCTCCACATGTGCCAACTGAAGATCCAACCCACAACCTTTTTGATGCATGGGAGGACCCCCAGCCAACTGAGTCACCCACTGGGTTTTTTACCCCTTTTCATTCTTCAAACGTTTTACATCCTTGTTTTTATGGGCTTACATTCTCTCAAGTTTTTTGTTTTTTCTTTCTTTCTTTCAATTTATTTTTCTCTCCTACTCTCATTTGCTGGATCATTATATAATCACACACTTAAATACTATTGTTTGAAGAGTACTCCTCTCCTTTCTTGTTTTTCTCTACAAAGTGTTCCTTAACATTTGATGGAAACATTATCATCTACCAATTTTTTTTTTTTTTAATGACTTGCTTGATCCTTATTCTGAGAGATTTTTATTTAGTAATTCTTGGATGGTAATCCAGGAAGTCTAGTTGAAAAATATCCAGAAAATTATTGACATCCAATCAAAGTTAAAAGAACCACCGTCTATACATTCTCTATTGGCTTTCTCATTCAATCCCAGTACCTACATATCTGTCACCATTTGATAGCCTCTATGTAACCTTCTTAACAGGTAAGTATTTTTTTCCTAATAGCTGAAACACAGAAAGTGTCTAAAGAATATTTGATAAGTGAAAAAAGAAATAAATGATTCTCCTGTAATAATGAGATAATAAATCAGAGTTTTTAAAAAGATTATTGAAAATGATAATACACTGACATCTTGAACATTATCATTGCCAACTTAATTTAAAATTATCATCAAACAGGAAAACTAAATATGTAAGTGGAGACCAATTAAAAAATACTCTTCAATATCACAATATCAACTTGCTGTGAGCTACTTATAAAAATCCTGAAACAGCAGACCTCTAGCTTACTCTATTTTTAAAATTGACACAAGATTATTAAATAAACCAGTAAAATATGATTTTATGCTGTTATGTTTATGAAATTGCAGATAACCAGTTTCTTGGTGAAACCAAAAGAATGTCAAAGTACTGCTGACTGTCACAAACTGTGGCGCCAGTTCTCAAGATGTTTAACTTTAAAATGTACCCTTAGTAAACAAAAGAAGTCAAGAAACTTGGCAGAAAGTTAAATACCTACAGATGCAGATAATCACTTTCTAAAAGCTTCTCAGAGAGTCAATTCTTCTTTAGCTTCAATGTGACATAGGGTCTGTCTTTGTTATTTTATGGATCTATAGCTTTCATATCTAATAGCTTTCCATCTGTGCAAAATGTGCTTTGAATTGTGTTTAAGAGCAAAACAAAAAATATAATGAATTTGGCTATATTTGTCATAATTATACTAAAGATAATTGTTCTTAAAATAAATTTTAATTTACTGCAGTGCAACTTTATTCTTTGAATAAGGCATTTATTATAATTTATTTATATATTTTCCAAAAGAAACTTGGAGATCAGAATACATTTATTTTGTTTACTAACCATGTAATCCTGGGCAAGTTATTTAACTTTCAATCATGTCCTGAGTATTACCTACTATATGTAAAATATAGCTAATGAAGTAGTTGACACATAGAAGATAATCAGGTAATGGAACAATTATTATGATGGAACTTGTAGAATGGTGTTGCATTTGTTGAGTTTAGAGGTGACATCCCAGGTGACTAGTATATGTAACTCATTTACACAGTCTTCTGGAGGCCATGAAAAACAGAGAAAATTATTAGAAGGTTGAATAAAATAGTTGTTCAATAAATATTTTAATTAGACATTTAAATGGGTATAATATAAAGTGAAAATTTAGAAATATAGCTAAGAAAAATAAGGTTAAATACAAATAAGATTTTTATTAATTAACTAGAGGCACGATGCATGAAAATTGTGCAAGGGGCTGGGCCCTCACGGCCCTGGCTGCCTCGCAGACCGCCCACTGGTCGTTCTGGAGGTCCTTTTGGAAGGTCGTTCTGCTGTCTGGTCTAATTAGCATATTAGGTCTTTATTATAGAGGATATAGCAACAAGAGCATATAAATCATTTGTAGAAGGTGACGTTTAAACCATTAATCCTCCATATTTACCCCACCATATTTATTTCTATTTAACAATTTATTTGAGAATCCTTGGAAAATTCAAATTGTATTCCAGGAGAGAGATTCCACTTGTGTATAGAGGGAATGTAGATCACGATAAGTTAAAACTCACATATTAAACATGGAATATTCTTTGACCCAACATAGTTTAGATTCCTGTTGCCTAAAATTGCAGATATGGTAATGATTTTGCACCACTATTTTGGAACAAGGCAATTAAGACCATACTCCAGGATGGCTGGGACAAAGTCTACATCCCTGAGGATTTGTAGAACATAATAAAACATAATCCTGGATTTTCTATATCTATATTGCTATGTGAAGTAGAGAAAACATTCTATTCACTTAAGCAAAAAGATAGTATCTAAGCCAGCCGTGGGCAAACTATGGCCCGCGGGCTGGATCCGGCCCATTTGAAATGAATAAAACTATTGAAAAAAAAGACCGTACCCTTTTATGTAATGATTTTTACTTTGAATTTATATTAGTTCACACAAACACTCCATCCATGCTTTTGTTCCGGCCCTCCGGTCCAGTTTAAGAACCCATTGTGGCCTTCGAGTCAAAAAGTTTGCCCACCCCTGAAAGCCCATCCAGCTCCTTGTTTTTTATGTTGTCATGTATCTGTTTAAACTACTTATTATGGGTAACATATTTCATGTGTATATATAATAAGTTACATGTTTACTGAGGAAAAGTTTGTTCAATACTTCATCTTGTTTTCACTGAAAAATAGATCAATTACATTATGTACTGAATTTATATTCATAACACTGAAAAGAGTAGTATGGCTTTTGATAAGGTAAATATTTTGTCTTCTTCCTAGTAATAGTAATCAAATCCAGAGAAAACTCAATGAGCATTTGAGTTAGACATTGTCATAAGTGTCTCACACATATTTTTTACAATTATATAATTAGACTTTTTTATTAATTAGTTTTAGTTCTTTATTTTTATGCTTCACTAATTCTTATAATTCCTCAAATGCTTTTATTTTAATATAAAAAGATACATACTGTGTTCTATGAGTCTGCAGATACCATATTAGAGTATTTGAAACAATATCCATTGTTTCCAAATTTCATGAAAGCTTTTTATAGTGAAAAAGGTATCAAGTACTTTTCAGTATACCAAGTTCTTCAAGATCTATACTCTAAAATCTTTTTACCTGGTGATACATCCCATTCTAGTCTTAAGTCATCTTTAACATTTTATCTTCATGTTGATAGGCCATCTAGCACGATGAGGCAGTGAGACATATATAAGCTTTTTTATTTAAAATAGTAGTTAATTTGTAAATATTTGCTCTTGTAAGCATCTTGGAAAAAATAACACACTTCTATGACTTTTCTACCACTCAACATTGAATACTTAGTTTTTTAATAGGCTTTGTTTAAAGTTGACAACTTAATCTTCTACATTTTTAGAATTAATAATTATTGAAAAAAATACTATATTCATCTGTTATTTAATATGAAAATTAAAGTATTTGAAAATGATAGTAGTTGAGATAACTACTAATTATGATTGATCCTAAATATACTGAGTTGTTCAGTTATGCTTGCTTATAATGCTTAGTATTAAAGTGCCAATGGTATGGATGCAGCCTAAGCATGTTTATTTTGAAGCAAATAATATATATTTTTCTAAATTAACATACATTTATATGTTGTTTTAAACATGTTTCTCTAGAAAAAAATTATCCTAAGAACTTAATGAAAGACTTAAACATCTAAAAATAATAAAGGACTGTGAAGTATTCTGCAAATTGAATTTAAAACAAATCTATACCTACTAAAATAAAATAATCTGAAATAGTGAGGGTCAATCTAATTGCTTGAAGTATTATAAAATGTTGTGATATTACTTACTGTTTAAGGGCAGATATTATTAATTCAGAGAAGAATGTGTTTAAGTTCTTCTCTATCATCTTCTAGCTATGTAATCTTGCACATCTATTTCAACCTCTATATATTTGACTGTTCTCATTGAGAAAATGAGGAATGTAGTGTTTTCTGCTGCAGAAGATTTTTATGAGGATAAAATGTGATTCTCTCTCTCTCCCCATGGTATTGATAAGACTGCTAGTCTCTTACAATATGGGTTCTTCCCTTATTTTCTGGTGTCACGGAAATTTGAGCTTTAAAGCCTTTAGTTGAATATATTCATCAATAGTAGAGAAAGAATTTCCAAATCCCTTTCAACTACCGATAGTTGTATCACTGAGTGCTGAACAATGGAAAGGCAGTAGAATGCTATAAGGAAACTTCTGGAAATCTTCCATAGAATGGAGTTGATTCACAATTTTTCCCTCTGTTATTCCTTAGTATTTATTGTATCCTGTTACCTGGAATGTGGATGTGATAGTGGATTTTATTCCACTATTTTGGGGCAGGATAATTAAAACCATACTCCGGGATTACTGGGACAATCTCAAAAGAGTCTACATCCATAAGTATTTGTAGAACATAATGAAACACAATTTGAATTTTCTATTTCTGGATTTTTATGTGAAATAGAGAGACATTTCTATTTTTATAAGATGCTGTTATATTATAGCATTATTATCTACTGACAGACAGTGATATTCCAAAGCTTAAAGGGACACAAGTGCTTTCAGTAAAGAACTGAAGTAAATGCAAGTTTCTTAAAATGATAACTGAGACATTTTCTCCTTTCATGCAACGCAGAGATGAGTGGTGAGTTGAAAGGACCAGAAAGATATTCAACAAGTTTTGGATTTAGGATTTAGTGTATTATCTTATATTTTCTGGCATTGCATATGTCATTTACTAATAATTATTTCTGACATATTTGAAACTAAAAAATATACAGTTAAAACTGATTGGATTAAAGAATACTGAGTTTTCAAAAGTGGGGATACCAAATTGAATGTAGCATTAAGAAATGTTGTATGATGTTGTCTCAGATATTCAGAGATAATTATAGAAAACAAGGTGACATTGAAATATGTATATTTTAAGGTTCTTGGTAAAGTCTGTTGAAGATCTTGAAAAGATAAAGGTCAGTAGTTTGTATATCTGTTTTTTTTTTGTTCTTAATGTGTAACCCATGTGCTAACAATATTATAAGCATAATTGTATAACTTATAGGTAAAAGTGATAGACTAGAGTAAAACATGTCATAAGGATTTGTTGATCAATGATACAAGGCTGAAAATGTATTCATTTCTTATTGCTGATATAACAAATTACCACAAATTTAAATTTAATAATTTTAAACAATGGAATTGTATTGTCTTGCAGCTCTGGATGCCATAAGTCTGACAACTCTCATTAGGCTAAAATCAAGGAGTAGATCAGCTGCACTTCTTTCTGGAAGCTCTAGGGGAGAATTCATTCCCTTTCCTTGTCCAGCTTCTAGAGGATGCCCACATTTCTTGTCCACCTTCAAAGATTATAAGTCATTCAAGATAAGTTCCCCAATTCAAAATCCTTAGCTTAATCATACCTACAGAGTCTGTTGCCATATAAAATAAAATATTGGCACATAATCCTAGTACACAGGTTACCAGGATTAGGACATACATATCTTTAGGGGGTTATTATTGTGCCTACTACAGATGATTACTAAAGAAAGTTATGAAATGTGTATTATTATCTCTAGATGCCTTTCTGTGTATGTATATTCTCCAATTCACTAAATACATGTAGTGCTGACTCAAGGACCATTACGTTTGGATAATTGTGTGTTTTTTCTGTTCATCTTAAGGCTACTTTTGCTACCAGAGGAATAGAACTATTTTATGAAGTTAGCTATAAACTGACTTTAACTACGAAGACTTAAACACTGGGTAGCAAGCTTCAGGATAATAAAAAGGATTTTCAGAGGAAAGAGAGGCTCTTGTCTAACAAGGAGGACTACCTGTAAACACTGGAGTTCTAAGAATTAGAATCACCACACACATTAATTTTTATTTCATGTTCATTTTTATAGCATTGGATATACACACACATACACACAGTTACATATTCTTATAGTTATATTTAAGAATATTTGCATACATGAATGCCATACATATGTTTTTATTTATCACATTCTATTTTTTAGGATCAACAAATTTATTATAAAGTATTTGAAAATTTTGTAAAAGTATGTTTTTGAAAATTTGGATTTTAACTTCTATGGTTTATATTCTAGAGGAATATTTCTTATTATTGTTAGAAATATCTCTAATAATAAAAGTGCAATATGCTAACTAGACCGACGTCCTTCCAGATGACCTTCTGGATGAAACCAGGGCTATGAGGGAAGCCCGGGTCCTGGGTGCCAGAGGGAAGCTGGTGCTGGCAGCCGGGGAAAAGAAGGCCTACTCTTGCACAAATTTCGTGCATCAGGCCTCTAGTTTGATTATATTTTAGAACATTGTAGTCATTTATGACAATACAGTTAGAGTTATGTAAGTGAAATCAATAAAAAAGAAATGATTTATACTTTTGCCATCATAATAGTCATTACTGCAATACAATTTGAGAGCAGCTGAAGTGTTTTTTTTTAAACTTCTTGCACAATTTAATCAAGGAATCAGTTGGTAGTCACTATACCATTAAGGGTTCTGAAAGAAGAAACAAAGTCAGATGGCTCCATATGTCTGTGGGTTCAAATGTTCACTTTCATACACATTTCACACCGATCCTATATTTACTGTCCTTGGGTTGACTATCAGATTCCTCATAAGCATCTCTTTACCAAATGTTATAAACACTTTCAAATAGTTTTTGTTATCATCTCAAAATTTGATTGTATATGTGATTTATTTTGATGAGAACAGTAAAAAAATGGAAAATGTACACAATGGTTAGGTTTTTTTTCAGTATAATTCAAAATATTTTTCTTCGGTCAAATAAAAAGAGATCATCCATCCCTAGGATTTGTACCTACAGCTGTGCGTGCCCTTTTCCCCTTTTTGGTGATCACTTTGTTTATGCAAATCTTTGGTCTAATCAAACAAGACCAGGCAGTCTCTCCATTGAAACTAAATGTTGCTATTCTAGAACCCACAAAGTTATTTTTATAAACAATGCGTAAATAGTCTTACATAAAGAATTGCATCTAAATGAGTGTAGGCTTGTGTTTTTTATTTAGTTTTTCTTTTGTACAGAAAATATCACAGAGTCTCTTCAATGATTCCTAATTTTCTCATTTCTGTTTTTAGATTTGATGTAATTTATCTTTGGTATGAAAATTGTTGAACCACTTAAATGTTCATTTTTACCTCAGTAGGTCATTCATCATAAATAATGCAAAGACTTGATGATTTTTAAACTACTAGCTTTAATTGTAATGTAACATCAATTTTTACTCTCTCTACATAAGATGTAGCTGTATACATATAGACTCTTGCTGCTCCATAGGTTTAGATGCATGCACTTTATTTTTTCATGCTTTTAAAAACTTCATAAAATGTAAATCACATACTATCTGTTGACTAGTAAACCAGTACTCATGTTTTTTTACATATAAACAGAGAAAATTGTTCTCTCCTCTAATTTCTAAATTAAAGGTTTCTAAAGGATGCTTATGAAACTATGGGAATAAGGAAACAGTAAGAAAGATATCTTTCAGAGAAAGAGGTACTTTCTTAGTGGCTGGTTCACTTTTAGCCTCTTAACTTTTTTTTAATATACAGGAAGTAATAAGCAGGGTTTTGTGTGTTTTTTTTTCCTGTCAGCAGTTTCCTTCTGTACTTATTGCATGTTTTTCATGCTTAGCATGTTTGACAAGATGGCTGTAGAGCTCTTATGATGTGGTTCTTGAGAACAAATTACTTCGAGAGAGTCCGAGCAAGTTAAAGCATACTCAGCAGGCAGGTGTGAATAGCCAGGCAGTATGTGAGAAAAAAGATATGTGAATAACACACTTACTATTTTGGAGGTACATATTCATGACCTAGCATGCTAATAAATCTTAAACTAACATCAAGAAACTTAAAATAACTTCAAGATGGTAGATAAAGACTTGTGTTATTTATATATGTGTGTATTTGACCATGTATGTATGTATGTACATTTATTTTTGCCTTGTGCACATTATCTTTTTACCAGTCTTTTGAGAAATTCGTTATTCTTTTTTCTTTTCTTTTTTTTTTACAGAGAGGAAGAGAGAGGGATAAAGAGTTAGAAACATCGATGAGAGACAAACATCAATCAGCTGCCTCCTACACCCCCCCTACTGGGGATGTGCCCACAACTAAGGTACATGCCCTTAACCAGAATCCAACCTGGGACTCTTCAGTCAACAGGCCGACGCTCTATCCACTGAGCCAAACCTGTTAGGGGGAAACTTGTTATTCTTACTATATCGTGCTGTAGCATCTTATTATGTTTTCTTGATTCTTAAGCCTTAGGAGGGGGTCACAGATAGCATATCATTTTTAGCATAGTGATTGATTGAAATGGTGGATATGTAATCTAATTGATTGGAGCATAATGTGATCAAGGCCAAAAGCAGTATTTCCTAATATTTCCCTTGTCAAAGCTGGAAATATAACTCTCCTGCTTTTACAATTGAAATTATGAGTATGTAACTGTTTTATTGACAAATGGAGAGTCTGCAGGGTAATAGAGTGGAAGCAAATGCAGAGAGAAGTAACAGCAAGCAGAGAAGAGAAATAGAAAGTACAAGACAACCCTAGTGCCATTACCTGGAAGCTCTACCTCTAGCAATACCTGCAAATTGACATATGTTTCTTGTCAAATAGCCAATGTGTTCCTGTTTTAAAAATTAGATAGCTGTGTGCTCTCTATTAGGGTTGAGATTTTCAATTGCTACATTATAGATTGTGGAATGGATGAATTAAATTAGATTGGGCTGTAAGGATTATGATATCTCTTTAATGAGAAGTTGCTTATTGCAAAGTAGCTGGTTAAACCTGTGCCTTGAATTGAACTACATGTCTATCAAATGGAGTTCTAGACATTCAGAAAAAAAAAAAGTCAATATACTAAATTTTGTTGACTATAGCTAGGAACCTTCAGTAAGTTCAAGCAAGTATGAGAAAAAACAAACAAACAAACAAACAAACAACATTAGTCCACCTGAAGAAAAAAAGATAAAGCATACAATTTTGTGTGAGAGATCAGTTAGTTTTTCATAGCCAACATGCCAGACCCATGTGCATTAGTGAACGATTAAAATGTAGAAATCTGTTTTAAATTGAAGAAGTTCTGTGTGACAGTTGCTCTCTTGAATCTAAAGATAAATTTGGGATTCAAACATCTTCAGGGTAATAAAGAAATTTTGTCACCTAAGAATACTTATGAAACACTACTTCTCTCTGAGGGAAGCAATAAATATAATCTCTATTTTAAAGTGTAACTCAATAGGATGCATTTTCGGTTCATGGGGAAAATTAGGTCTACTTTAGAGCCAGTGAAAACAAAAATGGGAGTCACTGAAAGCTTAGAACAGAAAGGACAGAGCACCAAGACCTATTGGTCAGAGTCATAAACCACAAGGACGGGCTCCAGTTGCATATATTATAATTGTAAGAAATCTCTTATGTTGGTTACTACCCTATAAAGTACTCAGCCATTAAAAATACTAGCAGCTACCTTAAGTATGTATGGTATATAGGTATTTATTTATTTTAATTTTCAATTACAGTTGATATTCAATATTATTTTATGCTAGAGGCCCAGTGCACAAAATTTGTGCACAGGTAGGGTCCCTAGCAGTTGCGGACTGCCAGCCAGGGCCTTCCTCCATTCCATGCCACCACCTGGTGGCCAGCGCACATCATAGCGAGCAATCAAACTCCCAGTCAGTTGAACTCCCGAGGGTACACTTTGCATATTAAGCTTTTATATATATGTAAATTAGTTTCAGTTATACAATATACAGTTAGACAATAATATAATTTACCAAGTGATCCCTCTCAGTAGTTCTCAACCTGTGGGTAGCGACCCCTTTGGAGGTCGAATGACCTTTTCACAGGAGTCACCTAAGACCATCCTGCATATCAGCTATTTACATTTCAGTTCATAACAGTAGCAACATTACAGTTATGAAGTAGCAACGAAAATAATTTTATGGTTGGGTCACAACATGAGGAACTGTATTTAAAGGGCCAGAAGGTTGAGAACCACTGACTTAGATATTTCAAGTACCCATCTGGTACTATACCTCACTATTACCTAAATGAAATAAATCAGACAGAGAAAGACAAATTCCATATGATTTCATTTATATGTAGAATCTAAAGAACAAAATTAATGAACAAACACAACAGAAACAGACATAGATACAGAGAAAGACTGATGTTGCAATAGGGGTGGGGGTTTGGAGGGCTGAGTGAATAGGGTGAAAAGATTTAAAAGTACAAATTGGTAGTTAAAAAATAGTCAAAGGGTTTTAAAGTACAGATTAGGGAATACAGTCAATAATATTTTAATACATTATGTTTTAATGGCACTTAATTGTTATTTAAATCCCTAAACTGGTAATCAAGGACAGATAATTTTTAAGTTTTTAAGAAAAACAAATGTCCCCTATTACTGTGACAGTAGGTATCAGGATGCATAAACACCACCTGTTCTAAAGAGAAATTTTGTCTATGCCCTATTCAAATATGTGCATAGTAGTTAAAAAGAGATTTTTCCAGAAGTACAATCACAAGCAAGGTCTTGTGGTTGTTTCATCTCTAGTCACATGATCATGGACTAATGTATCACAATAGCTAGAAAATGGAGGCAAGAATTACTCTTCATACCTCATGAGGATGACATGGTATTTCCAAAAACAAGGATTACACTATCAAAATAAAAAGAGTGGGGAAAAAAGTTAGCAAAATAAACAGAAAAACTACCTAAATACATTGCTTTCTTTATCTTGGGTATGTACATATATATTTTATACATATACCCACTTAGGCTCATTTTTTTCTCTGTAACATTGTTAGAAGAAGAAAACACCCCCACCTCGACTGTCTCCTGTTGTTTCTTCTATCCTAAGCACTTCCTTGTTCCTCTGTCCCCAGCTCTAGTAAACATACTCTCATAATCACCTGGACTCATATTGTGAAATTTCTCCTGCACAAAGTCAAGAGCTCACACACCACGAGCTGCCTGAGGAATACCCACTACAGGCCTGGTTCCTCTCCAATAACACTGTTTTAGAATAAAATTGAATAAGACATACTACTCCATACCATTGCATAGGTGTGTAGATATCCTATCTAATAAAAGAGAAACATGGTAATTGGCGTATGACCGCTACCCTTCCTATTGGCTAATCAGTGAGATATGCAAATTAACTGCCAGCCAAGATGGCGGTCGGTAGCCAGGCAGCTTGAAACTAACATGAGGCTTGCTTGCTTCAGTGACGGAGGAAACCAACGTTCCCCGCCTGCTTTGCCGGCCTCTGAGCCTGCAGTTTAAGAAACATTGTAACGAATATAGAAGCTAAACAAAACCCCAGAAACCTGCTTTCAGCCAGCTAGGATCTCAGAGCTGGAGTTAATGCAGTGTTTCGATTATAGAACACAAACAAACCAGATACCTGCTTTCAGCATCAGAGGCATCAGAGCTGGAGTCAGAGCTAAAGCTGGCCCAGAATAAAAAAAAAAAAAGAAAAAAAGGAGCAGTTGGGAGCTTCAGTCACCCGCCAGACTGAAAACAGCCCTCAGCCCTTCATCCAGGCTGGCCAGGCACCCCAGTGGGGACCCCCACCCTGATGCAGGACACCCTTCAGAGCAAACCAGCTGGCCACCACCCATGCACCATGCCTCTATCCTATATAGTAAAAGGGTAATATGCCTCCCAGCACCAGGATCAGCGGAGCCGCGAGGACTCCTGGCACCGGGATCAGCGTGATGGGGGCAGCGCCCAAACCCCCTGATCCTCCCTGTTCTGTGTGTGACAGGGTGAGGCGCCCCCCCCACCCCCACAGGCCCTGCTCTGTGTGTGACAGGGGAAGGCGCCCCAGCCCCCTGATCAGCCCTGCTCTGTGCATGATAGGGGGGAGCTCCCCAACCCCCTGATCGCCCTGCGGCTCTGTGTGTGACAGAGTGTGGCGCCCCAACCCCCTGATCGGCCCTGCTCTGTGTGTGACAGGGTGCGGCGCCCCCAACCCCTCCCCCCCCAACAGGCCCTGCTCTGTGTGTGACAGGGAAGAGCCATAACCTCCCCATCGGCCCTGCCCTGGGTGTGACAGTGGCGGCGCCCCAGCCCCCTCATCTGCCATACTCTGTGAGTGACAGGGGGGAGCTCCCCAACCCCCCTGATGGGTACAGAGCCCCAACCACCCTGATGGGCCCTGCTCTGTGCATGTCACGGGGTGGTGCCACAACCTCCCCATCGACCCTGCCTTGAGTGTGACAGGGGGTGGTGGCCCAACCCCCCAATCAGCCCTGCTCTGTGCATGATAGGGGGGAGCTCCCCAACCCCATGATCACCCTGCGGCTCTGTGTGTGACAGAGTGTGGCGCCCCAACCCCCCCCCACACACACACACACAGGCCCTGCTCTGTGTGTGACAGGGTAGAGCCATAACCTCCCCATCGGCCCTGCCCTGGGTGTGACAGTGGCGGCACCCCAACCCCCTGATCAGCCCTGCTCTGTGGGTGACAGAGGGCGGCACCCCAACCCCCTGATCTGCCCTACTCTGTGAGTGACGGGGGGAGCTCCCCAACCCCCCTGATGGGTACAGAGCCCCAATCCCCCTGATGTGCCCTGCTCTGTGCGTGACAGGAGGCAGCACCCCAACCCCCTGATTGGCCCTGCTCTGTGCATGACAGGGGGTGGTGCCACAACCTCCCCATCGACTCTGCCTTGAGTGTGACAGGGGGTGGTGGCCCAACCCCCCAATCGGCCCTACCCTGAGCGTGACTGAGGGTGGCATCACAACCTCCCAATCCGCCCTGCTCTGTGCATGACAGGGGAAGGCGCCCCAACTCCCCAATCGGCCCTGCTCTGAGCCTGACCAGGGGCTGCACCTAGGGATTGGGCCTGCCCTCTGCCACCAGGGAGCAGGCCTAAGCCAGCAGATCGTTATCTCCCGAGGGGTCCCAGACTGCGAGAGGGCACAGGCAGGGCTGAAGGAGCCCCCCCCCCCCCCAGCCGAGTGCACAAATTTTTGTTCACTGGGCCTCTAGTATACTATAATATAAATTCCATAAATCTTTTTTGTAATTAGCCTTATGGAATGAGTAAAATAAGCTTTGTTTCAGGAAATTTTATACAAAATCTTTCTCTCTCTCTCTCTCTCTTTTTTTTTTTTTATAAAGGAGACATTTAAAAATTACATTGGCTAATTTTAACTTAAGATAATGAGTATGTTTTGGTTTAAACTTTACCATGTATTGCTTTTATTTTTTCAGAACTACCTAGCCTAAAGGATGACTTGATTTATTAAAATGTTGTTGACATAAACAGTGGAGCCATGAAGTAGAAAAATAGATATTGTTTTGCCCAGAATTTAGGAGCCAATATTCTAATAAAGATAGAGCTCTAATTTTAATGTAACAACTTTGAGAAAAGAGAGAATGATGAAAATAATAGTTTTTATTGAACTAAAGGGGTTCCCTTGTCTGCACACATCAAAGCCAAATAATATGAGAACAAGAGTGTGCAGCAAAATTAAGTAACATTTATTTATGGAAATGGTGCAAACCCAGAGCACAAGCGAGCTTGTGTTCTAAAACCTGGCTCTCAGATGACATGTATGGGATAGATTATATATGAAAAAAAGTATTAATACAGAAAAATTTATTTATCATGGTGATTAAAGGAATTGAGGTTGTAGAACCTACTGTTTGGTTGGGGCCAGTGTAAGAAGTAGTTGGTTATTGTATGAGTTCCTGATGTCAACCATAACATCTTTCTGTTTAGATTCATGAGGATATGGTCAGTAGGGTTTTCTGCTTTCATGGGCCTAGGACTGAAACACAACTGAAGTCAAGATGTTAACTTTAGCCCTAGCCGGTTTGGCTCATTGGATGGAGTGTTGGCCTGCAAACTGTAAGGCCCGGAGTGTTGGCCTGCAGACTGTAAGGCCCTGGGTTTGATTCCAGTCAAGGGCACACGCCCAAGTTGCAGGCTCAATCCACAGTAGGGGGCATGCAGGAGGCAGCAGATCAATGATTCATTCTCATCATTGATGTTTCTATCTCTCTCTCCCACTCCCTTCCTCTCTGAAATCAATAAAAAAATATTTTTTAGAAATATTAACTCTACTTTGACCAAAACTCTTTTTCTTTTCTTTTTTTTTAAATATATTTTATTGATTTTCCACAGAGAGGAAGGGAGAGAGACAGAGAGTCAGAAACATCGATGAGAGAGAAACATCTATCAGCCACTGGGGATATGCCCGCAACCCAGGTAGATGTCCTTGACCGGAATTGAACCCGGGACCTCGCAGTCTGCAGGCCGACGCTCTATCCACTGAGCCAAACTGGTTTTTCTGTGATCAACAGATCTGAGGCTTTGTTCTTCGGTTTGATGCTGTCCAGAATCTGATGCCCTAAGGCCTTAATGAATAAGGAAGGAGCGGATGGACAGAAAGGAGAAGAGTCATGCTAAATAAATGGAGTTTTTCATGGTTATATAGCCAATCCCTTTATTTCAGGAGATTGAGGTTGAGGAAGAAGCTTAGAATCTTGCTCCATGCTGACCTGGCTTCTGCAGCCCAATCTTGCCCTTCTTCCAGGTGCCCTGCCAAGAGGGAAGCCCAAATGTGTCATAACCCAAAAAAAGCCATTAACACAGCATCTGCCATTAGCTACTTCCACTCTCAGGGGAAAATACTCAGATGTAAAACTATTGTGTGACCCAAGATAGCAAATGGGAAGCTGCAGAGTAGATGTCTGATACTGCATTTTCTTCTTATTGTTCATCACATTTAGCCAAAGGAAGCACTTTTTCTTTCTCTCCCTAGTTAAAAAAAAATTTATATATATATATATATATATTTCAACCATAATATATATATATTATTCAACCATAAAACAGGCTAGGAAAAGGTGATTATTATCATTACATGATGCTAGAAGAACAAAAGCTATTCAGCAGTGTGCACATATTCACAAAAGACATTAATTGATTCCCTTTCTTTATTGTATCAGTACCTGTATTTTTACTTTCCTAGTTTAAAAGTTATAAGAAAAGTGTGAAAACAGAGCTCTTTGTATGTCAAAATCATTTTAAAGGAGAAGCAAAATAAATTATCAAGTACAATCCTATATCCTAAAGATATTTAAGTCAGGTAAAAATATATTCATAATGAATAGAGACCATGTCATTTAATTGCCTTTTTGTGTGTGGGGAGTGAGGGGGGCAGGTATTTGCTTTATCAATGCACACATGGTCTTAGAATGAAAATCATGTAGACCACTGTCTTGTGTGTGTTGCTATAAAACACACAGTTCTGAATATACTACTAAAATTCATAGAGGGAGAAATAAAATACAGACCCTATATAATTAGACATTTGTTCTGGCATAGTACAAGCTTCATTGTTATTTTGTTGAAAGAGTTAAAAACATCGCAGGCTGCAAAACAATAGTACCAACATTTTCATCATGCATATTATATTAGCCACATTGTTTAAATAACAAAAAGTACTTCTGGGAGGCCAATTATGGAGCTAACAGGCCATACAAACTGACTAATTACAGCGTACTGTTCAGACTTCAAAATTTCCTGGAATAATAAAGATTCTGAGAGCAAATAGAAAATGTGTATGATCAGAAAAAGATTAAATACAATATTCAAAATGCTCATCAGATATCTAAATGTTTCTTTTAGAAGCTGCAGTTTCTGTTTTATTGTATATCCAAATAGAAACAATTGAAAATGTGTTCTTTGCTTTTAATGCTAACATGTAAGATGGCCATGGCAAGACTAATTGTTTTTACTACATGGTTTTAACTTTCTGTATTCTTCACTTTTATTATTAGGCATTTCACTGACTGCTTTTGTGTTCATATTTGGTGAAGAATGTCACGCATATGGGGTTCATTTGGATGTTTAGTGTTTTTAAATGGTGAGTTACCTGCTAAGGTTCTACAAGTATAAGTTTCAACCTTTGGAAAAAAGATTTTGTCCAAGGTTTATTCATCTTTGATAGTTTATGAATTCAGAACAGTCTCTCCAAAATGTGCCACTTTAACATGAGAATTATTTTGAACTTAAGACAATCAAGACCCTGCAAGCTCACAAGAAACTTTTACTTTTCTCTTAAATAATTTAAATTAGGGCATTGACCATCTAAGAGTTACCACCCAAAATTACCCTAACCGGTTTGGCTCAGTGGATAGAGCGTTGGCCTGAGAACTGAAGGGTCCCAGGTTCAATTCCGGTCAAGGGCATGCACATTGGTTGGGGCCATATTCCCAGTGGGGGGTGTGCAGGAGGCAGCTGATCGATGTTTCTAACTCTCTATCCCTCTCCCTTCCTCTCTGTAAAAAAATCAACAAAATATATTAAAAAAAGAGTTACCACCCAAAATAACCTTTTATGACATATCTCTAGAGTAGGACAAAGTTCTAATAACTCAATCTCTGCTGTTCTTATTCTCCTGAAATGACCTTTTAAAGCCCTAAAGTGCCTTATCTCATTCTTAAATCAGAATGCCATCTACACTTAATTTTAACATTTTGTCCCTGAACCTTTCATATGTGTTCCCACGTGTACACATGTAATTAAATTTGTTTATTTTACTTGTTAATCTCTCATGTAGACTAAATTATTAGACCAGTCTAAAGAACCTTGACGGTAAAGTTTCTTTCTCTACCACAATAATAAATATTAAGTAGGTGACATTTCCTGTACTGGCCATATGGCCTTACCCATTTGATCTTTCTTTTCCTTTAAATCTCTGCTGGGCCACTGTTCTTACTTCTATCACCATCTCCAAATAGCACTTCATTATTCCTTTTACCAATTAAACTCCTGTTTATCCTGTGAGACTCATTTTTAATATTAGGTTACTGAAAATGTCTAGCTCATTCTTTGATCTAGTCCACTGAGATAAATTTTATCCAATTACCAAGTTATATATACTCATTGATTTTATCGTTATTACATTGTTTTGTATTTAATCTGTTTTTTCTTGGGAACAAGAAAATTTCCCAAGTGCAGAAATCAGATATTGTTATTCTGAAATCTCAAGGCTTAGCATAATTTAGTCCTGAACACAAGGAACTGAATCATAGAATCTATTAATAAATGGAAACTTCCATGTATCTTCAAAATGACTGTCTCTTGTAAATAATATTAATAGGAGTGAGCAAAATTAGCCAGAAAGATGACATTTTCCACAGTAACAGTATGTCATTGTAGATAAAACCTTTTATTTCTAACCACACATCATAGTCAATAACCATTGATAGTGAAAGTGTCCTTTGTCATTTCGGGAAATCAGCCCAGCACAGTGGTTAATTATTATATAACTGCATGATCACAAACAAGTCTTTTATCTTGAGTAAGCTCTCCTCCAATTTTTCTTTGAGCCATGTTTAAATAGAGAGTAGGAAACACTTAACTTCGCACATCCAGGATTAAGCTATTCCTATGGTATAGTTCAAATATTCCACAAATCCGTACCATTATAAAGGCCTCCACGCAGTCACCCTGATACCACCCTATTAGTGCATTTTGTTTTTGTGTATAATAAAATGTGTTATTATAATATTTATATATGGGAAATGTTTTCATGTGTCTAAGAAATTTTTCCAATTTTTTTATTGTTTCAGTCATAGGTTAACTAGAAAATGTTATATATAGACAGAACCTTAGAGATAATATAAAATAGTCAAATTCCTCATAATACATTTTGTTTTATAAAGAAGAAAGGTGACATAAATTTAAGACTGATTGAAAAAAGATATTTTTCAACAGAAGTTTATTTTTTGGTAATATAGAAGTTACAATGGGAAGGGTATGTTTTTGTTCTAAGTATCATTTATTTATATCTGACGTATACCTCCAAATGAAGTTTTTAATGTAGAAAACAGCAATTAAAATTTGTTATTTAAACCAATTTTAACAAAAATAATATATTTTAATAAAAATAATTGGCCAACAAATTGTTGCATACTTACTATATGTCAGGTACTGACATTTTAGATGGATTATCTCAATTAAACCTGACAAAAATACAACAAGCTAGGTTTTACTTTTATTTCCATTGTGGTGTAAAGGCCTTTTTCAAAGGTCTATATGATTTTTTACTTCCATAAGCAGAATTATGGCATTGCCTTCATTTCATTTTTGCCTACATAGAATAACATAAATTAATATAATTTATTAAATATCTTCTAAAGTGATTTGTGCAAATGATAAAATTGATATTTTTCTGAAATTAAAAAGAATCAATGCACTGTACACTCTATTCCATAGTCTTTTTATAATCTCACAGCTGAATTACAACAGGAATGTCATGTGAAATCTACATTTGGGTTGGTGGCTAAGACAGGATTAGAGCCCCAGGGGTTAGAGCTTCACCCTCAGACTTGACTACGGTCGATGTATCTCTTTCTCTGTCTCTCTCCTTTCCTTCCATTTTTTTCTGAAATATCAATGGAAAAAATATCCTCAAGTGAGAATTAACAAAAACAATAAATTAATTAAAACAGGACAGGAGCTGTTTGCAAAGCGAAGATCCCAAAGTCAAGGGTGATTGATATCATTTATAAGAAAGTTTCTACTGTCTATATTAATGGCAAGTAATTCTCCAAGTTGTTTCAAATTAATTCAATTATTAGAGGTGAGTTGAGATGGGAAGAGTGTGAAGTTAGGAGTGAGTCATCTTTTCTCACTCTCTGGAATGACTGCTGGAATGACCCCTCTAGAGATACACTGGTGAATATCCCCACCTTTATGACAACTGATACACTTCTCCAGATGACTATTACTTAAAGCAGTTAATTAGATAATAAGTGATCTCTTTTCAACCCACCAGCCATTTTCTATCCCAGTTTTGTTTTTCTTTACAGAATTAATAATTATCTAAAATTATTTCACTGTTTCTATTTGTGTGTTATTCCTCCCCATAGGAATGTAAGCTTCATAATCACAAGGACCATTCTGCTTGTGTTTACCACTGTATCCCCAGAGCTGCGGCTTGTCATGTTAAGACATTCAATACGAGATGCCAGGAACGTGCTCGATCACAGAACTAGTAAGTGGCTACACCAGGATTGTAATGGCAGATCTTCAGTTAGTTGGATAATTGATTCAGCTGTGCTAGATTGAGAGAGTTTGAGGATAACTTACATCTCATAATTTAGGCTTAATCATTTTCTAATTCCTCTCATAGTGAAATCTATATTCTTATTCTTTCTCTTTTTTCTCTCTCTCACTCCCTTTCCACTTTTCTTCATCTTCCATTGAGCTCCTCAAAGGATCCCAGGCAGCTATTCCTACATTTTCCAGTTCTGGCAAGGTTTTACGCCGATGTGTGCTTCTAACAAGTACTCTATTATCTATTCATGAAATTGGGTGACAATGTATTTACTTGAGTCTAGACAGGGTTGTTATTCAGTTTTGAGTTATTGTTGTTTTCCCTAAGTGTAGTTTGAATTGAATGCAGAGCAAATAGCAGATAGTAAACAATTTTAGATTATAATGTGTGTAATAAATACATGGACCTTGGTAACTGATTTATTTGAATTGGTGTTTACAGAGAAAACAGAATACTCTTAAAGACACAGTTTTTATGGTAGGCCATGTTTATGTGATCTCCAAAGCATTCCACTTCAAAGAATCAAAGAGTTCTTTGTAAGTAGAGGCAGGCAAGTCATTTCACTACCAGGCTATTACATCAACACATCAGGATTCCTTCTGAATGCAGACTGTTGATATCCTTCTGTCTCCTTTCCAGCTGGCAGTTTTGGACACTCCAATGAATTTTTCAGTTTTTTATCACTTCAACAATACAGTCTATTTACCATGTCACATTTTTTAAATCTTTCCTGTATTACAGACCCAAATGCCATACTTATAGACACATTCTCTCGAGCTTATACTCCAATAATATCTTTGGCTTTTCATTAAAGACATTTAAAAAGTCATATTTTCATTGTAATGTCATTGCACCATTGTATCATTCCAGCAAAATATCATTTTCTCTCTCAGGTAAAGAAAATGGATTACTGTTAGTGTTTAATATGATACACTGACAGTGTAGGAAACAGAGGCTCTTTCCCCTTTTACAATAGATATGTTATCTTTGAAAGGATTAAAGTAATTATTTTATTAGATATAATAAGGAAGAAAATTATATCTGCCTCAACTATACTTAATACTTCATTACAAAATTATAAAGCACTGGAAAAATAGCTAACAGGAAAAATGATGTTTTAAGCTTTTGATTTTGAAGATGATAACACATAATTCTTTATTTTTGTTTTGTCTTGTTGAGTTTGTATTTTGTTTATGCTTGTTGAGGACAGAGAATGCTGTCTAAAAACCAAAAGTCAATAGTAATTTCAGATGTCATAGCATAGTATACTGCATTGTCTCTCAAAGACACCAAAGGTCACATAGCACCTATAGCCGTTACAGAGAGAGGTGTCTAATAAGGCTCAGTAGCTAGCCTGAAATTAGTGTAGACTACAATTAATTGGCTTTTTTGAATGTCATTTTCAAGGTATTTTTAATGTATAAAATAGAAGTATATTTTAAACATATTTTCTGGAGACTTTTAAAAAGTATAAATAGAACATAGCACATAAAATATCTCTTAAGTGTTTAAGTTACATATTTTACAGTATAATGTAGAAAAAATAAATTTTCCTTTCAAAAATTATATAAACCCTACAAGGGAAGAAAAATGATAAAATGTAGGACATTTTGGCCCACCCAGTAATTAAAACCTGGTTCTTTCTCTTTCTTGCTTACATATCTTCAGACTTACCCCAACCAGAATGTTGTGTGTTTTTCTATTTACCTATTTATCTATTTATTTATATTATAGCTTATTATTATTATTTGGCAAAAATCATCAACATGTTTTCCAGGAATTTATTGGAATAGTATAAAAAAGCCATACACATACCTCTGTGTTAAGTTAATATTAGATATCTAATAAGTATTATGGATAAGTATTACTCTTTTATAATCATAGCACATATTGGCTCCTCAATAAAATGTTTGTGCAATTGAGTTTATATAAAATTAGCTATATCTAGATTACATCTAGATTCTGTGGTGGTTAATTACAAATCTCTCGCTAAGCAAAGAAAGACAGGGATTAATGAGAGCTATTTTCTATATATGAAGGACACTAAGAAAGATTGAAATTACATTGTCATTTTCAGAAAACAGGCTCACTTTGGTAGGAATGGATATTTATTTGTTTTTCTGGGAATAGGGTCAATGTGGAGTGAGGATGGCCAATTTCTTTCTTACATGGCTCTGCTCTTCTTCTATGTAGCTCCATCACTAATTTAGTTTCTGGAAATTTCTTTTGGGTTCTCTCCTGGGATTTCCCAGCAGTTTTAGTTCCCAGGATTACTGCAACTTTTATTTCTTTCTGTGTTTCTAAAGTATTTTCAATGAAACAGAAGGAATCTGGAGATGTTAAATAGCTAACAACTAAAGTGAATGTTCCATTATTTTATAAAATATTCTTTTAATAATATAATAATGCAGTGAACAAGTTGCACTGCAATCCACTGTTTATATAAAGCTCAACATACACAAGAACTGTCCTATATAATAAAAGGTTAATATGCCAATTATCCTCTCAACTGGGAGTTCGACCAGGGATTGGGGCCAGCCAGCTAACCTGCCCACAAGCCCTCCCCCTCCATGGCCTCTCCCCTTGACCGGCCCAGCCTGATAGGCCCCTATTTGTGAACCAGCCCTCTAATATGTGAATATTAATGTTCTCTTTAAATCAATCTTTTTTGAAATTAGTACTTAAATCTGTTAAATCAAAAAATGAAAATAGAAGTACAATTTGCATAATAATTTTTTGCCTAACAAATGAAATAAAATAATTTTATGTTCAATAAATAGAAAAGTTTAATACAAAAAATATATCTAATTTAATATTTTCCAAAGTTTGATTCTTGCTTTAATTCAACAACTTCAAAGTGCATAACGTATGTAGGAATTATACATTGAGTCCTATGTAAAAGTTTGGTGTCTTTGAGTTCAAAACCATGATCTCAACCATCAATAGCAGCTATATTACATAAACACAGCTATATTTAATATTTAAAAAATGCAATGATCAACGGTAATTTTTCTTTTTTGCAGTAGAGTATAATCAACTCTTTAGATATTTTCAATATCAATTATCTATTTTTTACTTATTCTTTTAGATATTTCAGTAGTATTTACCTTACTTCAATGCTGTATTAGATGTGGTATATACAGTAGAGAAACATAAATGCCCTGACCACATTGAATTTACATTCCTTCATTGAACAATGGTTGCAAAGGCTCTATATAATGGGACTTCTAATCTGTATGTTTGGAGTTTATAACTGTCGTGATATTGAAATTTATTTAAAGAAACCCTAAACTCTAAAATCTTATGATATTAAACCCTCAGGTATATGGATGTGTTTTGAATCTCATACTCTAGCTTATGAGCAGGAGGTAGTTTTAATAATGGTTTCCAAATATTAAATTCATGAATGTGCAAAAAGAAAAAGTTAAAGCTTAGACTTACAGTAAATATTTAACATCATTATGAAATGCATTATTGAGATTAAATTCTATTATTTACTTGACCTATCTATTTCTTGGTAGTATGATATTAATAAATATATTAAACATAATATTTTTCTATTTAGAATTTCTTGAGTCTTACATACCTAAGACTTCAACACATTCTTCTGCTAGTGAACTTAATTTATGATTAATATTTAATAAGGACTAATTTTACAGATAACCTCTTCCATCAGACTTTGATTCTGTTCATTGTAACAACTGAATTTTTAATACTATCAAGTTGTTTAATATGGGATGGTTTATTAACTTATTTGTGCTTCTTTTATAAGCAATGCTATAACTTTTTGCTTATGAAGAGCAGGAAATTACTTGACACATTTTGTAAACAAATTTATTTTAAACATGCTTAAAATCTTGAAAATTTATCATATGAAGGAAAATGCACTGAAAAATACTTTTAAACCAGATGATATACATCATTTTGTCAAAGTATCAAGAAAACATGTTTGGATTGAGAGTTTTATAAACACCTCATATGTTATCAGAAAGTTTTAGCATGTAAAATTCAGAATAAAATGTAAACAAGATGAGAGAATTCAATAACATTCCTCGAAATGGCATGTAAACCAAATCTAATTTAAGGTCTGTAAGTTTCACTGATAAATATATGCCAGATTGAAATTGGGAAAAGATGTTGTAACAAAAGATCCAAATTTTAATCAACTCCATATGAATTTAATAATATTTTAAGAATCTGAATATAATAAGACATCTAAATTAAATACAAGGAGAAGGCTAATTTTTTTAGTAAAATAATATTAGAATTGATGACTATGATCAAAATTAATTTATTATTTCATCAAACTACACATTTTTTATTAATTTCATTGTACATGATAAATTGAGTGTGATAATTTGTGATGACCATTGTTGGAGATGCTAAAAACAATAATCAGTGTTTATATCATCCATAATATTAAAACACTAAATGGGAAGTAAGGTAAATTTAAACAATAACTCTAACACATGTTGAGAGGACTCAGCAGACCCTTGGCCTCTGAGTTTCATGGAATCTTTTTCCTTATATTTCACATACTGGAATTACCTGAATAGTGATCTTGAAGATGCTTATTTAGTGTGTCCTTTTTCTTTTTGCAGAACTTTCTATCTTCAAGTTATATAAGTTTCCCTCACTGCTATACTCAACCCTTATACAGGGTTAGGGCAGGCTTTTACTTTACTATGTATTTCCATATATGACGAGATTGGGTGCGTTCAGGGTGGTATGGCCGTAGGCGTATTTCCATATATGGATGAGTAATTTTAATTCAGAATTTTGAATTAGGAAGAGGGGAAAGATATAATTACCAGTGAGAAACAGAGTATAGTGGTCAGGAGGTGAAGTCATACTTAGACATGACAAAATGTTAAGGTGGAAAAATGTATGTGAAATTCAAGATAAAGTAGTAGTCATATTCATAGCCTGAAATATAAGGCAAGATTGCAACTTTTGAGAGAGATGTGAATAAAGTAGTTATTGTGGATTTGAAATTTATTAGTACAGGTTATAGATGTATTTCACTGTTTATTTCATAGTATCCTCCAAGATAGTGAGTGAAGTTGTCCTTTGTTCTAGAAAGAGACACTATATCTTCCAAGGTTGCTCACTATACAAATATCCTTGCAAAAGTAGTCTGGAAAGAAATTATTTAGTGCCTCTATTACAACTTAGGAAGAAACAAGAGAGGCTTATGGAGAATTGTCACCCAGTAAATGGTAGAGGCAGGGCAGCCATGGTAGATAAGGCAGGGAGGAAGGCCTAATAGTGAAGGAGATATTTTAGTAAAGACCTATAGAAAGTGGAAGCATTGGCTATGCAAAATCTAGGGCATATCGAGATGGAGTCAAAAGCATATGCAAAGATATTGATGTGGGAGGGAGCGTAGCATGTTTGTAGAACACCAAGAAGTCAAGGAAAATGAATAAGAAAGGAGAAGAAGAATGATAGATGAGCTCAAGAAAATTAGTTTTGAATATTGATGTCTTACCACCTTGTTAAATTCTCCTATTGTTTTTCATAAATTTTTGTAATTTATTCTTATTTATATCAACAAAAAAATCAATTATGAGATTTTTTTTTGAACTTCTTTCCTACAAGCCTTTGAATTTTTTTCTTATATTTTAGTTCACTTGTAGAGCATCCATATAAAATTAAATGGACTTGGTGATAATGAGATGTTCTTTTTTCCTGTTTTTAAGTAGAATGGGTCTATCATTTTATAGTTTAGGACTAGAGGCCCAGCGCACAATTAAATCGTGTGTATGTAGGGTGCCCTAGGCCTACCCTGCCAGCAGGGCCATGTCTGCTGCCCCGCGACGCCTCGCACACTCCGTGGACACTGCTAACACCTCACACGCTCCACCCCGCCCACCACAAGAGTCGCTGCTCATTTGATCGTTACGGCGTCATGACCACAGGCCTTTTATGATATAGATAATATTATTAGTAGGTTTGTTGTTACCATTTATTGGGTAAAAATGTTATGTTTAATTCTTAATTTACAAAGACTTTTTGTCAATTATGTTGAATGTATTAAATATATTTTTTTGTATCCATTGAGATCACATGACTTTTTTCTCAAGGAAATGAATAACATCATTTTTTTTTTATTGCTTAAAGTATTACAAAGGGTATTACATATGTGTCCATTTTATCCCCCCGCCCTACTGTATTGGACTGTAACATTCTAGAATTATCATCTTCAACTTTCAAAATGCTATTTCTTTTTTTTTTAATATTTTATTGTTTTTTTACAGAGAGGAAGGGAGAAGGATAGAGAGTAAGAAACATCGATGAGAGAGAAACATCAATCAGCTGCCTCCTGCACACCTCTCACTGGGGATATGCCCGCAACCAAGGTACATGCCCTTGACCGGAATCGAACCTGAGACCCTTCAGTCCGCAGGCCGATGCTCTATCCACTGAGCCAAACCGGTTAGGACTCAAAATGGTATTTCTAATAGCCATATCATTTTTAAACGTGTCTAAAATGGATTATTCTCTAAACCAGCGGTTCTCAACCTGTTGGTCGCGACCCTTTTGGGGGTTGAACCACCCTTTCACAGGGCTCGCCTAAGACCATCGGAAAACACATATATAATTACATATTGTTTTTGTGATTAATCACTATGCTTTAATTATGTTCAATTTGTAACAATTAAAATACATCCTGCATATCAGATATTTACATTACGATTCATAAGAGTAGCAAAATTACAGTTATGAAGTAGCAAAGAAAATAATTTTATGGTTGGGGGTCACCACAACATGAGGAACTGTATTAAAGGATCGCGGCATTAGGAAGGTTGAGAACCACTGCTCTAAACTGAGAATGTATAAACTTTCTCCTTGAAGTCCTGCTTACTGATTCTAGCCTTTTTCACCCCTGGTAAATTCTTAGTGTTATTAATGATATTAACTCTGTATATGAGCCCATTTGTATCAAAAGTGGTTCACAATTTCCATATCCATGCTTGACATATTTTGAGTGATCATAGCCACTCATAACTCACTCATGTGTGTGTGTGTGTGTGTGTGTGTGTGTGTGTGTGTGTGTGTGTTGGGGAGCTAGTGATGCTGCTGATCAAGAAGCAAAGCTAGTGTTATGTCTGAATTCACCTACAGAGATTTCACAGACTATAAAGGAGAGGTTCTGAGGAATTGGACAAGGCAATGACCTCTAATATCTGGGCTATGAGAACAGCAAATCCATGTTGCATGTGGTTTTCACATTTCAGTGGTTATTTTAGTAATTTCCTCATTCTTTACTAGATCAAAGTAAAGTTTGTAAACATTTCTGAGGCAAAATAAATTATGGAGCTCGTTAGAGTTAGCTTTTATTATTAAGTACATTTTGCATTTGTATCACTTTCAGAAATGTGAAATGTATTCACATGTTAACTTTCTAAGATTAAAGCAATCAGAGGAGAATGTTTCGCCTGTTCCCTTAGGTCATTTCCTCTCTTGCTATTGTTATTGCCTGTGCTGCTTTAATTTGTAGCCAACTTCTCACGTGTGTTGCACATTGCAGGGAGAGGCATATTGAATCCAACAGCTGAGCATGTCATATTTACATGGTTTGTGAGAAAACTGCCCATAGTCATCATAAAAAAAATAATTAATAGTGGAAGTCCTAGAACTTCGCTCTTTAAGTTTAGTTTAAATAATAGTATGAATCAACCTGATCTGTTGAGGAGGTTCCCCAGTCTAGTTTTCGTTCAAAGCAGTGAGTCCATAATGCATCCGATTTAGAACCGATTTAGAACCATTTTGAAAGAGTTATTAATAAAGCATGCTAGACAGCCATTTGGCCTGTTAACTGAGAATCAGGATAGTACAAATAAGGTCCTTCTTCCAACGTGGCCTTTGCCATGTCTTTGGCTTGTAGACTTGGAGATCACAGAATGATAGTAGAAAAAGTTAAGTGATTAAACAATCAAATGCAAAGTGAAAGTGATACAGAGAATAAAATAGGTTCATGGGTTCAGCCAATGTAGCTCAGTGGTTGACCATCAACCCATGAACCAGGAGGTCACGATTCACGGTTTGATTCCCTGTGAGGGCACATGCCTCTGGTTGCAGGCTCGATCCCTAGTAGGGGGTGTGCAGGAGGTCCCTCTCTCATAATTGATGTTTCTATCTCTGTCTACATCTCCCTTCCTCTCTCTGAAATTATATATATATATATATATATATATATATATATATATATATATATATACATACATATATATATATTACTACTAATAATAATAATAAAGCAGTATTTTTTTAAATAGGTTCATGGACAGGAGTTATTGATTTCCTACAGCTCTGAGGATAGAAGCAAAACTATTATGCACTGTTGTCAGAATCTAGATTAAATATTAAGATAATTTGATAATTTTATATTTATGTTTTATATTTTACCTTTCCAACTTTTAGTAGAAACATAGTAAGTAAAAGTTGAATAATAAAGAGAACAGGAACAGAGCACTGACTACAGTGTGTTAGCAGGTGACTGGAATATACCAAATGTAAGTGGGCTTAACTTAGATTTACTGAGACATATACTTATATGAACCTGAAGGGTGACAGATTGTCATCAAAGGACAGAGGCCAATTTATTCGACATTATGTGTGTACACGAAGTAGACCTTAAACAAATATTGAGTCTTCCTGCATGAAAGTGAGTAAATTAGCCTGTTTCAAGAAATGATAAGCATGCTTCTTCCCTTCTTCCATTTTCTTTTGTCTGATTTTTAAATGATTGCATGTAGACAACAAAATATAATTTAAATAAACTGGTATTCTTTGGTATGTTTGTTGACAGAGCTTCCATAGATATTCTCTGCAAATGGAAACAATGCCAAAGAAATTGTATCAATTTAGCATTTTTTCACCTTCTGCCTGTCATATCCCTTCTCATTTCAAGCCTAACTTTTTGACTGTTACAATTCTTTGTAACATTAAAACATATCATAAAGAGTTTTATTCTTTAGAGTGCTGAATTATTTATGTATATTTGGGATATTCTGTAACATATGGGAAAGAAATAAAACATAATATGATCTTTGAAGTCATAAAAGGAAAACAGGAGGGATATTATCCATCCTGATCCACTGTCTACAGTATCAGGATCATGTCTTTTGAACAAGGTTGTCTAATAGCTATGCTTATTTCTTCTGAGATGCTCTAGCTCTCATTTTATATTGCGCTAAACCTGAAATATAAGCATGTTTAATCCAGAAACAACTTGCCAAATGAAAAAAAATATTTACATTTGAAAACTCTTTTAAACATCTTTAAAATTGCTGAAGTTTAGGAAACTCTGAAGCCCATAAAGTAGCAGCAGGAGGTGAACAAATTGGGATTAATAAATCGAATGCTGCCTAAGTCAGACATATTTCTAAGGCTCACACTTTTCTCTGATGCATCAAACCAATTATTTCAGGCATAGTGGGAATCTTTTCTTTACAAAGGTCTCTACTAGTCGAAATAAAATGTTAACTGGCACATATAATGAATGTTTTAATTCAATGTGTACAGTTAGAAAATGGAATCCATAAAAAAACATTAAGAGGGAGTTATCTGACAGAAAAGCACTTTGAAGTTCCTCATTTCAATGTGAATTGTGCCCATTGATCAGAAATATTTCTACACAATGAAACTGGAAGATATTATGTAAAATAACCAGTGACTTTTCGTGGAGAGAAATGTTAGTAAAGAGAATTTTATGATACAATTCATGAATCTGCACTTGCCATTTATTATATAGTTTATGTCAAGTGATTTTCCTTCTTCCTTTACACTAGGTCAAAGCTTTAGAAAGCATAGACGGCGTAAGAGAATGAAATAGCGGTGGCTTTAATTTAAGTTGGGAATTCTTTTTAAAATTATTTTACTCTTTGCCCTCAGCTCCATGTACGGATTCAATTTCATAGAGTTTAGGATTGTGGGATAAAATCCTCCTTACTTTCTCAACTCTCCAAGTACATTAGAAATATTAAAGGATACCGAATGAAACACAAAATCATCCATGAGTCTATCATAATCCCTTTATAAAACTAAAATTAATAAACATGAGTATGTTCACATCACTTTGGAATTTGATGAGAAATAAAATAACCAATAATATTGGAAGTCTAATCAACTGCTGCCCATTCAGACAGAAATAAACCTTGTTAAGATTGAATGTTTGATGCCCTGGCTAGTGTGCTAAGTGGTTAGAGCATTGGCCAGCAAAGGGTCACAGGTTTGATTCCCCATCAAGGGCATCTATCTGGGTTGCAGGTTTGATTCCCAACCCTGGTTGGGGAATGTGTCTCTTTCACATTGATGTTTTTCTCTCTCCCTGTCTCCACTCTCTAAAAAAACAAAACTTAATTTAAAAAAATTCTCTACAGACACCAGTAATAGAGTAATGAAGACCTGGTTGGGGGGCAGGGGAGAGGAAAGGCAGGAGGAAAGGGGTAAGGGGGGATGGGAATTATCTGTAATACTATCAACAATAAAAAATATTTTTTTAAAAAAAGTAGAAAAAATATCCTAATATGAGGATCAACAACAATAAAAAAAAAAGAAAAGATTGAATGCTTGAGGTAAGAACATGAGGGTTTATTTCCCTAGCTATTTCCATTGTGAATATTGGAATCGATCTCTAACATTGAGTTATTATACATATAATCTCGGTATCTGTGTGGGCTCATACTTACAAAGACATCTTTAATCCGGGAAAATAGAATGTTGGTTAATATTATATACACATTTGATATTATTTATAATATAATATTAATTATATATGTAATAATAACAAATTAAGATTTGGAAAACAAAACAAAATCATGAATACTGACGGGTAGTGAAGGTTGTCTCAAGGAGTGAGACACTGATGGACTGACAACAGGCAGGAGTTTCCTGCCTGCGGTGGCCTTCATACTAGGAATGTCTGACCCAGGTGGTCCTCTGCCCCCAGCCCTGTCCACTGCACCCCCTGGCACACTCATTCTCTACACAAAGTAAAAAATGTATATTTAAAAAACTTCAACACAATCAAGCATCCTGCAAGAACCCCAGGCAAACAAGACTTTGGCTCATGGAGGCTGAGGAAGGCACTAAACTAGATAAATGGGAAAACCACTTTGGTTCTCATCCATCTGAGTTCTCTGCTGCTCTCTTATGATGGGTGGATGAGGCTTGCTCACATGGCCACCGGCCAACTTCCCCATCTCCTAGAAAGTGAAGGGGAGGTCAGTTTGGAAATGTCCTCTATCTATGTTTGTAGGCCTTGGCAGGGATCCTGCTCCAGGGGATAGTGGGAACATGGAGGTGCCGGAAAAGTGGTTGTTTGTCTGTCTTTCATAGGGGAAGAGACCATAAGCCCAGGTCCTTCAACATCTCTCAGTTTAGGCAAAGATGTTGACCAAGACTCCTATCTCTCCCACAGCCAAGACTTTAGGATGGCATCAATAAGGAACAACCAGAAAAAAAAAACAAAAACGGAACTATGTATGGTGACAGATGTTAACTAGACTTATTTTGGTGATCACTTTATAATTTATGCAAATATCAATTCATTATGTTGTACACCTGAAGCTAATATAATGTTATATCAATTACACTTTAATTTTAAAAAAAAGAGAGCAAGAGACAGGTCAATCTAAAAATAATAAGGAATATAAAAGCTTAATTAAAACATTTGTTATGAATTGCTTCTTACAATGGAAATGGAGAAAAGTTTTAATCAGTCTGACTACAAAAATACTTTTATTTAGTCTAGAATATCTTATATGCTTTCAAATTACTGTTGTTTCACCAAGGAGCTGGGAATGTTGCTCCTTGTTTCACGATCTGTGGTGGTTTTGTAGTCCAATAACTTCTTTAGACTGAAATACATTTTCCGGAATTTCCCTCTTTGTAAATTTTTGGTAAGAGTGGACCACCATGGAGATTTCTATAGGAGATTTGGAAGGTGGAAGTGAATCAGGAGCCATTTGCTAGCCTACATATATTGTCACTTACATGCTGGCTCATCTTGTTAATGTGGTACAGCAGCTAGTCAGCAATTACACCACCGCCCTGAGATCCTCCTTCAAGCTTGGAGACTCTTGGGCCAAATGTACATGTCTAGCTCTGTGACCAAGGGCCTAGGTTTCTGAGGACACTTATACCACCAAGGTCAGAATCAAGAAGAGCTGACATAGTTGGAGTCCTTCCTCACGGATTCTAGCTTGTGCTTGTGGGTTCCAGCTTGTGCTTGATTTCTCTCATTTTATAGTCATAGTCCCTTCCTAATAGACGGTCTTGAGGCCTTCTGACTCTAGCATTATATGTGAAGACAACAGAGTTATGAGACAGCTAAACTAGCTCCCACAATTGTTGGGAGTCAATAAATGTTGATTGTGGTAACCAGCTTTTAATATGATCTCTAATGTTCCCTTCCCCCAGTTATTTAAACCTCTGTGTGGCCTGATCCCACATGGTATTGGGGTTGTTTGTGTGACCAATCCTGTATAATAAAGAGCTAATATGCTAATTAGACCGAACAGCAGAACAACCATCCTGATGACATTCTGGACCAAGCTGGAGCTGTGAGGGCTTATCAAGGCAGGTGGGGCTGCAAGGGCCAAGCACCTTGCATGAATTTCGTGCATTGGGCCTCTAGTAGAATATAAACAATTATATATCACCTCTAAGATTATACTATTAAAAAGCTGCAGCTTTTTTCTTGGGCAAGCTCATGTTCTCTCTTCCTGTTGGAAAACACGGTGCTATATTGTGAGCAACTCTATGGAGATCCCATGTGTAAAGGAGCTAAGTTTCCAGCTAATAGCCATTGAGGAACTGAGAACTGTCAACAATGACATGAATAAGCTTGTAAGCAAATCCTTCCCAGTTGTGTCTTTAGATAGGACTGTAGCCCTGACCAACAAGTTGACTATAATCTCATGAGGTATTCTGGGTCAAAACTGCACAGTTGAGTCACTTTCAACTCATAAAAATTGTACAAAATAAATGTTTATTTTAAATGGCCCTATTACAGAATAATTTGTAACACAGAAATAATAACAAATACAGAATATTAATCAAATCCTACTCATACATGAATTTACTAGAAGTACAACTTTACAATTGATTTCTTGTAAAAACTAATTTTGATTTTCTCTGAATATATATATTCATGTTATTATTATGAGGTGGCACAGCTTTCTCTCTGATATTAAAAATTTTCATATCTGTATTGTACATGGCATATTTTTCCTCTTTTTATCAGGAACTAGAAAAAGTGGTTAAAAGCTTTATTATCAATAGTAGTAGAAGGTGAAAATAGCCTTATCATTTGTGACACACTCAGGGAAAGGTCAGCTTTTCTCTTCCCTAAGCTTATCCAATCCTTAAATTACTTCATCCTGTCTCATGACTTTCAACATTACCTATAAATTGCCTTTTCCTAATATACCATTTCTTTGATTATCAGATTCATATATGTAAGTTGTATTTGAAATCTCCTAAAGGTATCACATACCTACCTGAAACTTAACATGTTTCAAATATCGCATATTCCACTGCTCTTGACACTACACTATGCATGTAGTCTGCACTGATTGCCACAACACTAATGCAATCATGGTGTGTGTGTGTGTTTCTATTTAAAGAAGTAAAAAACTAGATAGTATTAGCTTCTAAGTACAGAACAGTTTTGGAAAAGTAAGTCCTTTTTACTTCTTTTTAAGTGTTTTTATTGTCAAAGAAAGTTATTATGCTATTCCTCAGCATCATGAGCGTGGAGTAACAATGGAAATATCATTAATGATTATGGAAATGGCTTCCTTATCACTGTATTGCATCAATGAAATGTCCGTTTACTAACTTCCTTGGTATCTGGACATAGCTGTACTGATTGGATCAGCATCAGGAATTTTTATTCTAATGATGCTGAAAAGTGAATAATTCATAGCAGCAACCCCATTTAGATTATTTCTCAAAGTTTCTAGGAATTATTCCTGGAGGTTCAAAATATAATTCACTATTTAAGGCCTTCTAATCAACTCATCTACCTTTCTATTAAGTCCTTTTCTGTCTAAAGTTCTATGGCAATTTTATGTGCTACACTGAACTGAAACTTACACATTGTTACTCCTTCAATCTACCTTTCAACTTAATATTGTTCATCTCAGGTAATTCCACTCATTTAGTTGCTTTATTATAATTCTTGGAGTCATCCTTGGTTGCTCCTTTTGTCTCTTCCTAGAATTCAATACAACAGCCAATCATATTGGCTAATATCCTTCTGAAATTAATTCAGCATCCCATGACTTTTTGTCATCCCTGCCTTGACCTGCAAGGCTAAAGCCAAACTCACCTCTTTCTTTAATTATAATACCTTCCTAATTGGTTGACCTGATTCTAATCATGCCTCCCTATAATAAATCCCTTCCTTATTGAATATAGGTATTGCAAAAATATGTGTTGTATCTCACAACCTTATGTAAAACAGCAGCAACCTCTCAATACAGAGTGAACTTTCTAGTCATTTTATCTTGTCTTATTTTTCTCCATGGCACTTATCACTTTCTAATATGAGAGAGGCAGTTGCTTAGCATTGGTCTATTATCCATTTAACAAATTTTTGTGCCCCACTCAAAAATCTATAAGTCATATGATTTAAATAAAACTGTGTGTGTTTACTACCATATCCCCAGCATCTAAACTAGCAGCTGATGCATATTAGGATGTTCAATAAATATTTGTTGAACAAATGAATGGCAGCCTTTCACTAACTTCTAACAACTTCTCATCTCACTAAAATGAAGTACATGGTGCTTTTCTCCCTACAATGAGCCCCATGTTCTGGTCCTCTGCTCTAACTCTCTCACTCAATTTCCGCACAGTTCTGTCTGCTTCAGCCATATCAGCTGCACCACTTGCTTTTAAGCAAGCTGTGCAACAGTCACTTCTGCTGAGAATGATTTTCCTCTAGGTACCCATGAACCTTACCTCTTCACTTCTCTGTTTTTAATATTTCCAATTTATATTTCATTTCTATTTATATTTATATTCTTGGAATCCTGAAGCAGTAGTCAAGGTAAGTATATTCTGATTTTTAAGCATATGTATAAATTGGAAGCATATGGAATATTGCATATTATTCTCATCCTATGTAAGCATATGGAAACCCTCCGTTTGGCTTAGAATGAGTGTCTAGGGCCATATTTTCTGCAAAAATGTAGGTAATATATCAAATGGATTTTTAGTTTTGTGAAATGCCAAAGGAAGAGCTGAGACATTTGATAATTGCCAGAACCTTTCTCTGAAAGCTCACCAGGACCATGAGTCATTATTTAGGTGACAAGATGTCAGGATATGACAAGATATTTCTGTTATATAATATGACAAGGAGCTTAACCCAGTTCTAATGCTGAAAAAATATGAATCAAAGTAAAAATAAAAATGAAATAGGCCTTGCTTAGTTTCTTTGATGAAAAGATATCAAAGAACTGTATGAAGTACTTCTATTTTTAAAGTGTACAAACTCAGAACCTGAGCCAAGAAGTAGAAGCCTTTATAAATTGAGACTCAAATGTTCTTTTGGTAGTATATACAGCAATCTTACAACAAACCTTGCAAAAGAACACACCTGTCAGAGTGCCATGCTAACCAAGAGGACATAGTTTTTAATAAAAACAAAAATTTTGTTGAATAAGAATGAAAAGTTTAAATATATGGTATTTTTGGTAAATTTACTAAATTTCTTTGGATTTATTTAAAACTATATTAGTACGAGAGAGGAGTATTTTCCTGAAGGAAATAAAGCAGGATTTAAATATACATAAGCATACAGACTTAGAATGATCAAATTTTAAAAATATAAACTTTATTATAAAAAAACTTCAAAGATGAGAGAAAAGCTTCTCAGTGAAACAAGTACATGTTTTATGAAAATAGATGACTTTGGTAAATTGACTCAAATTGAAGAAAACATTTTCAAATGTCACTATTGGCTCCATAGATTAATAAGAATGAACAAAGCTTACCAAGTTATCATTTTGCAGTAATTATGAGCTAGAAGTCATTTTCTGACCATAAAATAACAGCTTCCATTGTAATTATTATAATTACCTAATAAAATATTTAAATAATTTACATTATACATGAAACTTTCTCTATTTCTATGCTAGAATAATTGCAGATATTTATAGAAAAAACTTAGCTACATGATAATAATTTATGTGGAAACAAAAATGTTCAATTAGGTGAATATTTTAAAATTTATAAAATTGAAAGATTTCTGTCTTTGTATTTTGCATATAAGCAGCCTTACAGTTTCAAGCTTGTTTTCTGAACTATAACATTACTTTCAAGTTTTGGAGTTTAAAGCTCAAAGAAGATTTGACTTTTGGTGGTAAACACACAATGCAATATTAAACAGGTGACATGTCATAGAATTGTACACTTATAAACTATAATTTTATTAACCAATGTCACCCCAATAAACTTAATTAGAAAAAGCTCATAACAAAGTTTTTCCAAACTTTTAATATCCATGGATAATTTATATATTATACATACACATAAAAACATTATCATCACAAAAGTGGTCTCATTGGAATGTCATGAGATAGGCTCTTCATTTCCAAGCATGGTCTTTAATGGGGTCTATACTTCAACCACTAAAGATTTTATTTTTTTTCAATCATTAAATATTTTATTTTCTTTAAGTTTTTTTTCTTTCAGACATTCCTAGAGTCCCCAAGTAAAATACGAGTTACTTTGTATAGATTAATATCTTCAACTTTTTTCAACTGACACTTTATATTCAGATTTAGTTTACAACTAGAAGAGAGAAGGAAGGCCTACAGAAAGGAAGGAATATAGGAAAGAAGAAAAAAATAAAGGAAGAAAGGAAGATGGAATGGGAGGGGAAATGGAGGGAAAGAAGAAAGGGAGAAAGGTAGGATAATAAATTGCCTGCTTTCTTCATTCATTCAGTGAAGATAACCCACGAGTAACATAAGACTATCCCTGTTACAGGATCTGTTGATAAAAAGCTAATGATTCATGATATGTGTCATTAATAATGACAGGTGTTACAGAAATACATACACCAGTGCCAGATGAGCACACATTTACTTAAGTGGGTTTCTCAGTCTCCCTTTCTCTTTTATCATGCCCTCTTCTATCTGCATTCCACCTAGTTACTCTGTTTTAATACTTTCTAGTAGCCTCTCAAGATCTTTTACCTCCATGCTACAAACAGCCGACTCAAAATCCTTATTATCTTAAACCCACACAAAATCTCATTTCCATTTTACTACTCTGGTTTATTAGAAAAAGAGAGCATCTGATAAAATCTATAAGGAATACATTATGAATCACTGAGAGCATGTCTTAAAGTGTTAGATTTTCCTTACCTGTTTATATATTAAAGGATCAGCTGTTAAAATAATGATAAAATTTCAGGGGATTTTTCTGAAGAGTAGATATTTCTACACCTTGACGATTATAGTACAGAAGCCTACTTACCATTTAACTTTCATTTCCATCACAAAATTATTGACCCTAATCAACCAGTCCGATGAGTCTCATCTGCAAAAGTTCCGTTCTCTAACACAGTACGTGTCTAATGTCCTTATTTCTGGATGGACTTAGCACTGGGAACCCTATAATTTTTTAAAGGATTAAATTAACACAAATAGTGTAAAGGCTCATTAAAAGTAAAGCAAGATATTAAGCATAAATAAATAGCTAAACAATTCTTCTATCATATTGAAACAAGCCAGATAGAGGATAAGAACTTAAATCACTCAGGGGCAACAACAGGAAGGAAGGAAGGAAAGAAAGAAAGAAAGAAAGAAAGAAAGAAAGAAAGAAAGAAAGAAAGAAAGAAAGAAAGAAAGAAAGAAGGGAGGGAGGGAGGGAGGGAGGGAGGGAGGGAGGGAGGGAGGGAGGGAGGAAGGAAGGAAGGAGGGAAGGAAGGAAGGAAGGAAGGAAGGAAGGAAGGAAGGAAGGAAGGAAGGAAGGAAGGAAGGGGCAACAACAAAAACAAACCAGAAACCAACCCATGTTATTAAATAGAGGGAATTTAATAGGAGAAACTAATTATAGCAGTTACAAAAAGATGAAAGGGCAAAGATGGTAAGACATAGAAATTTGTAACAGTTTAAGGTACTGCACCTACAGAGCTCAAGTTTCCAAGAGAGACATGGATGTTACTATAACTTGGGAGCCGTAGCATCATGGTAAATTCTAGATTCTATAGCTATGCCGGAGCTTCTCCATGGGCCCATGCAGTCACTGCAAAGACACCACTTGACATAGAGGGGCAGAGAGTACCTTGGTTTCCCCTCACACTCTGTCCTCAAATATTTTGCCAGCGCCTATCATACGGGGAATTTAACTGAAATCTAGTTCACCAGGGAACCAGGAAATACAATTTACAAGGATCAGGCTTTGAAACCAAGCAGAGCAGGGCAGAGATACAGTCTCAAAGCAAACAACCAATGATTGACAAAGAAATGACTTTTTCTTTCCTCATTTCCTAAAAAAGTTGAAGAGAATGATTTACATTTCGTTTGGTAAGTGCTGCCATATACAAACACATGATCTGGTATAAATTGTGTCATTTGTTTTAAATGAAAAAATCTGCCCTGGTTGGTTTGCTAAGTGGTTAGAGCTCCAGCCTGTGCACCGAAGGGTCAAGGGTTCAATTCCTGATCAAGGGCATGTACCTGGCCCTGGTCAGTCAGGGTGCTTGAGGGAGGCAACTAATCAGTGTGTCTCTCTCACATCTCTTTCTCCCTTTTCTCCCCCGCCCCAACCCTTGCTTCCCTCCCTCCACTCCCTCTAAAAATCAATGAAAGAAATATCCTAGGATGAGGATTAACAAAAATCTAAATAAAATGAAATGAAAAATCTGTCAGTTTAATTAACCTATTAGCTAGTTTGTGACCATATACTCAAATTATTATAAATAGCAGTTTATGTCATTTACCTGTTTACAACTTAAAAAGGTTTTCCATTAAACTTAGGATGAAATATAAAGTAAGTACTCTTTTCTACTGGGACCTGCATGGCTCTTGCCTGCCCTTATAAAATCATGTCCTGTTGCTTAATCATTAAATTACTCTTGCCCCACCTGTCTTTTTTTTCCCTAGAATTAATCAAACTTCTTCACCATAACATGTTTAAATATCACTTTTTAAAAATTGTTTGGCTGGAATGTTCTCTTCACAGAAATATTGATATTGGCCTAGTATCAAGGCCTCAGCTGAACCTCCACACCCTCAGAGTAAACTACCTGTCTGTTCTACTCTAGGAAGTATGTTGGTCACTCTTTCATTCTGGCAAATTATTATCTGCATAGCATAAACCAATTCCTGATATTTTCTTGCTTAGTTACTATTTTGTTGTTTCCACTAGAGTTGAAAAGTCCCCCAAAGTAGAGACTGCCTCTATCTTGACTTCCAAGAAATCCATCCCCAATATTTAGGAAATGCTTAGCACATAGGACACTATAAATATTTATTGAATGGATGAATGATTCAATGAATGAATGAATGAATGAATGAATGAAAATCCTGTTGTCGGGTTTTAAGCTTCTACACTCTTTCCCACATCTGGTCCAGCACTGCCTACTCCCTTAAGAGGAGAGACACGATTTATATTGATTCTCTACTAGGCCACTTTTAACTGGTTCCCTTGAAGTCAGCTATTTGGACTTCACCCTTTCCTTTTGAATGGATATGGTAAACAGATTCTCCACATCTTACTCTCCCAGATTTTCAAGAAGAGTTCTGTGACTCTTTCCTTTACAACTGGTAAATTAGATTTGCAATAAAAAGTAGTAAACTTCATTCAAGTGTCTTGAACTTGATCAGATTTTTCAATCAAACTTTATCTAAAACTGGAACAAATACTTAGGTGCTTACTAAATATTGATAAATTGGTATTTGGTCTCTCTTTTGGACTTTCATTCAACTGTGTCTAATTTTTGAAGCAAGGAATCTCCATTTGAGGAAGGATGAGTGGTAGAATAAAAAAAAAAAAAAATGAAACCTATCCTTTTCCCTAAAACTAATTATTCATTTAACTGTAATCTAGTATCTTTTGTTTTTTATACTCCTCTTTTATTTTAACTGTAGTGATATTACATATTTAAAGACTTAATTCAAGCTGATAAAATTATTTTATCTCCAAAAAATAAAATAAAATAAGAAGATAAACATGACATCATTGTAATATTAAGGAGAATAAAGTTTTGATGAATAGTGATCCTATCAAATTCATTTTCTCCACATTGGGCCATTGTATGCTTAGGGTATATACTAAAGGAATGTCTATTGTTTCATTAATTTTTATTTATTTTTTATGATATGTATCTTAAAGTTCTACTTATTGGAAAAATAAAGCTTCTGTGGACTCAGCAGCAGTAGCTTGTTGCTTCCCATCCTTTTCCATTCTGTAGTCTCTAATGCCACATGTGGGCTCCATCTCTCTTTTCTTCCCGTCTCTGAAACTTTCATTCTACTTTATCTTTGTAATAGCCTTGGCTTGTTTCCATTCTTCTTTCAGCTCTGGCTTGTGTCTTGCTTTCCTCCTGGCTTGAAGCCCTGTTCCCACCATCTGAGCCCTTCCAACTTTAGCTCCTATAAGAATCCTTAGTGTATTCCACCTCTAACTCCAAATTTACATTCTCTTCTGGCAAATATTTACACAATTCCCTGCCTGTCCCATATATAACACCATTTAAATCTCAGAATCAATCCCTAATTCTTTCAACTCTACAGAGAATAAACCTCTTTAAATTATTATTTTTTTTATTACTGGAACTATTCTTAATATCACTTTGACTTCCAAATACACCGTTCTTTGAGCAACACACTCCAAAACCTCAATGACCAAATCCCATATCATTTTTTTCTTCTTTCCCATCATCTTTTCTTTCTATAAAAGCTCCATTCTCTTTTTGGCCTGGAGACTTTCAAACACTTCCAACACTAAACTTTAAAACTTCTCAGGCACATGTACTACAAGAATTATTATGCAAAATTGAACTCCTCCCAGCACATATCTAGTCCAAATAGTAGCTTGTTCCTTTCTGTTTTCAAGATCCCAAGTCCTAATAACAGATTTCATCTTTTCATAAATTCTATTCTTCTTCTCATAGACATTCTCTGGAATCTGGTACCGTTTTTCCTGTTATTCCCATTATATATTTTAAATTTTTTTTTTTTTTTTTACTCACACTGTCCAACAAAAGCAGCCACTCAGACTTTTTCCTTGGTTTCACAGACAAGTTGTGTTTTTTTTTTTTCCTGCTTCACATCCACTCCTTTGTTCTTCGCTTCACATTCCATGACATGGAGGGCTCGGTTCCACTCACAACAACCTTCTCCTGAAAGCCCATATACTTAACCGTAACCAAACTCACAAAATGTTTCATATAGGGTCCCAAAGTGGGGAAAAAGTCTTCTCTCTGTTGGGAGTTTGTGGTATACAGTATTCACTAAAAGGTGGGGCCTTGTCAGGCTTCCATCTTGCTTGGGTCTAAGAATGAAGAGTGAAGTGCCTCATTCCAGAACAAACAGAAGACACTGCCCGAGGACATTCTCTGGATGCAGAGACATGTCTGGTCCTAATTGGGGCAAGCTGAAGTTGCTGGAGGATTACCATATGGTGGAAAAAACTAGATCGACAGATATGTCAGATCCTTCACTTCTCATATGTTTCCAGCACTAAATTGGCTTCTAAACACATTTCCAGAAGTCCCCAGTGAGACGTGACCTCGGTTAGCTGCAGCAGTAACTCCCATTGCAGTATGCTGTGTTGATCCCTTCTCTTTCTCATTTTTTCATTCATTTTCCTCTATTTTCTGATTCCACAGTAACTTTTCTACACAAATTTTTCTCTCAGAGTGCTTCTAAATTCAAAGTAAGAGTAAGGCTGCCATTTATTCCAATTTCCCCCATTATTCTGTAGCATACTGCTGCACCTCTATTCAAGTCAGTATCCTAGGTTGGCTTAAAATCTAAAAAAAAAAAAATCAGGTGGCATTAACTATAATTGCACTAGTATATAAACAAAATAAATAAATAAATAAATATTACATTTTCCCCCTCATGGTTTATTAACCCCACTACATCCATTATCTTCATTATTCAAATTGCTTCAATTTATTGTTATTTATATGATGATCATATTTATATTCCACAGTCTTTTTTGTTATGTATAGCCACATTTTGCCACATTTCAATGATAATTTGGTGTATGTATGAAACTTGTTAATATAGATTTTTCTCAACAAATAGACACATTAAATACCTGATATGTATTAGTAATCATTCTATAGGCTGTATGCATAGTTTTGCACATTTGATCTCAAAACAACATTAATGATATATATATATAATCTTTATCCCAGTTTTGAACATAAGTAAACTTAGGCAAAGAGATAAACACCATGATCAAACGATGACAACAAATGGCACAGCCAAGAATCCATATCCCCCTTTTCTGCCCTGGCAGTACCTCCTTAGGACCCGTGTGCTTAACCATGATGCTGTATGCTTAACATCTCTCAATTAACTTTCCTGAGCCTCACTTCTGAGGATTCGGATTTGATAGGTCTGTGGTACATTTGTCTTTTTGACATGCTTCCCAGAAGATTCTGGCCAGCCAGAGTTACAGGTCACACAGAGCATCACATTAAAAGCACTGAAAAGTCCTGTAATAAAGACACCCATTAATTTCATTGAACACAGTTTACCAAAGTTACTTGAACACACATACCTTTACTTTATTTATTTTCCATAACAACCCTGTTTTACAAGGCCCACTGCTCAGAGAGCCTACCAACATTTTTCCTTAATAATTCTATGTGCATGTCCTAATTCCAGTGATTCTTGCCTTTCCTACCATGTTAATAAATCCATTAGGCTGTTCTCTTTGAGGGCAAGGATAGTGTCTGTCTCACAAAATCCCTCCCAACAGAGCCTGAGTAAATTAATGACTCTTAAAACATCGCTGAATAGGAGGATAACTCCCTGCCCACCAACAGCAGTACTGACATGGGGCGGGGGGTGATTTAAAGCTTAGAGATGGTGATGTCCCCTCAATTGTCTCAGATTTGAATCTGATTTTTATCCCATTGCTGGTCAGAGTTGGGAAGCCTTTGGTTGACAGCTGTGGGTGTTGGATGCCAGCAGTCCAGCTCCTCCTCTGATCTATTCTGCTGCTACTCTGCCTCTTAACAATGTTAGTTTCCAGATACAAGCCCTCCTGAGAGTTTTGGTTAAGATGAGATGTTCCCCATTTCTTTAGTTTCTCTGCTTTCACACACCAGGAGATTGAGCATGAGATATCCAGAAAAAATATCTTCGAAGTAAAGAGAGTTTTTTAGCATAATAAACTAACAATAACACCAACAGAAAGTCTAAACTGTCATGTATTCTTTCATCTATATGGTTTGTACCAAAATGATAGATTTAGTCTCTCACTGGTTTTCTTAAGAAATTTCATCTTATTACTGATATTGTATAAGGTTTCTTTCTTATTACTGATATTGTATAAGGTTACAGGTGGAAATCACATTGCACAAGGCAGAGCATTTATTAGAAAAAAAGGCCCATATTGCACCTTTGAAACTATCCTCTCCCAGACTTCTTTCACATCATATCTCCTGGTTTTCCCTTATTTCAGCCCTTCACGTAGTACCCCTCCCTATTGGGTCTCCTTGCCATCCTTCCATGTGCCACATAATATACTGTATATTTTACAGATGTTATATTAATTTTTATAAAGTCCCTTTAAATAGGCAGGATTGCTCCCATCTTCCAGAAAAGGTAATTGAAAAATCTGAAATCTGCCATAATATTTGCCATAGTATACTATTACTGTACTACACAGTAATAGACTAACTCATTGATAAGCTTTGTGCAATGTGGATAATAATTCTCAACTAACCAACTAATTCTAGAAAATTCATAATGGTAAGCAGTTTTACAAAAGCAAGTAGTGTACCTGTTAATCTTAATTTTATTCTAATGATTTATCCTCTTTTTTCTTTGTAAACAGAAAATAAAAGTCCTATATACATTAAACAAATATATTATTATTTATCAAATAATTCTGAAAAAAATAATATTCAATAGAAAATCAAGGGAATAGCAGCAGAAATAGCAAGAAATCAATTAATTGATATATATTAACCATAAGAAGTTAATTTTCTTTAACTAATAAAATATCACAGTTCTGTTATGAATTCATAAGGAAATAATTCATTCTCACAAGCATTCATCCATGACAATGTAAAATTTTTCTAAAAGGGCATTTTTTTTTTTTACTATTTTTAATGAGAATTCTTTAGCATTATGGAGTGACTATACTTGAAATAATATATATTAGTTTATGCACAGTCCGTCCTGAAGGGAATTAGAATTCAGCATAACTTTGCTAAATTGAAGTAGTCAAGAAGAAACTTAATCATGTCCAAAATGAGAAAAATGCAGTCTAGGGAGTCGAGTTATAGCAGAGAAAAATTAAGCTTCATAATTACGTGATAAATATATGCAGATTGTCACTAAAGACCCAAACTGTCAGAGTGAGGGAGAAAAGCAGTATGAGCAGGCAGTCTAATGCTGTTGCTTAAGGAAAGGAAAGCAAGTGCTACAGTCATATCCTAATTATTTTCTTGGGCTCTATGTTTTGTGCTGCATCATGTTCTACTGGGTATTTAAACAAGATGGTCTTTCCTTCTCAAGGTCTTTGCTTCGTGTCTCTTTAACTATAGATGAGATTGTTGGCAGACAGAATACTTAAAAGTTTATATACATAAAGTATAAATAGATGGTACTTTATTCTATTTAGAGAACTCAAGGACTAGTCTGAAAATAGGAACTAATAGAAAAGTATTTCTCTATATTATAGAATGTTTCAATAAGTATCAAAATGCCAAGTATGTGTCCCATTTAAAATATACATATTTCTAACTATCTATTCTGTGAAAAGATGAACAAATCAGACTTTTAGACTATTTTAATTATTATTAATAATTATATCCCACAGGTTTATAAGGTCTGAGTGGATTTTTTTTATCATAAATAGTGGGGATCCATGTAATATTTTCTTTGAATAGCATGTTAATAATTTTAAAACTTTCAATTAATATGACAGATTAAAATTATCATCATAACACAAGAGCTGCCAATTTATTTTTTGTCATATCTTTTTTTCTTACCTCTCCCCTTTGCCACTTTAATCCCATGATAAACTATAGGACTATTTATTACTCACTTTAGAAACACATGAGTGATTTACTTGTTTTCCTCTGTTGGCTTGGTTATGCATCCCTTTGTTACATTAAGACACATTTTCAAAACTCAGTTCAAATGTCATTTCTGTGAAGCTTTTACTAACCCCCTTAAATTCATTAGTTTATCTCTTACACTGCACTATCTCCCTTGAATTCGTGATACTGTTGGAAGCTCTGCTTGTCTAATGCTTTGTTCACAGCTCTCTACTTGTAAACTTCTTGCACAGTGTTGCTTACTAATGAAGAGATGATTGAAAGGAAAAATCAGAGGAGCAAATTAGGCTCACCTCAGTGTGTCTTCTATCTCCAGAGAGTAGGTTCCTCAATGCCTGGCTGCGTTTGTAGTCAAACAAATTTTCCTGTTGTTTTCAGAAGAGTTAGACTTTTATAACCAAACCATATTATCTAGAATGGGAAGTCCTTCACCTCAAAGCATTATTTGTCCTCAACTTGTTGTATTCACTATTTTAACTTTCTGAAATGCCCTGTCCAAGTTATTCATTAGCTAATATTTTCTAGAGTATCAAACTCAGTTTTCAATGTGTCATCACCTGAAATTTTCCTTGACCTCAATTATGAATAAGTGCCCTATCCATATGTTATCATAAAATCTTGCACAGATAACTCTTGGTGTAAGTGACTATAATTACTCATTACCTTTTTCTTAAGAGCAAGATAACAGATAAATATACATATGTATACATATATACAATATATACAATTACATTTTTATGGATAAGAGTATATATATAACTATATATTATAAATCATTTATTTTACATAGTTATTATATATGTGTATACATACACTAAAACCATAATAATTATTATACATATAATATTACATATATTATATAACAAAAATATCTGTTAATTCTATATACACTGAGTGGCCAGATTATTATGACCACCCCATCAGTACTTCACTGGGCCACCTCTTGCCTTCAATACTGCAGCGATTCTTCTTGGCATTGACTCCACGAGATGTTGAAAGGTGATGCGAGGAATCTGACACCATGCCTGATGAATAGCACTGTCCAGTTCTGTGAGATTTGGTGGTTGTGGAACCAGCTGCCTGATGGCTCTTTTAATTTCGTCCCACAAATGCTCAATTGGATTGAGATCTGGTGATTGTGGGGGCCACCTAAGCAAGGTAAAGTCTCCCTCATGTTCTTGAAACCACTCCTGCACAATATGAGCACCGTGACATGGCACATTGTCTTGTTGGAAGAAGCCATCTCCATTGGGATACGCCATCAACATGATAGGATGAACTTGATCAGCAACGATACTTAGGTATGTTGTGCTATTCAGATGTTTATAATGGTCTGGCCCTCTAGCAACTTCAGGGCGAAATTATAGCTAATTTGCCTACAAACATCAGGTGGTCATAATAATCTGGCCACTCAGTGTATATTTCCATTAGGCTACCACATTGCCTAAAATAAGGGGTGCTTTAAAATAGTCTTTAATGTACGGCTTTAGAAAGTTTGGAAGGGTTATGTAAACAGAGAAACAAACATAGATATCATTCATAATTTTAAATAATTAGTGTAACTGACAAAATTAAATTGATTTCAGCAAAAACTTCATTTACCATTAGGAAACATTTTATGACTGGTAGAATATGATGTTAATAGTCATAGACACAATCTATTGTTCATTAAACAGTGCCACCTGGATAGATAGTTAAGATCACTATTAGGATATAAGACCAATCATTCAAAAATTCTCAAGGCACTTAGGGAGAAGTTAATCAGTGTGTGGGAAATTATTCTATGAGCTCCTGAAGCATTGCTTCTGTCTCTTGTGGCTTATATATGTCTCAACTATTACTTATATTTAAATGTGACTGTCTAACACATTTTTATGTTATTTATGTTTTCCTGTTCTAGTTCCTCAGGATATAATCATAAACAAACTGTCATAGGCAAAATAAACATGTAAAGATTATAGTATATATATGACTAGTGGCCCAGTGCACAAAATTCGTGCATGGGGAGGGGGTGTTCCTCAGCCCAGCCTGCACTCTCTCCAATCTGGAACCCCTCGAAGGATGTCCTACTGCCGGTTTTCAGGGATCGGGCCTAAACCGGCAGTTGGACATCCATCTCACAATCCAGGACTGCTGGCTCCTAACCGCTCACCTGCCTGCCTGCCTGCCTGCCTGATTGCCCATAACCACTCTACCTGCTGGCCTGCTCGCCCCCAACTGCCCCCTGTGGCCAGCTTCCTTGCCAACAAATGCCCCCCACCAGCCTGATTACCCCCAACTGCCCCCCGTGCCAGTGTGCTCACCCCCAACTGCCTCCCCTGCCAGCCTGATCACCCCCAACTTCCCCCCCAACTTCCCCCCCTGCTGGCCTGCTCATCCCCACTGGCCTGCTTGCCCTCAACAGCCCTCCTGCTGGCCTGGTCACTCCAGTCTCCCCCCACACACACACACACTGTCTGATCACCTCCAACTGACCCCCACTGGCGGCCTGCTTGCCCCCAACTGGACCCCTGCTTCTCTGTTTATCCCCAACAGCCCTGCCCCCCACCAGCCTGATCACCCACAACTGCCCTCCCCTCTTGGCCTCTAACCACCTCTACATCGGCCCCGCCACCATGGCTTTGTCCAAAAGAACACCTGGAAGGTCTCCTGGAAGGTCTTCCAGTCTAATTAGCATATTACCCTTTTATTAGTATAGATAGAGGCCTGGTGCACGGGTGGGGGCTGGCTGGTTTGCCCTGAAGGGTGTCCCGGATCAGGGTGGGGGTTCCCTTGGGCATGGGGCAGCCTGAATGAGGGGCCTGTGGTGGTTTGTAGGCCAGCCACACCACCATGGGGTGAGGGTCCCCACTGGGAGGGTGTGGCCAGCCTGTATGAGGGACTGAGGGCTGTTTTCAGGCTGACCATACCCCTTTCAGGGTGGGGGGTCCCACTGGGGGGCCTGGCCAGCCTGGGTGAGGGGTTGATGGCTGTTTGCAGACTGGCCAAGCACCCCAGTGGGGACCCTCACCCCATGAGGGTGTGGCCATCCTGGGTGAGGGGCTGATGGCAGTGTGCAGGCTGGCCACAGCCCCTGGCGACACAAGCTCCCAGCCCCTCCTTTTTTTCTTTTTTTTCTTTTTTTCAGCACCTCCTTGAGCAGAGGGAAGCAGGTATCTGGGATTTATTTATCCTCTATAATTGAAACTCTGTAGCCTTGCGCGGAGGCCAGGGCTGGCCAGGGCAGGTGGGAAGCTTGGCTTCCTCCATTGCCAGGGGCAACCCCAGCCTCCTGCTTGCTCCAGCTTCATGGCCACCGCCATCTTGGTGGGTTAATTTGCATACTCACTCCTGATTGGCTGGTGGGCATGGCCTGCAGGTGTAGCAGAGTGACACCAATTTGCATGTTTCTCTTTTATTAGTGTAGATGATATAGGTTTGAAAAAAAAAGAAGCAAGGAAGGTGGGGGAGGGAATTGGGAAATGGTATTTTAAAATACCATGGTAGGGAAAGCATCATTGAATAAAGCAACAGCTGAAAAAGCAACAACTGAATAAAAATTTGAAGAAAGCAAGGGAGTGATATTAGTATATGTGGGAGGAGCTTCCCAGGAAGCAGAAACATAGAGACCTATCTTATACTGTATGGCTCTCTCATCCTCTAGAAACTCTGATACCTTCCTATTTCCATAACAGATGGGAAAAGATAACATGCAAAAGGCACCTCTGCTTCTTAACCTGTATAAACCAAAATGATCTGCTCACATGTCATTAGTGATAGCTAGGCACATGGTCCCTTATGTTGCTAGAGATGTTGGGGAATGGATTCTAGCGCTGTGTTTGGGACAAAGAAGGAGTGGGGTTCAGGCTTTTGTATAGTTCCCAATGGTCTCTTTCACATCAAGAGAGGCATCATCGTTTTAATTTTATAACACTTATTTTAAAAATATTTTTTACATTTTAAAAGAGGTTTTTATGGAGAAAAATATTTCAAAGATACCAGAGAAATTCTCATTTACTCCACATATCATTTCTCTATTTGTTGATATCTTACATCACTATGGTGCATTTGTCAGCATTAGTGAACAAATATTAAGAAATTATTAACTAAAGTTCATATTTTATCCATATTTCTTTGGATTCATCCAATGTCTCTTCCTTAAATTCCAAGATATATTATGTTTTTTGTCATGTCTCCAATTTTCCTTGTTTTTAATGAACTTGATAGTTGTCAAGAGTCTTGGTTAGGTATTCTGTAGAATGTCTGGCAATTAGGATTTGCCTGCTGTTTATCTCATGATTAAAATGGCTTTCTGAGTTTTGAGAGAAAGGCCACAGAGATGAAATGTCATTCTCCTCCATTCATATCAAGGGTACATTCTATCCATATGGTTTATTACTGTATATGTGAACCTTGATTACCTGACTGATTAACCTTCATCTCCTGACTGATACTTTTTTTAACAAAATAAGTACTAGCATATGTCTAACTTATTTGGGGAAAATAGAGAAGAAATTGAAAATGTCAGATTCAAGGGAATTTGGGGAAACAATATTGAGTTATTCCACATATTAAAATTCTGGCTTTTACAAGAAGCTAGAGCAGGTCTTTCTTGATAGCTGAAGGAAAGGCAGGGTTGAAGAACAGATGGTTTTTCTTTCTCAAGGAAATGGAAAGCAAAGTCTTCAGCTGAGTGCGTTGATGGAATGGCATATGCTGAAGGTTTATGGACATGTGAGAAATCATTTGCAACTTGAAGTCATCTGTCTTTATTTATGAAGGAGCATATCAACATCTGTATGCTTTGTATTTATTTGTTACACATGGATGTGTTTGTGTACTCAAAACTAAAACCCAAAGTGAATCACAAATATACTTATTCCAAGTATTATTTTTTAACTTTGACTTGATGCTTATGTGCACAGAGTGTGTTTGCGTGTGCATGTGTATATTCAATTTGACCTAATGATAGTCATTTAGAAGATTTCCACCTGTTAATCTAAGATGAGTCTTTGACTTATGCCATGAGGGTTCACAACTATAATAGGGAAAAAAATGTATATATACGTTAAATATATATATAGATAGATAGATAGATAGATAGATATAAAGAAGATAAATCAATGTCTACATTACTACACAGATACCTACATCCAAATACAAGAAGACAACATGTTTTTTGTTGTTGTGTATGCATATAATCCATATCATCTTACATCATTTATGCAAATATATATTTGCACATTCATATGATATCAAAGAATCACTGTATGCTGAATTTTTTTTAGCTGGAGAACATACTTTTATTCTTTCAGTTTTATACTAGGAAATCAACACCTAATATGATAATTCATTATTTACAATTGATTAATGAAAAACTTAATCCTTAAATTGAGCATCAATAGCCTATGACTCCAATTTTATTTATCACTTTTCAAATCTGAAGAAAATGATTAATTTATTAAACTTCACAGTAAAGTCCCACTGACATAACATTTAGTCTTAAGTACATTTAGTCTTAAGTCTAATGCTAATGTGAGAAGTAAGAATAGCCAGTATCAAAGTGATTAGAAACCTGATTCAACTTTTTAATGGTGATATACCAAATAATCTGGAAATTTAGACCTAGTTCTAATTAAGAGTTTTAAATTAAATACATTATCACATTTGAAAAGAACACTTTTATTTAATAGTAAAATGAAAACGTATGGTTATTATTACTTCTGGAAAATCCTTGTCTTTTCATATGGAACATCTGTTTTGCAAATGAGGCTTCTATTACCATACTCATGGTAATTTTAATCTTTTATATGAGAGGAAGTGTGAGTTATTTGAGTTGTTTGAAACCAGAGTTGAATCAAACAACAACCATAGATTGAACTTGAATTTATACAATCAAAATAGATTTCAAGGAAATAACAGCTTAGACATTAATTTAGCTTTTATATCTTGATCCCTTGGCAGGCAACTAAATTTTCTCTATGGTTATATGTAGTTCTTTGTTGTAGTTATCAATGTAATTGCTTTATTTTAAGGAAGTAAAATTTTCTTGGAAGGTCCAATTCACATAACTCTCTTTAAAACATAATAGTATCATTTCAGATTATGTATATAGAAAAATATTTTATATGTCAATAGATTTACTAATTCAAAGAATTAACATTTTTTCTTAAATTAATTTATATTATACTTTTAAAATTATAACATTTTTAAAAAGTAAATCCTGGAAGCCAGTCCATCCTTGCTGCTTGACACAGTCGCTGCAGGGAAGAAACATCTGCACAGCATATGTTTCAAGGGACCTGGCATATATGACATACTGTTCTTAATATGTTTGCTCATCTTCTTGGCGCTATGTGTTTTAACCAAGGTCACCTCTCCGAGAAAGGTTGTTTCCCCAGGTAGGGATTTTTCCCTGAAGTTAGGGAGGGAATAAAACCCCTTAACTAAATGCCAGGCTGGTAATCACTTTAACTATGAACAATCACCCTTAAGCTACATGATCTTTACTTCCTGGAATGGAGATAAGAAACGCCCTAACCTTTGGAATAGAAATTGACAGGATTAAAATCTACTGGTATAAATACGGATGTAACAAGACAATAAAAGACAACCTGGCTGAAGAACAGAGCCATAGAATCTGGCTGGAGAGCCTAACCAGAACTTGGCTGGAGTTCCTGGCTAGAGATCCTGTCTAGGCTGCTGATCAACTGAACGCTGTCTCCATGTCATTCCTTCTTTGCCGACTCTGTCCACACCCTTGGGGACCCCTGGACCTGCTGGGGTTGGACCCCAGCATCTAAAGTGTTAAAATTATACTTAAGAATATAATTTTTATGCATTAAAAAACCCAAATATTTAACTTATGAGAAGAGATGGTAGCATTAATTAGTACCATGTTTCCAATTTTTAAAATATCAACCTAATTATACAGATATAAATAACAGAGAATATTTCGTTTAATATTTTAAGAACAATTAAAATATATATTGCTTATATATTTACACCATTCGATTAAACAATTACAATTGTTCTTGTGCATTTGAAATATGAATTTGATTACATGCTACTTGAAGGCAACCATATCCATACAATTTTATTTTTAATAAAATCTTGGCCATCACATTTTAGAAATAAGAGATTTAATTTTAAAAAGGGGGGGGGGGAGAGATTAACCAAAGGATGTGTATGCATGCATATAAGCCTAATCAATGGGCACAGACACCAGGGGGGTGAAGGCATGAGTAGGGGTGATGGGGGTGTAATGGGGAGATAAGGACACATATGTAATACCTTAATCAATAAAGAAATTTTTTAAAAGCCATACAATGTATTGGGGCACATTTTCTAAAATTTTGTCAGGATCCCCAAAAGTGGGAATTTGCTTAGATGGACATTATTCAGTCTGTATTTTATTTCTTTCTCTGTTCAACACATAAATGATGCCCTGACAGCAATATCAGACACATTATCTGGACCATATCAAGAATATTTGTAATAATCCAAGCCCAAAGCATCATATTTGAAATGACAAACCACTTATATTTGATTTGCACAATGGAAAAGTGAGAGAGTTTGAGTGACACCAAAGCCCACACACCATATGTCCCGGCTGGACCAGCTCTATTGATTTGCTTCATCAAATTATAGCCCTTCTGCCCCCAAAAATAAGGCCATGAAGGTCTTCCTTTTCCTTTTTATAGCATGTTGTGGTGATTCTGTAGCCCTGCTTTGTATTCGCCAGAACGACTCTGCATCTTACCTTCAAATTCAAGTTTCTTTCCATTATCCTTAGGGCTCTCATTTAAAAAGGAAATATTATCATTCTTTACATAGCATCAGACTAAGCCACGCCTACTCTACTTTTATTTAAAATAATATATGTATTTATACTATGACATAGGATAGATCACTGAGGTAAAGACAAGTACTTTCACTCATGGGCTATTCTGATTTGATGGGAACTATTTTCTTACTATCCTGGGAGTGTCCAGCTTGAAGTTGCATTTTGAGAGCTGCCAAATGGTATGGTTCATTTCACAATTCTGCTTGTAGGCATGGGAAAAGAAGGAAAAAAGCAGAATGAAGGAAACTGGAACCCCTTATGCTCTTCCAGGTACCAAGCACTGTGCTAGCTCCAAATTATATTCAATATTGATGACAATTAGATAAGATAGGCATTCTTGTGTTGACTTAATTCTGAGAAAAGACTAAGTTCATACTAGTACATGGTAATTGTTTGTCCTCAGCAACAGAAGTATCAATTATCCAGTTCCAGGAACCAAATCCAGTCTTTCAGGATCTGCAACATTGCTTTACCATTGCATTATCATTGAGAAGGTGGGGTATAGGCAAGAGCATAGTGAGGGTAAGTATTACTTTCCAAATCATGTCTCCCGAAGTTGAATGTTTTCAACAGGTGTTTTTTGTTTTGTTTTAATATATCTACCTATTAGTTAAGAACATAGTGAATAAATACTAGTACAGTGGGGCCTTGACTTACGAGTTTAATTTGTTCTGAGATCAAGCTCATTAAGGAGCTCGTTAACTCAAATTACTCTATCAACTCAATGCAAAAAATCAACCGAGAGACAGCTGGTATCTCAAAAAACTCATTAGTCAGGACACTCGTAAGTCAAGGCCCCACTGTATTTGAGAAAATGTTGTGAGAGCACTCTGTGAGAAATTTAGAGAGATACACAAATGACATTCGTGCTCCAGCCCCCAAAAGCATTTGTAAAGGCTCTAACCCCAGAGGTTATGGCGCCCCCTCACAAAAACATGCACCTGAATGTTGGAACCTGTTTTGATGGGGAAAAGACATTCTTGGGGGACTAGAAATCTGAATTTGTGCCAGTAACCTAATGCACATTCCTGTTAGCCCATAGTCTACTGCCCCTTCCTTAATTATCTGATCTTGCAAGACCTGTTTACCTAAGTACTACTCCCATTTTACAGAGACCATAAACCATGAACAACCCCCATATGGGGTAATCAGTGCTGACGCCAGGCCAGGCCTTTAGGTGTGGTCTCACGGCCCCCATCCCAACACACAGGACTTTTTGCAAAGCTGGTTAAAGGTCTGGAAGTCCCATATTTGGGGGACAAAGAAACCAAAAGGGTATAAAGCATGGGTCTCAACCTTCCTAATGCCATGACCCTTTAATACAGTTCCTCATGTTGTGGTGACTCCCAACCATAAAATTATTTTCGTTGCTACTTCATAACTGTAATTTTGCTACTGTTATGAATTGTAATGTAAATATCTGATATGCAGGATGCATTTCATTGTTACAAATTGAACATAATTAAAGCATAGTGATTAATCACAAAAACAATATGTAATTATATATTTGTTTTCCTATGGTCTTAGGTGACCCATGTAAAAGGGTTGTTCGACCCCCAAAGGGGTCGCGACCCATGGGTTTAGAACCGCTGGTATAAAGGGAAAGCTTCCTCCATATTGGTTTGCTCAGGATTTGGAGAGAAACAGTCTCCCCTGAGTCCTGTACTAGTACATGTGAAACATCTGAAAATAAATGGGTTTTTCCTGTGTCTCTGATACTCCTGCGTACTTTTTGGTCGCCTGGTAAATTCTGTAACAGTTTATTTCTATGACGGGAAAGACAAATATTTCTATCCTCTCCATTCATATTGTGCTTACTTGGGCTAAAGGTGGAAATTTGACCTTACCCTGTACAAACCCAAAGTTCTCTTGAACATGAAGGTGCATCCCATTTAAAAAGACTAATGGGGGTAATTTGCACATTTTAGTGATTTATTGATTAAAAATAAATCTAAAACTGTGTATTGACAAATCCCATCTTATTTGTTTTGATTGCCTCCTGTAATTGCTTAATTGCATTGATTTAAAAACCATATTTTATTCTCTTTTCCAAACAAATTTCCCCAATCTATGATAATACAGACACACACCAACAATACATCACCTGCAAATATACACACACCTTCACATATATGGGGTGGGGGGGGGGGGAGGGAGAGAGGGGTCAAGACAATGTGGAAGAAATTATTTCTTTTTGCCAATGAGAATAATTGTCAGCAATTCTCCAAAAATAATTTTGAAAGTGTTTTGCTGTTGGGAATCATAGAATATGAGGTACAGGTTTCTTCTAGAAGAAAGTGATAGAATTTTGTAATTTTCAAGATTATCCTCTTCTACAGTTTTTGTCATTATTAAATATGGTAAATACAATTTCCAATTCTTATTCTACTTTTTATATATAATAACCATTTATTTAATTTCTGAAAATAATTTAGGCACATTTAGAAGGTCAGATGGTGCATTAATTAATTTATGTGTTCAATAAATACTGAAGAAATAATAAATGTCAGGTACTCTTCTAGGGGCTGGAAATAGCAGTAAAAACAAGCTTCTGTTTTTTGAGCTTACATTAGAGTTGGTGTGTGAGAGAGACCAATGTATGCTATATCTGGTGGGTGATTAGCGCTACAAATAATAATGAAAGTGGAAGGGGATGAGGCTGGACAAAGGGTGCAAGGGTGTCTTTTGGTCAAAGATGATGCCTCAGAGAAGAAATATTCTGAGCAAATGTCTCAATGGAGTGAGTAAACCATAAACTTCTATGAAAGAAAAAAAGTGAAGGAATTCTCTCTTCTTTCTCTCTCTCTTTTATTGTAGGGAAGAGTAAAAGTTATATTATAAATATATTATAAATATAGTCTGCATGTGTTACTGTCCTGAAAAAAACAACACACTTAGTGTTATATAATGTTATATCATATTAGTCATTTTTATTTGTTTCTATTATTTACGTTAATTTCTTACACTCTTATAAAGCATACAAATACCTGTGACATTAATGGGGCATTAAATTTACATTCTTTTTGTCTGCTCTCACAGCACTCTGTCTTTTCTAAGATTATGATCTGTATTGTTATAATGGCCTTGTGCGTAACTTCCACCAAACCCTGAGCTTCTTGAGCACCAAGCCAGTGCATTTTAGAGACTGGTTGCTTAATATAGAAATGTTATCTATTTATTGAATAACTGAATGTCCCAATTTGAAATTTTCTGGAACAAAATTATTTCTTCCTTGCTATAATTTACATAGTTGAGAACTCTGCGTGTTTTCCTATTTGAGCACATCCGAGGTTCCCTCCAGAGGATACATTTTGCTTCACTCTGAAGCTACTGTTTGGCAGGGGCTGGGGTAGTTTTCCATTCAGTTGAAAACACTGGGTGGCTTCTAATGTCAGCATTGCAATTTGCCTGTGTGATTTTCAAAGCATGGGTGTGCCCTTACCAACAACTCAGAATACCAGTACTCCAGGCATTAAGTGGAACTGCTGGTTACTCTACACCTAACCAAACCAGAATAAGAGAATTGATACTCTTCTGGAAACTGAAAATTACCTAAGAGACCCACAATATTTACATTGTAGGCTTGAATCAAGTTTTACCACATTCATTTAATTATTCACACACAATGTCACCTTGATTAAGGTGTTTTTTATTAGTCTCTTAGCTTTTGTTAAGGGGTTTCACAGTATTCAGTAACACAATATAAATGACTTTAGTTACTATAATGCTATTTTTGAAGGTATATATTACTGCACTATAGAAAATCATTGTGACATTTTTACCTTACATAATTTTCAGTTCTTAAATATTTATATTCCCTAAAGCATTGCTGTGCTTCCTCCTTCATGAGCAAAAGTACTGAACAAATAATAGGATTCTTTATTATTTTTCCTCTTCCTCTAAGAAGATCAAAGCCACATGTGAAATTTAGTAGGCATAGTTACTTTTTCCTATCTCCTATTTGCTACTTGTATTTATTTTTTATTACTTAATTTAATTTTATTGCTTTAAGCTATCTCAAAAGTTTTGCATAAATAATTGGGATATAGTGTGCACATATAATAAATTAATCACTTCCAATTTGCTCTTGAACTAAACAACTAAATTCTGAGTCTTATTTTCCTCATTTGTGGATATGTTTTTAATTTACTTTTCAAAATATGTAGAAACTTTATAAAGATATGTTTAGCATAACACCTGTTATCCATATGAACTTTTATGGGAAAACTGATCTATAATCATATTATGAAATAATTTAGCATAACATGAGGTGATGTTTTTGCAAACCATTCTATTTAAGTATTTAGTAAATAACATGAACAAATAATGGTAATGTCTTTCTTTTTATTAATTAAATAAATTAATTTGATTTTCTTATTTTAGAGAATACTGTTTTTAAGTGCTAAAAATTCAATTAAATCTAAAATGGCATGTATGTGAAACTCAAAATGTACAGATGTTTAAATTGTCATGCTATTGTCATAGTTTAGAAAATAAGAGAAAATTCAAGTGAAATCATTATGAAGTTGTGTACAATATTTCTTTGTTAGAATGATCACTGTTCTTGAGTAACTTCAGTTACTTATGTGTTATATGTATACCACATGTGCACATCATGATTTTCAATGGACATCATAGCTAACAACATGAATTTCAAAGTCTGAAAGTCCTGGGTTTGAACCCAGGCTATGGCACTTACTAGCTATATGACCGAGGAAATTTATTCAGTTAACACATCTGTAAGACAGGGATAATAATACTCAATGTAAATGGCTATTTTAAAGATCAAGTGAGAAAATGTTCTACTAGCAGTAAGATTCCCCAAATAATTTCTACAGAAAGTAGTTAACACAAAATTTTATTTTTTATTAAAATAAAATGTCTGCAACACTTCTACTCCCTATCAGCTCCTCAAAGTATAATCCTATGATTTATTGGATTCTTTAAAAAGTATCTTACATATCACATGTGCCCACAATTGTGAAACTTCACCAAATGGTATCAGACATGTTCTTCCTTTACCATTGACATCTGCTCTATAGGTGTCAATGATAATGCCCGTAACTAGATGCAGGTCAACGCAGGAAGAAATATAGAATACTAGAGGCCTGGTGCACAAATTCTTGCACCAGTGGGGTCCCTCTGCCTGGCTTGCGGGATTGGGCCGAAACTGGCCCTCCAACATCCCCCGAGAGGTCCCAGATTGCGAGAGGGTGCAGGCCAGGACGAGGGACCCCACTGGTGAACGATCAGGGCCAGGGAGGGACATGGGAGGTTGGCCAGCTGGGGAGGACCATGGGAGAGTTCCAGGGCATGTCCAGTCCTTCTCACTCAATCCTGATTGGCCAGACCCCAGCAGCAAGCTAACCTACCAGTCGGAGCGTATGCCCCCTGGTGATCAGTACACATCATAGTGGGCGATTGAGCAGCCTTAGCATATCTTAGCATATTATGTTTTGATTAGTTGAATGGCTGGCCAGTTGAACAGACACTTAGCATATTAGGCTTTTATTATATAGGATAATATAAATCAGTGATATTATGAAACAATATTTCTCATATATTTCTAAACTTGAATAAAATATTCAAATAATATTTTAATAGACTAATTTTTTTAGGGGCAATGTATTTTTATTTGGGCTCAAAGCCATAAAAACAAGTAATATTCCAGGTACCTGAGCATCATGAATACTTTCCTGTACAACTGACCTTCATAGGAAGTCATATTTGTATTTGTTTCAGAACCCTACCTTCCTGGGTTATGATTTTTGTAGCAATATTCTATCATCTGTTATAATGAAAATCATAGGATGCTTTTCAAGACAAACAATTAACTATATTAAGAATAGTGGTATGATGATAAATTAGAGATCATCGATTTCCCATGAGTAGTTCTTTTTAAATAGTATTTTAAATCTAATTTGTACTTTCTGAGAAGTTGATCACCAGAGGAAAGATGTTTTGTTTTGTTTCTTAGCTTCTTTGTTTGACACAAGATAGACTTTGATAGTGTTCTACCTTAAATATGGTTTTTAAGTTTAGAATTTAATAGGGATTTAAAAATGCTCATTTGTGTTTTTAATTTATAATTGGTACTCAAATATATTTAAAGGAGTGATAAAAGCATTTCTGAGTAAAAGCTTCATGTTTTAGAGAAATGATTAAGTAAAGTAAAAATATATTGCTTAAGCCAGGCTGGTGTGGCTCAGTGGTTGAACATTGACCTGTGAACCAGGAGGTCACAGTTCAATTCCCTGTCAGGGCACATGCCCAGGTTTTAGGCCCAATCCCCAGTAAGGGACATTCAGGACGCAGACGATCAATTATTCTCTCTCACCATTGATGTTTTTATATCTCTTTCTCCCTTACTCTCTGAAATCAATAAAAATATTTTTTAAAAATTAAAAGTATATGTATATATATCATATTTATATGCTATATGTCATATATCATATATCATATATCATATATCATATATCATATATCATTCACTATATATCATATATCATATATCAAGTATCAAGTATCAAATATCATATATCAGTAGCTTCGGAGATCAATGCAAACTAGAATATATAAAGGGGCAATTGTTGAAAGGGATTTATTTAAAAGTATATCTCTACTTTCTAAAATCCTTTTGTATTTGTGTCTTAAATTTAGTGATACCACAGAAAATAATTGAAAGACATTCTTGAGATGAATGTTACTGGGGGGAAAGGGGAATCCTTAATTTGTACTGTTTATCGTTTTCCATGGTGTAAATAGTCCCACAATGACCAATTTTAAGTTACTACTGAAAGCAGAGTTGGAAAGAGATATGCAGAAATAGGTCACATGAGCTAATATAAGTGGTCTCTGGAACATTAGGGATCTATCATTAAAAATATGTATGTTTCCCTAGTATCCAATATTCCATTCTCATGATTTTAAAAATGAGGATATCAGTGTTATGCTATAATTAAAAGAATATTTATAAAGTAGTTCATATAAAAGTCTGAATCAAAATTATAGGTAAGTCTTATTTTTATATTTGTCAGCTATATTTTATATTTATCACTTACCATGTATTATCTGTCTGGCTTCTTTTCAGGTCTCTGTTACATATCTCTAATGCATTACTGAGTCCATTTCATATATGATCATATTAAGATCAAGGTCACACACTGGCAGCACTTGCCTTGCTGTTCAGGTTTACCTTGCAGTAAGCCATGCACTTTGCATTATTCCATTCTAGCTAAACCATCTCCAGTGGAATATTGTCTTAACCTTAGTTCCCTGAGAGAGAGCATCAAACAAAGGCAAGTAGGTTATTTAGAAAAAAAAAAAAAATGGCAAATGGGATTTAGGCTCCAGGAGAGAAAGCAGGGAATAATAAAAAGTTAGTACTAAGCCCTAACCAATTTGGCTCAGCAGATAGAGCGTCAGCCTGCGGACTCAAAGGTCCCAGGTTCCATTCCGGTCAAGGGCATGTACCTTGGTTGCAGGCACATCCCCAGTAGGGGGTGTGCAGGAGGCAGCTGACCGATGTTTCTCTCTCATCGATGTTTCTAGCTCTCTATTCCTCTCCCTTCCTCTCTGTAAAAAATCAATAAAATATATATTTTTTAAAAAGCTAGTACTAAGACATACTATTTAGTTTGACCACTAAAATAAATGACTGATGCTGAATCGTATGGAATTTCTGAGAAAATTATGAAATGTGTTTCAGAACAGGCTGCCAAGAATTGAAGAGGGGAAAACTTATTATTGTCTCTTCACCTTTTGAAGGATGACCCTACACAATTAATTGCTGGGTCACTTCTAAGTTGTATCAGAGTGAGTGTGGAACAGTTCTCAAGATATCTATGTGTCAGCATCAGATAAACCCCAAGGCAATATGTTTAGCCTTGGGTGACATGCTGACAGTTTGTGTCTGCAATGTCTGTTGTAAAGCTGATGCCTTTATTAGTGGCTGGAGCAAAAGGTAAGACCAAAAGATTTTGAAATGGTGGTCAAAAATTATATTTGACACAGTACCTATCCCACTCTTCAAATATGTTCACTAAATAGAACAAAAGTATGATGTAATTATGTTTTAATGTGCTGTTTCATGTGATTCCAAATTTAAAAAATGAGAGGGCATGACATGGTTTGACATGCAACCACTGACATATAGACAAATGTTGCATCACCTTCTACATTCCAATTTGTATCAGCCTGAAAGACCTAAAACAATGACAGTTTAATTGTATTGTAACTGACCTAACACAATGATTTTCAGATGAGAAGTCCAATGTTAGGATTATTGGAGAGAGCTTTGTTTATCACTAGTAGCAAATATCATACATTTTTCTACATTCAGTTCCTTGCTTGACGGTTTGGATTAACAGATCAGCTCTATCGTTTATGCAATCATTAAATGTCTTGGCTCAGAAATTGCACTTCCTTTCTCAAAACAGACTGGCTCAGTAAATCATTTCCTCAAGCTCATGTGTTTTTTATTAGAAACCTATGTTTCAGATCCATATGACCCCAGTTTATTTCCTGTCCAAATGAGTTCCAATGAGCCAAGATACTAATAGAGAAATAGGTCCTATAATGTCACATAGAAGCTCACACAAGGGTTTAATAGTTGACATCAGTGATGGATTTCATACAGTTGTTTCCACTGTATAGATTATATAAACAACAAATAGGAAATTTTTTTTTCATTAAAAAATATAAGGTGTTCCTTATGAACGTCATTCACTAAAATTAATCTGTAAACAATTTATTTTTTCCCTATTTGTTGTGGATTTTTTTTTTTTTTTACAAGTATGGGAATGTGTTTTCAGTTTTTAGTCCTTCTTTTTTATAATTGAACTTTCCTTTATGTAGTTCAGCTCTGGTCTGCATACACATAGAGTGTATTTACTAAAAGTATTAGGACCCTGTTGAAATTGCCAGCAACTTACTTTGATTAGGATTTATAGCCAGCATGGTATAAAACAAATAACTTAAGTCAAAATAAACAAATTATAGTTTTATCATTTGCATGAGGTAAATATAATTAACTTGAAGACATAAACTGAATTAATGTGTATTTATTCTACAAATATATTTATGCAAGTTTTTTTTATTTCCAGATTTTTTAAGAATATTTCTGTCCTTTATATTGTTTATCCATCTAAATATTATTTTTCTTTTGAATTTAAAATTGTATTTGTAAGATCTTGTTGCCTCTGCTAATGGGAAAATCAATCATAAGATCTCTAATAGAATGCATCTTTTGTGGTATATAGAAAGGTGGTTTTCCAAAGACGTCCATGTCCTGATGCCAGAAACTTGTCAATATCTTACCTTACATATCAAAGGTGACTTTGGAGACATAGTTAAAATAAGGATCTGGAGATGGTGAGCTTATTCTGGTTTATCTAGGGGCCCAAAGTAATCACAAGGGTCCTTATGAGTGAAAGAGGAAAGTAGGAGAGTCAGAGTTAGAGAAGGAGATGTGACAATGGAAACAGAGGTCTAAGTATTGAAGGGATTTGAGCCAAGGAATGTGGGCAGCCTCTAGAAACTGCAAATGACAAGGAAATAGATTCCTCCTGAGAGCCTCCAGAAAGAGTAGAGTGCTGCCAACTCACTTTAGACTTCTGAACTCCAGAACAACACGTGGGTGTTGTCTTAAGCTCCAAGTTTTTGGCAATTTGTTAAAGCAGCAATGGGAAAAGAATACATCCCCACTCCGGGACTTTCTGGAATTTCCCAACAGTCCTTAACTGGCACTCACAGACAAAGGTTTTGTTTTTGCTTTCCCCAGTCCTCACTTTATCAACTTCAGTTGAATCTGTGTGATACCAGTGACACTTTTCTATTACCAGTATATACAGTAATGTCAACAGTGCAGCTCGGACTCATTATCACCATCATTTAAATATCAAAGATCTGTTTAGCATCACAGACTTGCCCTGACACTGTTAGTACTTCCCTTCTGTCCTACCTTCCCTGAACTTCTGTACAACATGTATCTGGTGCCACATGGAACACAGATATAACTCGACTACCATGTGAGAGTTTCCATCATAGTTCATAAGGTGAATTCAAACCCCCATGTCACCATGGTTGCTTTCACTGAGTATACGTTACTTTATCATCACTCTTTTCTGAAATAATTAGAAGGAAAGACTCACACAGGTATGGTTTGAGCCACAAGGTATAGAAAAGTAGTTTATCTTCATTGATCTATATATGTAATCCTGTTAATATTACAAGGTTGCCCATTAAGTTGTATGGGTTGTATCATTGACCAAAGGAATGTGAAGTCAACAGAATCCTGTAATTCTTTTAAAAATATTCAGATTTTACTAGTCCTATGATTTATAAACATATTTGGTTTGTCCTTATCCTGATATTTAAAGTGCTCTATATATTAAAACAGTTGATGGTATTTCTTCCTCCTTTCAGGAGAAATTATCTAAATTCTTATTCTTTCAATTTCCTTCTCTCCCACACAATCAATAAATTAAATGTAGTTATTAATTAACAAATGAAATAGAATGCTTATCAAGATTTTAGCTGATTTATATTTTGCTTTAAGCCAAGTACATTAATCTAATTAATTAAATGAATTAAATTATTTCTTAGAATGATAAATTATTGAATATTAAGGTTTAAAAAACACAGATCAACAGGAATACTAAAATTTGAATGTCTAAAAATAATTTTTATGTTAAAATTATTTATTTAAATATTCTGTTCATTAAAAATATTTAGCCAATATGCAAAACATTTTACATGAATATAATTATTTTTACAATAGGATAGCTAAACTCTTATTACAGAACTCACATTTTTATATTTACTTTCTCTCAAGTATTTTATAAAAATAAAAATCTAATTAAATCTATTTTTGTTATGTCTATGTTTAATATTTTATACACATTAAAAAGACAAGAAGTCTTAGAAAAGAAGACTTCTATAGGCATGAATATGCACATAATAATAATATGGATGAAGAATCTAGGTCTCAGGTGAATTAAGAACCATTCTCAAATAACAACACCAGGGCAAAAAAACAGAACTTGATTTTTATAGCTATGTTCTTTGTGAGAGCATACTCTGTTGATTTTCATTATTAACTAAATCTCTAATACAAGGTTATCTTCTTATTTCATTTTCTTATCTCTTCAATGTGATAGCAAATTTCCAACTAGAAAAATTTTAAAACTAGAATTAAGGGTCACATAATAAATGAAATTCAGTAATGTATTAGTTAAGATTTCAATTTGAAATCAATATTTGAAGTACTTCTTTATTTTATTATTATTTTGTTCCTTTATTTTTATTGCTGACACTATTACAGGTGTCCCCATTAAAGCAATTTTAAAATAGTTTTTCTGCTCAGAAGACAAACATAATAACCAATTCTTTATTTTCTTCAAAGCTAGCCATAAACATCTAAATATTGTACTTAGCAACTTACATGAAAAAATGTATTATGTGAAACCTATTAGAATTTTAAAATATTGCATGTATTTCCACTATAAACAGAGGCCAGTTTTGTGACTATTAGAACATTTTTGTTTGTTTTTCTACTTTTAGAAGCATCGTTTTGAATTTCTGCTTTTAGATTCTATTTATATAATACAAAAATCAAAAGGCTTCCTTTTACCTCTCTTGAATTACCTGTAATGTCATGACTATAAAAGTGAGGTATCACTATATTTAGTCATTTATTTTGCTTTCTTACCCCAGAAATTCATTTTGCATAGCAGTTTGAGGGAGACAATGAAAGAAAGAAGAGGGGATCATTTGAAATATTGTTGCCTTCTTAATCAAATCTGCATGCAAATGTAAAAGAGAGGTTAAGTTTCAAACACACTTTAATATCTAAAATACCTAATTTAAATAAATTTATTTCATTTTCATACAGCTTTTCAATATTTATTGTAGTGCACACTCTGAAGACCGAGTGGCTGAGTATACCTTAACGCCAACATTTTCTCCAAAGTTGCCTAACCTTCCTTTGCCTAAGTTTCCACATGTGTAAAATGAAGATGTAAGAATAGTACATACCTTTTATGTTACGCTGAGACTATTAAATGTGTTAATATAGTTAAGTTTCTAGGTACTATATCTTAGCACATAGTAAGTACTAGGCAACTGTAAATTTTTGAAGGAACGTGTAGTTTAAAATTAAATGAATTATAAGTGTGTCAACTTGCAATACCTAGAAAGTTCTGGAAAATAGTCTAAAGGAAGAATAAGGAACCAACAGCTCTTATTTGATCTTATCTTTCCTTCATTAGTTATCTTCTGGGCCTTACAATGTATGTATTTATAACTCTTCAGAGTTTATTTTAAAATGGCAATCAAAGCAACCACTAAATGTTGTATTCCACAAGTAGAGCATAAAAACAAACAAACAAAAAAGAAGAATAAATGAATATGGTGTGAGGGATCTGAAAATGTATAAATACTAAGACAAACGAATAAGCAAATAACAATAAAAACAGTCTAATTTTACCTAATAATGATAATCTTAAAATATTTTCAGTTTCTTTATTGTACTCTGACCTTAGAATTTTATAATCCTCATGGGATATTTTCAAATCAAATATTATGTCATTATTATATTCTGTGTACACATAAAAAAATGTGCTCTTATTAGCCAAGTAGCCCCATAGTATCTATAATAATAAAAGGCCAAAAGCGTGACGACCGGAATGACCAATGACCGGTCGCCCATTGGGCCAGCCCGCACCCTCCTCCTGGGGCAGCACAGTGGAGCCTGTGCCAGGCAGAGGCAGGACAGGCATGTCCCACACCCTGCCAGGTTCTAAGACCCCCACATGCCAGCATTGAGGCCACGGATGCCAGAGCTTTTTTATCTGCCACAACTGTGGCCCCAGCTCTGCCTGGGCAGAAGTTTTGCACTCCTCATCTATCTGGCCGGGGGCCAGATTCTTCGCCTACTCTCACCTCCTGCTGCCCTCCCTCCACACACCCGAGGCAGGGACACGCTGAGGGGCAGGCCCAGATGCTCCTTCCCACCCCCAAAGGTCCTGTAGCTTGGGCAGCGCCTGAGCCTGCAACCTGCCCCTGGGAGGGTGGGTCTAGGCTAGGGATCCACAGCCCCTCCCCAACAATGTCCCACCTAGCAGTGGGGGAGGGAGAAGCCTCCCTCCTGTCCAGGCCCCATCCTAGCGCAGAGGCAGTCACAAGATGGTCGCCACAAGATGGCCGGCAGCAGAGGGCAGTTGTGGGCGATCGGGCTGGCAGAGAAGGGCAATTGGAGGCAACCAGGCCTGCAGGGGAGGGCAGTTGGGGGCAATCAGGCCGGCAGGGGAGGGCAGTTGGGGATGATCGAGCTGGCAAGGGGAGCAGTTAGGAGTCAATCAGGCCAGCAGGGGAGCAGTTAGGGGGCAATCAGGCGGGCAGGCAGAAACTGTTAGGGGCAATCAGGCAGGCAGGCAGGCAGGCAAACAAGTGGTTAGGAGCCAGCAGTCCCAGATTGTGAAAAGGATGCCCGACTGCCAGTTTAGGCCAAATCCCCCAGGCAGTCAAACATCCCCTAAGGGGTTCCAGATTGGAGAGGGTGCAGGCCTGTCTGAGGGACACCCTCCTCCCATGCACAAATTTCTAGCACCAGGCCTCTAGTTTGGAATAAGAAAATAAATCAGAAATAACTCTAGGCTTGTGGAATCTGTCCCTTTCTCTTTTAAATCATCTCAGGCAGGTTATCCAAAATGCTGCTGGTAGCAACTTGCTTGCTCTCTCGCCCAGAACAAATCCAGCACTCTGAAGCTTCATTAACTTTACCATAAAAAAATAATAATAAAAAATAAGTAAATAAAAATTAAAAAAAAAAAAATTTAAAAAACATTTCAACAACACTCCTTTCTGACAAAATCCTTTCATTTGAAATTTTTTACTTTTATCAAAGTAGTAAATACATAGTTCATAATGGTTTTTTTTTTCCTAATAGGTGTGTAGTGTACTGGTATATCGTTGTTTTTATTCCATTGTTGACACTATTATAGATGTCTCCCATTTCCCCCACCTCTACCCTCCTACACCCGGCCCTCCCACCTCTGGCTATCACTACACTTATATCTATGTCCATCCCCCTTCCCTCTGACCTCTGTCAGTTCCTCCCATCCTATTAATAAAAGGCTAATATGCAAATCGACCAAACAGTGAAACAACCAGTCGCTATGACACACACTGACCACCAGGGGGCAGATGCTCAATGCAGGAACTGCCCCCTAGTGATAAGTGTGCTCCCACAGGGGTAGTACCATTCAGCCGAAAGCCCTGAGCTGGTCTCATGGCTAGCGAGCACACCAGTGGTGGCGGGAGCCTCTCTGTCTCCGCAGTAGCCCTAAGGATGTCTGACTGCCGGCACAGGCCCACTCCCCGCAGTGCTCCCGACTGCAAGAGGGCACAAGCCAGGCTGAGGGACCCAAGCGAGGGCACACATCTCATGCACCGGGCCACTAGTTTCTATATAAATGTCTATATAAATTTCTATATATAACATATTACATTTAACCATAAAAGGTATGGCATGTAAGTATCTTTAAAGGTAAGTTATATTAATAAGTCTAGGTAATCCAACGCAAGTGTATTGTATTAACTCAAAAAGAAAAGAAAGTGTAAGTGACTACAGTAGACTATCTCTTTCCCAGCCTGCATTTCACAGACTCACCAGAATAACCACCACAGCACACTCTCCCTTTTAAGCATACAGACTAAGGCCCTTGATATGTTGAGTACTTATGTTTATTGTTTTTATTTTTTTTAAAAAAATGTGTCCAGTAAAGAATTGATCTAAAAGCAAGCAATTTGACTAGCCAGTGTGGCTCAGTTGGTTGAGTGTTGTCACATGCACCAAGAAGTTACTGGTTTGATTCCCATTCAGAGTACATGCCCAGGTTTCAGGCTAGATACCCAATAGGGGATGTACAGGAAGCAGCCAATCAATGAATCTTTCTCATCATTGATGTTTCTATCTCTTTCTCCCTCTCCCTTTTTCTCTCTAAAACCAATGAAAATATTATATATATAGGGACACCTTTGATGAACTATGAATATTTGATGGAAATATATATATTTAAGCTAGTAGTTTAGCCCAGCCAGCATAGGTCAGTGGTTGAGCATCGGTCCATGAACCAGGAAGTCATGTTTTGATTCCTGGTCAGAGTATATACCCTGGCTGCAGGCTCGATCCCCAGTGGGGACATACAGGAGGCAGCCAAGCAGTGATTCTCTCTCATCATCAATGTTTTTATCTCCCTCTCCCTTCCTTTCTGAAATCAATGAAAATATATTTTTTAAAAGCATGTGGTTTATGTTATTTTTTTTGTACACAACAATGATGATGATAACACACTTTTTTTCTGTTATCTATGGGCAAAATAGTGTAGATGAACATAAGCAAATAAAAAGATAATACTAAATAAAACCCTGTGTTAAATAACTGTCAAATTTACCTTTCATATTTTGATTGAAACAAAATATTACTGAGTATTTATATGACATTTTTTGTTTTCCATGTTAAAAAGGGTTTCAATCAACCAAACAAGAACGACTCCTAGTTATTTTATATAAGGAGGTTTCTGCTATAATCTAAAACATGTAGTGAAACTCTCCATCTGGTTATTGTATAAATAATTCAGGAGTATTTCCTTTTCTATGCAACAGCATAGTATATGTTGAGGATCAGTTAGTGGCCATACATTTCAGACACTAGATTTTGACAGAAATAAGATTTATCTATCTCATTCTTAATACATGCATGAATGCTAAATTTTATTGACATATTGTTCTTAAATAGAGAACAAAATAATCAGAAACCCTGAGATACTGCATAATTTACCCTTTTATAAATAGTGTGTTTAGGGTTTCTAATTACTATATTCAGTCTTTTAAAACCATGCCTTTCTTTTCATTTTACACTTAGTTTAAGCTTCTTCCTACTCTGATTACCTCCTCTCTTTTTTTCTTTTTTCTTTTTAGTAGGTTGGTAATATTTTGAGTTAGTCTCATAGTTAGACAAATACAGTAATTACAAGTGTTAGAACCAACAATAGCCACATTCAGAGTTAAAAAGAAAATTTAAAAGAAAAAATAAAACCTAACTTATTTTTGTCTATTTGTTAAGTGTGAGATAATCACACATACTCTATCTCTACAATAAATATCTTGTTACATTCATTTGGCCAAAAATATTACTATAATACCCCAAACCTATCATTTCCCATGGAAATGGGAATGATATACTTTATTTAGACTAATTCTAATTCACCCTTTTATTAGAGATAGGGACACCTTTGATGAACTATGAATAGTTGATGGAAATATGCTGGCTCTTACGAAGAAAAGGAGCTAGATTGTTTGTGCACAGGCATCCAATAACGTGTATTATAATAGAGGACACTGCCCTGGCTAGTGTGGCTCATCTGGTTGGGCATGGTCCCATACACCGAAAGGTTGCTAGCTTGATTCTCAGTCAGGGCTTGATTCCCAGTGGGGGCATGCAGGAGGCAGCCAATAGATGTTTCCCTCTCACATCAATATGGACATCAATATCTCTGATAATGAACACAAAAGATTGAAAAACCTGGATTGGGAATGAGACTAAAACTTGAGATTATTATTTATATGACCATAACTGTGAGAACAATGACTTAGAGCAAAGCAAATTGTACCTGAGATAGTGAGAAAATTTGGTAAGTAAGGGCTGGAGGAGAAAAGCTCAGAAAAAAAAACACACAAAAATAACTGTTTATCTCACTCAGGTTTGATTGGTCTAATTCTAAATGATTCATTTGGGAACACTGGGAATATAATGATAAAACTAATATGAAGGAATATATACATATACAATACATTTATTTTCAAAGTGTGATTTCTCTTTAAGTTTATATTTGGCTTCTTTGAATAGTATGGTTGATAAACAAGAATTTGGATAGCAAGCATTTATCTTTTACAATTTTGGAAAGTTTATTATTAAATTATATATATACATATATATAACTTTGTCTTATACATAAAACTTAACACACTACAAAAGATACTTGCATAGACCTTTGACATATTCCAAAAAATTCATACTGCATGATTTCCATTCTTATAGTGCGGTCTGATATAATTGCAAAATTTGACAACTTCAGATAATGTTTGTAAATAGTTGAATACATCATGTATTAATAAAATTAAATATTCATGCTTAAACAGGATAACGTGTAATTTAAGTTGTCGCATCGCCAAATTAAATATTTTATTAGTTAATTTAATAATTTATTTATACACTCAACTTAAATTTCCTGAATATTTTGGACATATTTGTCTCTTCACTGCAAAGTGAAAAGGCAGTTTGCTACAGGAGTAAAATAATATGTTCTACATGTTTAAAATAAATAAAATCAATATACTAGAAAACAATATCATGTATAATTATATTATTAAAAGAATGTATTTTGCTCTTTTAAAATAAAATACGTATATTGCTCTGTATCATGGATCAGTATAGTTATGAGAATTAAGGTTACATAAAATTTTCTTACATTTGGAGAACACTGTAGATAGAAGGGCTTCTGACATGTCAATTATCTTGAACCACAAAGTGCCACAGCTGACTGAATCAGAGAGCAGGGCAGTCTTCTACAGCCTAAGCAACAGCCTAGTGCTGTCACAGAGAAGAGCTTTACTTAACAGAACTTCACCATTCTGGCCCATGAATGAAGTACACCCTAACCTTCTTGTTGGGTGTATGAGACAATCATAGCTAATTAAACACCACTAGAAGAAGAGGACTTAATCTGGCAGATATACCACATTGTTAGAGGCCATGTCAAAGGAAAAAAACATAGAAGCAGAGGCAGTAATATAGAGAGATAGGGATGGTATCAGAAAGAATGATCTCAGTTAGAAGCGGAGACAAAAGATTTCTGTATCACAGTCACAGCACAAGCAGGGCTGCTGGAGCGGGGAGCACTGTGTTCTGCTGCAGAGGAAGTGAGATGCTGGACCAGTAAAGAAGGCTGCGGCACTCAGAGCTCCTGCGTCCTGAGCAGCGTTCCTGGCTTCCTTCAAATTACAACGTGGGGCCATTGAAGCCATGACCTAGTTTTTCTTAATCCTCATGAAAAATCTTTATCAACTGGGACAACCTTTATTTGAATTTTATTCTTGCAGCCTAAAAGAGCCTGACACAGTCAATATCTAATTATTTGTGATCCACACACTTCAATGACACAGTGAAATCTGTAACTAAGAAACTGTAAAGATTAAAGTTGGAGGAGTACAGTTTTACCAATTTAAGGATTAAACATGCTCAAGTTTAAACTTTTTGTGATCAAAGCAAAAAATAAACATCTAAGGGGGTAGGGATGTCTATGTAATTTTTATCTCCTAAAAGAAGCAATCTATGCTATTCAAAGGAAAACATCTTTTTACTCGCGCTAACTTTCCACGTCCAAAGTGACCTTATATAAGCAGCATTAAATCACAACTTACAAGTGATGCCTAACAGAAAGTGTATAGTCAATCCAGAAGTTCTCTCATATGACCCTTTCCTATGATCACCCGTGATAAAAGACAAGGAAATACTATTGAAACCACATAGTCTGTTTTCAATTTGCTCTGTATTTTAGTCTCCAATCTTACTGTCTTTGAAAGGTATTTTGGAATACTTTTTTTTCCATATTTAAATGTAGAGCAATGTTATTCCTCATATTTCTATAGCTTCATTGTCTAGTTTTCACTTTAACTTAATAAATTTTCCCAACCTTATGACTTATGTTTTTATTCCTTTGCCTGAACTTGAGTTGTCCGCTCCCGCACATGTTCTCTAACGTGGACATTACACACCCCATATTTTTAAATATACTAGTATATTTAGTTCCCTCTGAAAGGCATTTTCAAAAAGAAGCAATATCTTCAACTGTACAAACTAAGATGTTTAATATTTCAAAAATAAAGTAACACAGCTAAAAGGATAATATAAAATAAATTAACTAAGACAGTAAGAACAATGCAAACATTCTGACAGCTCCCACAAAGTATCCATTATTGATGTCTACCTGGATTTTCTCTCTAATGTCTGCTGCATATTTCTAAAGCTGTCACATAATGGTTTCTACTTAAGTTTAAGAAATCTCTTTAATCAAGTGACAGGTGAAGATAATTCTTTGGATTTTAGTACAGTCATAAATTTTGCCAAAGTCTAACACATAGTTTGTCACATTTAGAAGCAAAATGCTACTCTTTTTTTTATTGTCGCTATATATTTTTAAACCCTCTTCATACACAAATCAGCGTACTACTATCTGGTTTAGAATGCAGTCTTCATGAAGGTGATGCTCTGGATCTGGGTTGAGATCTACTGGCGAGGGGTTTGAGAATTATACTTTGTCTTCAAGTTGTGATAAATACAGCTGGGGAAGTGAGTCATGATGTGACATTCTAGAAAAAAATAAAATAAAGTTCTGGATAGACCATGTTAGAGGGTACCAATCTGAAAGAGATGGTAGAGAGGGAAGTCTAGATACAAGATTTAGAATGATAATTTTGGGGAAAGCTGAAAAGTCAGAAAGGGAAGTGGAGCACGGAGTAATAAAGATTTTTAAAACTTTGAAAGACTGTCCTTGAGCTAGGACAGGAGTAGAGAGTAGTTAAAAGCACAGACTTACTGTAAAACACAGGGATTGTAGGGGAGTTCCTTGGTTTTGAAACTTCAGCGAGAGTAAATAGTAACAGGCTCTCAAAATCCAGCTAGCAACATGGATTATTGCCAAATTCGGGACTGGTGATTTCTTAGTTACTGGTATATCTTCAAATTAAAATGTGCCTACTTGGTTTGGTAAGCATCTGTTTTTACACCTAAAGAAAATAAATGTGTTTCAATAATAGCTTATTTAACTCAACGAATAGGCTAAGCAGTAAGCGGTTTTATAATATGCTATTGTTAAAAGGTTTTCATTTTAAAACCTATGATAACATAATTTTTAATCACTATCCTACACCAATAGAAGCTGCTCTGCTCAGTTTTGAAAAAAATAGAGATTGCTTAAATGAGAAATAATAAATAGGTGTCCTTAACATATCCTACAAACAAAATAGCTACAAGTAACGACTAGTATTTTTCCTTTAAAATTTTCTATGAATCTTTTAACATAGTTGTAATTGTATTTTCTTCATATATTTTGATATTCTAATAATTTATATACTTAAAATTATCTTTCCTTTTTTTTTTCAAAGTGATGTTTATTGACAAATGAGTTTGAGGTATATATTACCCATTTATAGAGGAATATTTTTAGAATAGACTTAAAGTATTATCTAGCCATGTTTTCAGACAAATGGCTTTCCACAACCCACACCCAAGGATGTGAACATCCAATTAAGACAAACTGTAGCCACCACCTTCCTTATCCTATATAATAAAAGCCTAATATGCAAATCAACCAAACAGCAGAACAACCAGCCAGCAGCGGGCAGGGCTGGCGAGCAGGTGGCACCAGGCCACCCAAGGTGGGTGTCAGTGGGCAGAGGGAGGGGATGGCGATTGCGGGGGGGGGGGGCAACTAGCGGTGGCAGAGGGGCGATTTGGGGCAGGGCTGGCAGCTCGCCGACTGGCCCTGTCCCCCAATCAGCTCGCAGGTCACCTCTATGGGGAGCAAGCCTAAGTCGTCAGTCAGACATCCCTCAAATGCTCCTGGTCAGTGAGAGGGTGCAGGCTGGGCTGAGGGGAAACCCCCGCCCCCCCCACTCCCCCCACCACCACCACCAAGTTCACAAATCTTGTGCACCAGGCCTCTAGTTCGGAAATAGTTTCTCTAACTCAGACTGTCTACATCATTATTCAACTGGCCTCATGTTCATTAGCACTGTAGCAGAGTCTCTTTCTCTGACCAGCCCTACCCTTTTAGATCCTTGTTACAAAGTGACCAAGTAAATTTGGACAGACATTTAGCAGAGCAATGTATAATATATTACAAATACCCTGTATTTAAGGAACATTCTCTTTGTGTAAATCCCATAGATAATACCCTTTTAATGAAAAGAAGAAAGTTTATAATGCATGCTCTCAGTGGCATTTTAATGTAGATTTTATTTGTCAAGATTTTAAAAATTGGGCCATACTAACTGTAAATAAATGCATAAGTTTAAGAAACGGGGTGAAGTTTATAAACTTATTTTATCCTCTTCCTGATAGCCTTCTCTTTTTTCTGACTCATTTTGAAAATTATTACAACAAAAAACTTTTGGTTTGTATTTTTTAAAATCAAACTAAATTCAAAAACAATTTTTATTTCACCAATCCTTCAGTTTAAGTAAGTAGTTTATTTTATCCCCCAGTGTCCAGAAATAGAAACAATTTTATTTGAAATGACTCTAAAACAATATTTTTGTATCCTCTGATGTAAAAAATATTACACAATAATTCCCATGTTGAAAACTTAATATGGTATGTACACTGTAAATTTCATCAGCTAAATTCTCAACTATTGCATTCAATATGCTTTTCTTAAGGTAATTTTACATTTGCATAAGAATTATGATAAGAGATTATGCACACATGTTAATTTTATTTTATACCATAGATATTATATACATGCTAGAGGCCCAATGCATGAAATTCATACAAGGGACTTGGCCCTTGCAGCCCCAGCTTCATCTGAAAGGTCATCGGAAGGACATCTGGAAGGTGGATGACTGTCCAGTCTAATTAGCATATTTGCTCTTTAATTATATAGGATATGCATATTGTACATTTATCTTTTAAATATTTCTTATGGAAAATATCTCTCTCTATATATAAATAGCCAGTGTCCATAACATCCAAAATGACCAAAGACTCAACCAAAAGCCAGGCTGTGTGCGCAGCAGGCTCTGGTGGGTGGGGACTGGGGAGCGGGCTGAACTGCTGTCCTGGGTCCTGGCCACCCGCAGTGGAAGTCAGTCCTGGGTCCTGGAACAGTGGCGGGGCAAGGGCAATTTTGTGGAGCATGGAGGGGCGGGTGGAGCCTCTCAGAGCAGTGGTGGGGAAGGGGAAATTTCTCAGAGCATGGTGGGGCAGGAGGAGCCTCTTGGAGCAGTGGCGAGGTGGGGGGAATTTCACAGAGCATGGCAGGGCTCCGGGAGGAGCCTCGCAGGGCAGTCTAGGGGCTGTGAGCATCACGGAGCATCCCGGGGCAGGGAGTTTCATGTAGCCTTGCAGGGTGGCAGAGGCCATGGGACGGAGGCCAGGCTAGGCCTAGGAACCCTAACCGCACATGATTTCGTGCGTGCTGGGCCTCTAGTATAATATAAGAATAAATAATACAAGAATAAACTCCATTTTGCATATTCACATCTATAAACCTACTTTTGCCCACCCTTATATTTCTATAAGAAAAGAGATGAGTCAGAGAAATCTCTATAAAGTTAATATAACTAAAGAACACATTTTTCCAGCAAATATTCAATGAACACCTAATGTGTGCAATAATCTGAGAGAGCATCTTTGTTAAAGGTTTTGCTCAATAGAACTCTAGAATTACATTATGGAAGCAAAAATACATATAGTGTCAATCATATGCTCATGTGCCAATATGACTGCAAGGTACATGTTAAATTAGAATAAATTTCTTAGGCAAGTCATAAATTTTGGAACCAGAAGACATGAGGAGAACCAAGACCTCATATTTAACAGCTCCTATTTTTCATATTATTCCAATATTGGTTTATAGCTTTTAATCCCTTCTTTTAGTAAGCATTTATTTATTCATTTTTCTTGTTTTTCCAAAACTATTTCTTTTTTTCAAATTTGAGATATTGGCACTGCATCTCTTAAAGACTAAATCTCAATACAGATATTCCATACATTAACTTTTTTTACTTGTGGTTCTTTGTTTTTGTTCATTAAATATTTTTTTTTTTTAATTTTCTGAGAAAGTAGGCTAGGGATATTAAAATTTGTGGAATTAGCTTGTCAAACAGTTTTTTTTTCTGCCTTCCCTCTGAGTTGATACTTTAGCTTAAATTGATTATTTAAATTAATTAAATTATCTTAATTGGTAATTTAGAATTTAGATTAAATATTATATTTCTTTATAATTTTTAAGATAATAGTTTATAATTTCCCAGGTGGATTTTTAAAAAAGCATTACTATTCCAGATTATTTGCACATTAGTCACATCTATCCCCCTGCCCAATATTTTATGAATTTACTCTTTATTTTCAATGATCTGATATTTCACAGTAATATACCCTACTGAGTATTTGTTTTATTTGTATTGCTAGAAACTCAGTGAGACCTCTGAAATCTATTGCCTTCACTTTGGGGAATTTTTGCTCCCTTTTTCTAATCACAGTTCTTTCTGAAATAAATATTATTCGGATTTTATACTTTTAAAAATATAATTTCACAAAATCATTTCCCTTATTCTGTATCCTTCCTTTGTCTTTTGATTCTGCCCTCTTGGTTATTTCTTTAACTTCAACTTAGTTTGACATTTTTAAACTCTGCATTGATTCTGTTTTCTACTAGTTTGTTTTAAGGCTTATTTACTTTAATCTTCTTTTTTGTTATTGTTGAAGACCTTCCTCAAATATTTGGCAGTCATTGGCTGTATGCTGCTACGGTGCTATATGCCTTTGTGGGGCTGGTGATTGGTGGGTTTATTGGGCAGGGAAGCTGATATTTCTTTGAGGGACTTGAAAGTGTTCATATGTGTAGATAATTTTGGAGTGATCAATTTCTCCAGAAGATAATTTCTAATTACCTGTCTGAAAGGTATAAACCTGGCTATTGGTGTCGTGGGGCCTAGGGGAAGTATAAATTCAATGGTCTTCATGTTGAATTTATTGACTTTCAATATTACCACCATTCTCAACTAGACCTGGTGTCCAGAAACTACTTCAAGCTTCCAAAGAATAAGCCTCTGTTGCTAGATTAAAAGGTGGCAAAGGGTTGGTGGCCTGAAGTGAGGTGTGGCAAAAAAAATCGCTGGGTTCTTTTAAAAGCTTTAGCACGACTTCTTTGGTATTGGCTACACTCTCTTATCCTGCCTGCATTATAGGTAACCTTTATCACCATTTACTGTTCCTTTGTGAGAAGGACTTGTGAAGATAAAATTATTTGCCTCTTGTTAACTTCTTTTACTCCAGGTTTACATTTCAATTTCATCATAATTTTAATAGCTTATGAATTCCATTTTATAACAAAATAAAATGTTATCTTTGTTTGCTTATTGTGACAATTATAGCATGTTTTTCATGTCCTATTTATTGATTTATTTAGTTAGAGATAAGATTTAAAGTGTGTACACTTCTAATATTACCTCCAGATCCATTTCTCGGTCTTGTGCCAATTTTGCACTGGCCTTTAGAATTCACTTTTTAAAAAAAATATTTCAACTAATTTATTCCCTAGTTTAATAGGTCACATGCACTTGAATATTATTTTATTCTTTCAATAAATTTTATTTGCTATAGGCATAAAAATGCATTATATGGCTTTGTAAATTTTCTATATTATTAAATTCAAAACCCAGAACTAAATCCTATAGAGAATATTTTAATATTTCATCTTGGAAGATGTAAAAATTTGTTCATCTAATTTTAATGCCTTCCTCAGTCCCTCTGTGGAGTCACAAAAAATGTTATTGAATCCTTACTTTAAACAGTTAGAAGTTGTCTGGATGTTTGAAAAGATTCATCCCATTCTCAAGTTCCAACTGCAATAGCCAGACCAAGTATGTTAATAAAGTCACTATGATTTAAGGAAATCAATGTGATATTCAGATAGTTTTCATGGCTAAAATACCACTTTATTTATTAAAGAGTGGGTGGGGTAAGTCAAGTTTGGAGGTATTGAAACTAGAAATTGGTATTATTGCATTGCCCATAAAAATTGATAGGGTCTAGAGCAGGAATTACCAAATCATATACCAGGATCAAATCCTGTTGACTTCCTGTTTGGATAAATAAAGTTTTATTGGTTTATGCCCATACTCATTTATTTTGTTATTTGCATCATAAATATTTTATGATGTGATAATAATTATCAAATTAAAATTTATCACCAGAGATTGTTAAAGGTATTTATTAAGTTTCTGTAGTTCTTGTGATGATTAATAAAATAATCTCAGTGAAAAGTGTTTCAGATAAATTTAGAAAGGTAATCCAAAACTATGTGGCTGAAGGTTATTTTCCAAAGAAAGGTTTGTGAAGAAAAGAGATGAGCCCCAGCTTGTTTGGCTCAGTGGATAGAGAATTAGCCTGTGGACTGACGGGTCCAGGGTTCAATTCTGGTCAAGGGCACATGCTCGGGTTGTAGGCTTGATCCCCAGAAGTGGGTGTGCAGGAGGCAGCCGATCAATGATCCTCTCTCATCATTGATGTTTCTGTCTCTCTCTCCCTCTCCTTTCATCTCTGAAATCAGTAAAAATATATTAAAAAACAAAGAAAAGAGAGATGCGATAGACATAGCAGTTGTTATATAGTCAACATTTGTAGAAAGAGCAAAGATGGTTAAAAGGAAATTTGAATAGAGAACCCAGATGGTGGCATAGTAAATACCAGTACTCACTGCCTCTCAGAACCACATCAAAATTACAACTAAAATACAGAAAAACCATCACTCAGAACCAACTGGAATCTGGCCAAATGAATGTCCTACAACTAGAGAAGTAAAGAAGAAAGTGCATCAACACTGGTAGGAGGGGCTGAAGCTCAGTATGGGCTGGTCCAACACCCACCAAGTGTGGCATTTTTTAATCGGGAGGGACATCTCAGCTGTGGAGGCTGAAAGGGCAAGGACTACGCCCTCCACCTTGCCCCAGGGTAAGGGCTACGCCCTCCATCTTTCCCCAGGGTAAGGGCTATGCCCTCCATCTTACCTTGGCCATGTGCTCAGCAAGGCTTCTTCCCGGAAGCCAAGCCTCTGCTAGCCACATCCAGGACTTCTTTAAACTAACCAATGACAATCAAGGGAAGTCGCCATAGATATGACCACATCCTGTGTAACAAGACACCGACTTGCGCCTGGCCAATCGGCAGGGCCCACAGTCCTTTCTCCTCCCCTTACCCCAACCCCCTATAAAACCTCTCTCCACACAGAGTTCTCTCTCTCGGCCACTTGGCTTGCCGTTGTGTCGGTGAGTGTGGTGGACGGGGAGCTCAAGCTAGCTTGAAATGAAGGACTCTTTGCTTTTGCATCGGACTTGCTGGCTCCCTGGTGGGCCCTTGGGAATCTTGAAATCTGGGCACAACAGAGGCCTCCCTTGAGAAGCAATGGTCCCAGCACCACACAAGACCCCCAGCTGAGGGTTCCAGAGCTGGGAGGATAAGTCCCTGTAACTTCAGTCTGTGAAAACCAACAGGGATTGTGGTTGAGTGACATGGAGGCTGCTGAAGACCTAGGCAGTTCCACTTAAAGGAATGGGGCATGAATTTACATGGTCCTGCTTGCTATGAGTGGTGGCATTTGGGGAACCAGGGACATACAGGGAGGAACTGGATTGTCTGCCATCAGGGTAGGAACTGGAGGTAGGAAATAGGGGAAGGGGTGGCTTTCTCCCATACAGTGATGATCACAGGGGCCATTGTTCCAGTGCTGAGACCTCTCCCATCACAGAGCTGACTGGAAGCCGTATCTGAGCTTCTATCAGCCAAGCTCACACTGTTCACTTCACCCTGGTGAATCCCTGAGAACCGCCCTTTCCCCATATCAACCAATTTACAGCCCCACCCAAGCCATTTTCAGCAGCTCTTCCATATGAATGGCCTGTCCTGTCTCAGGCTTCAGACTTTTCTAACATCTTTCAAACAAGCAGCATGTAGCATAGCATGCCCCAAACCCATCAATAACAGGCCCAAGACCAAGCATTAGCACCAGCCTGCCTTTCTTCACAACTTGACCTTGTCTGGGTACTTCCAAGTCTAACACAAGTAGCAGCCAACACAAGGTGGTCCCAGGCAATGGATGCCTTTATACTTCTCAGTGCCAGTGCACCCAGGGGAGCACTTCAGATCATATCAGGTTACTACTCTACACAACCACAAGCAGCACACTCAAGGGGCAGACCCACTGAAGCAAGTCCTACCCCATAAAGGTGTTTCCTACACAGCAGCTCTCCCACTGTAGTCACAGCTGGTCCCACAGCCAATTGGCCTGGAGGTCAATTCCTCCCAGTGACACCAACAGCAATCAAGGCACAACTACAATAGGACAATGCACATAGCCCACACAAGGGTGCACTTAGAGTGCCCAGCTCAAGTGACTGGAACCACAAAAGAACACAAATAACTTCTTGAGAAAGAAGAAGAAAGCTGGAGTCATCACACTTCCTGATTTTAAAATATATTAGAAAGCTATAGTAATCAAAACTGTGCTACTGGAATAAAGACATGCATTTAGACCAATGAAACAAAATAGAAAAACCCAGAAAAAGTTACCTATACACAGTCAGTTGATCTTTGATAAGGGTTCCAATAATACACAACAGGGAAAAAGATATTATCTTCATCAATAATGTCAGGAACATTGGATATCTAGTTGTAAAAGAACAAAATTAGACATTCTTCTTGACCCTGGGTGCCTGATCTCCCTTTTATTAAAGCATTTACTTTACAAAGTTTATAATTATAAATTCCTTTTCTGTCCATTTGAGATGTAAATCTTTTAAAAAAAACGTTTTTAAAAGCCTCTTGCCAGTTTTATAACCTAGAACTCTCTCAAGGATCTGGGAGCCTTGACATGTAATCACTAATGAAGATAGCTCCCCACCTCCCAATCTCTGTGGCAAGAGTAGGAGGTAAACTTCCTTGGGCACCATGCTCCTAGTGTAACACTATCTCCTGTCATGAAGATAAGAGAAAGTTTATTTTTCCTTTGGGTAAAGCCAAGTACCAGACATACAATCCCCTTACCCCTTTGTTTCAACTGAGCTGAAAGTCCAGACTTGGTCTGTGCTTTCTCCTGTAATGCTAGAAATAGTACTACAGCAACATCAATTTCTGTTTGCCTACCTTGTTCACTGAGATATTCTTTAAAATCAAAATATGTAAATTTTATAAGAACAAATCTGTCTTTAAAGTGCTACATAATGCATAGAATGAATTCGTTATGGGATTACATCACACATAGTGCAGCAAACATTCAAATTCTCTTTTAAAAAAAAAATTGAAACAGGAACTTTAGGGGAATATAGGCAGGCTCAGAGAATTTTTAGAATTGGGGTCCAAGGAAAAACACAGGACTACAGACTGGGAGAAGGTACATTTCCAGAACACAGAGAAGCCAGGTGCAGTTGCATTTCCATTAGATAAGGGAACTGGAAGTAGCCATGAAAGGTCTATATTTACAAAATAAAGAAGGAGGAAGAAAGCCCAGAGGGAATAGGAGTACAATGAGGGAGGAGGGCCTCAGGAGTTACTATAGTAACCAATTCAAAAGGGAATATTGACCAATCAGAGGGATATTAGGGCACAGGAATTGCAGCTTTATAAACCTTGGAAACAGGAAGTCAGTGGGACCCTTACCCCTCCCCTCGTGGGAGTCTGTTCTGTGGGACTCTTCCCTCTTCCCACATGGGAGTTTGTACTCCTGTTCTTCAATAAATCTCCATCTTTGCTATATTACCCTCTGTCCATGGATTCATTCTTTGACTCCGATGGACAAAGAATCCAGGTTCCAGTCCAAAAATTCTGTATCAATATTTATTGTTGATAGTATTACAGATCCCCCACTCTATTCCCCCCATATCCCCTTCACCCAGGTTCCGCCCCACCCCAGGCCTTCACCATCCTATTGTCTGTGTCCATAGGTAATGCATATATGCATATATATTCTTTGGTTAATCACTTCTGCCCCTTCCTTTCCCCTTCCCTCTGAGATTCCTCAGTCTGATCCATTTTTCCATGCTTCTGGTTCTATTATATTCATCAGTTTATTTTGTTCATTAGATCCCTGTCTTTCCATTGGTTTATGTATAGTTTAATTTCTGTCATCAGTGTTTTCAGTATGCAAGTTTTCGCCTCCTTGGTTAAGTTTATTCTTAGCATTTTATTCTTTTTGATGCTCTTGTAAATGGGATTGCTAATTTCCTTTTCATATAACTTGTTAGTGTATAGAAATGCAAGTAATTTTTTTAAAATAAAATTTTGCATCTTTTCCAATTTAGATGTCTTTTTATCTTATCCCATTTAAAAAAAAGAAAAAGAAAAAAAAACCTCTAAATGAATAAAATATTTTCGACTAAGACCTGAAACTGTAAAACACCTAGAAAAAAAAGGGAAAGCATGACATCAGTTTTGGCAATGAGTTCACATATATGGCAACAAAAGCAAAAATAAACCGATAGGACTACATCAAATTAAAAACAAATAAAATTAACAACGATTAAAAGAGCAAACAAAAATAACTATGCAGCCCAGGAAACAATCAACAGAGTGAAATGGCAGCAGATACAATGGGAAAATAATATTAGTAAACCATATCTGATGGGTTAATATTAAAAATACATGAGAAACTCTTTCAATTAAATAGCAACATAATAATAATAATAACAATAATAATGATGCCTGATTAATAAAATGGGCTAATACCTTTAAGATACATTTTTTTTTTCTAACAAAAATGTAAAAGTGACCAACAGGTATGTGATAAAGTACTCTACTGGACTAGTGATCAGAGAAATGCAAATCAAAAGTACAATGAGATATTACCTCACACTTCAGGATGGCTATTATATAAAAAAGAAATAGACAACAGTGTTGGCAAGGAAGTGGAGAAATTGGAACTCTCAACACTTTAGAAATGCACAATGTGATAGCTGCTGTGAAAAACAGTGTCAGGTCCCTCAAAGTATTGAAAAAGAACTATCATATGATCCAGCAATGCAACATTTGGATATTTACCCAAAATAATTGAAATCAAAATTTAAAAGTGATATTAGCACTTCAATGTTTAGTCCAGCACAATAGCCAAGATATTGAAATAACCTAAATGTTCACCAAGAGGTTATCAATAAAGAAATGTAGTAAATAAATAAAATGGAGTACTATTTAGTCTTTAAAAAGGAGACAGACTGCAATATGTGACAACTGGATGAGCCTTGATGGCTTTATGCTGGGCAAAGTTAGCCAATCACAGACAGAGAAATAGAGCCTGATATCTATCCCTTATGTGAGGTATCCAAAATAGTTAGAGTCATAGAATCAAAGAATTGAATAATGGTTGCAAGGGCTGCAGGGAGCAAAGTATTAGGAGTTAATAATCAATGTGCATAAATTTTTATTTCAGCAAGATGAATAAGTTCTAGAGATCTGATGTATGATGTTGTTCATACATTCAACAATAATGTATTGTACACTTAAAAGTTTGTTCTGAGAGTAGGTCTCTTATTAAGTATTCTTTTATAATCAAATAATATTTAAAAAAAAATAAAGAAAAAAACTCTCTAAAATTTAAACCTGAAGAAAGGAACATTAAAGTGTTCTTGATCAGGGGCTTCACAGGAATCTAGGTTAAGATTTATAAGATTTAGAAATTGGTAAGGCAAGATTTTATAAGTATATACTCTCATGAGACATTCTATAGCCTTTGGCAAAAGAAGATTCAGGTCCAATTTTTAAACTTTATAGCGATTCTTAATGTTGCATGGTGTTTCTTAATTGAATAAGCTTCCTACTCAGCTACCCTAATCCTGTGTCTTGGTAGAAAAAAAGTTATAAGAACTGTTTCATAATTTTCTATAAAACATCAGGATCTAACCAGATAGAAAATCGTCAGGATACCATCAGGATACCAGGATACCATCATAAGCTCAGTGAATCAGAAATAGAAGAATGTAAAAGGGTCATACTGAGTGTTAAACTTCAGAAATGTACAGAGGAAGAACTCCATGGATTCTATGATGCACAGAAAAAGAAGCATGGAATCCACCAAAGACAGTAAAAGTAGTAATATCCATCACTATTGGCTGATAATCAGTCCATGTGGAAAAATGAATAATGTATTGAATAATTAGTAAGTCATGCTACTTACTAATGTATTGAATAATTAGTAAGTCACACTACTTATATAGTCTGTGACCCTTGCAAAGTGAAATTGTTGTAGAAGACCAGAGAAAAACCAAGCAACGCTTTAGAGAAATGGAGTTACACAGTTTTATTACACTAGCTGACTCAGTGGAATAATTTCCCAAGTCTGAGCAAAGTAACATGCAGGGAGCTTCTCCTTTATATCTTTCTGGTGTCTTTGTCCCCCAAATATGAATTATGGTTCCAGTCCTTTCGCGGGCTTTGAAAAAAAGACCCCAGGTGTTGGGGATCTTGAGACCATATCTAATTGTCTGGCCTGGCGCCAGCACTAAAAACCACCCACTCTGGGACTGTACACTTTTCATAGTTTATGGCCTCTGTATTTAGGTAATAGGTCTTGCAAGACCAGTTTCTGGGAAAGAAGCAGTGACTTAATTATAGGTTATCAGGAATGTACACTGGGCTTGCTGGTACAGATTCAGATTGCTAGGACCCCCAAATATTAGGGTTATATTGGAATTAGCCTTTTAGCCTTCTCAAAATGATTTATCTTTCTCACATTTTCATTGTCTGTGAAATGTGAATGATAATGTTTAGGTGATAGTCTGTTGTGAGAATTAATTTATAGCAAAAATATTTAGTAACCACTATGTGGCCACATCATTCAAAAACTCAAACCATACAACCACTCAGAGTTATGGTGTATATATTATCTCCATTGTTTATATAACAAAATGGAGACCTATGGAAGTGACACTTAGCTGATACATGGAGATTGTCTGATGCTAGAGTGTCTACATAAATTTAAATTAATAAAATTAAATATTCAAACTATCCATATTTCAAGTGCTTTATAACACAGGTGGCTAGTGCCTATTGTGGAAGGCAAGCCAGACAGAACATTTCTATCTTCTCAAGAAGTTTTAGTGGATAGCACTGCTAAAGACTATAACCATTGCAAAATTCAGTCTGTCCAAAATGGAAATAGTCAAGTGTCCAATACATAGTAGCTATTCAATTAAGGTCTGTCTCCTTTTATTCCCGAGGTAATGCTGAGTTTTTTATATATATTTTTATGGATTTCAGAGAGGTAGAGAGAGGGAGGAGAGATAGAAACATCAATGATGAGAGAGAATCATTTATTGGCTGCCTCCTGAATGCTTCCTACTGGGGATCAAGCCCACAACCCAGGCATGTGCCTTGACTGGGAATCAAACTATGACCTCCTGGTTCATAGGTCCAAGCTCAATCACTGAGCCATGCCGGCTGGGCTAAAAATGAGTCTTTTGTCAATGAAATTATTTTTTTTAAGTTATACATTTCCTCAGCCCCCACAATTTTATTGAGAGAGGAAACTCAAGTTTCTGTGAAATCAAGTTCCCAAATCTTTCCTGAGAATACAAAACTTGAGCAATTTAATAACTTGCATGAGAGTCAACAACTAATAAGAAGCAGTGACTTTTAATCTATCCCTCCTTACTCTGGCTACTGGAATCAAATGATCTTTTGTGAAGTATTTCATTCAAAGGTACTGTAATTTCATCAAGCAACATCATCCAAATATTGCTCTCTCTACTATTATTACACCATGTAGAAAATGAAATCCTACTATCTGTCTCATCTTATTTAATTTTGGGATTTCAGGAAATTGTGTTTGTTCAGCTATTTGGTATCAGAGCTAAATATAAGTTTGCTTGCAAATTGAATAGTTTTCTTTCAAGTGTGAGATTCTGACCCATAAGAACCAAATGAGAAATATTTTAGGTCAAATTCTAGCATAGAGCTAAGGTTTATCTCTCTGAGCTCAGCAACTTCTTACCAAGAGCAATAAATTCAAATTTTCAGTACACTAAGATAATTTTCCCTTATATCCTCATTTCTAATTCTTCCCCAAATTTCTGACTTTTATTAATCTAATGTTATAAATGTAAAATATTTTCCTGAAATATCATTAATGGGATGAACTTTGGGTAGTCAATAAAAATATTTAGGTTTTGAAATAAAATAACTTCTTATAAGTATAATATACCTATGAATTTATAACATGAATAATCAAAAATAAATTTGTCTTTATTTAAACATTTTTATTTTTAATATTCAAATTTAGTTTTACAAATAAATTATTCCAAGTGATGCTTCACAGAATGTTAAATATAGAAGTTATTTATTTTCAAGGTCATGCATTAGACTAATACCATATCTTAGTAATTTATATATATTTTTATGCTATTAAAGAATAACAAAAACTAGAATGTATTGCTATGAATTATTTTGAATTTCAGCCTTTTTCCATAATTCTTAATTTCAGGCAAAATATCACTCTATAGTTATCTCAGTAAAAATATTTTATTACATGAAGCAGTCATTTGGAAGTTTTACAAATTACAAAACAGACTTTCATGTTTGGCAATAATCTCTAGTATAATAAAGTTGGTAATTGGAAAGTACTTTATTATAAATGAAAATGTGACAATGGTTATTTTCTGAGAAGTAATAAAATCAGATTTTGATAAATTGACTTCAAATAACACCTTTAATAATATAAAAAGTGATATCACCAAATATAACTGGTCAAATTATCTTTTTGCCCATTGTGAAACCTGCTATTATAAAGGCAGTTTGAATTATCTATATTACATAGAAAATTACTAACATATACTTGGAAATGGTGGATAGATCAAGTATAGCCTATTGGGTTTAGACTAGAATACTGGTTCAACCCAGACTAATAGCAGGTCTGTAAATAAAGCATATATATTGTCACACTGTCAATTATCTATAAAAGGACTGAATCATTTAAATGCTCTTTTAAGTCTTCCCAACTATCAAGATTGAAAACTTTTGGACATTTCTTCTCCATGTCTAAGCCAGTCTGTGAGAGGTTTCTCATGAAATAAACATCTTATAAAACTTCAATAGGGGTGATTTTTAAAGTTTCAAGGAAGATTGATCAGGGAGAGTGGCTCAGACAGTTCTTATTGGGATTGCATCAATAATTAAACTAGAGGGTTCCCTGTCTTGCAGGAAGTAGGTCAATATAAAAACATCCATGACTCAGTCTGTTAACATATGTAGGGAATTAAAGAGGATGAAGTGGGAACACTTTGATAGAAAGTGAGATCACCTATTTCCCCAGAGGCCATCTGTTGGAAGAGCAGGGTCTGGTGTGCCTTCTTTTGCTGAATGTACCTCTATGACTAGAGAACGAAAAGAGATGATTAATGACCCAGAAAGACAAGCAACTTGATCCTTGCCCCATCTAGAGCCTGTCCTCCTTAATGGAAGATATAGCCATTTACATCTTGTCTCTAGTCCTCTGGAGTAGAAAATCAGATATTGATTTCATATTGGGCTGGAGAATTTACCAAGAGCCATCTCTTCGAAATCTTGGAAAAATCCAAGTTATCTAAACGGTATTATTTTAGCAATAAAGACAGGCCATGTTCCAAAGAACATATCATTCAATAGGAAAAAAAAACTACAGCAAGACATAAGGGGAGTATTGTTGATAAAATTAGCAGACAGTAGGATCTGTCACTTAAAAAGTGTAAGTCAAAAGTAGTTTACTTTAGTCCAGCCAGTGTGGTTCAGTGGTTGAGTGTTGACCTATGAACCAGGAGGTCATGGTTCGATTCCTGGTCAGGGCACATGGCAAGGTTGCAGGCTTGTTCCCCAGTTGGGGAGGAGGGTTGTGGAAGAGGCAGCCTATCAATGGTTCTCTCTCATCATTGATGTTTCTATCTCTCTTTCCCTCTCCCTTCCTCTCTGAAATCAATAAAAAATATATTTTTAAAAAGTAAATTATTTTATAAGCATTTACATTCCTGTAATGTGTCCAAGGGGACTGGTCACCATCAAACAGAAAAGTATTAAAGAGCTATGGTTAACTGGTAGCATTGGCATAATCTTTTCTGCCACTTGAAGATTCAGCAGGCTTTATCCTGCAGATTCTCAACTCAATTTTTTCTCTCACAGGATCCAGGAAGAAATTTGGTACCAGATAATGAGCATGTACATAGCTTCACAGTTCAAAAGAAACTGAAAAATAACTTTGATTGGGCGTTGATGTTAAATGTTATACAAAACCATTGTTACAGTTTACACTGTTTGTGTAAGGCACATCTGTAAAGGTCTGGTTTGTGGCGGTTTAATTTTATGTAGTATAATTATTATGCTTCTTCCACAGAATTGAATATACAGGCAGATATAATAAAGGTAAAGAGAGGTTAGTGTTACAAAACTAATGTTTTAAACACTTGTTATAATAATGAGCTCAGAAACATACTGTTATGAGGCTTATTTTTCTAAAACAAATTAAAAGGCTTTGTGCTCAAAGACCACATTTTCCTTTTCCTGATTTGGACAACTATATCATAGTGTGTCAACTTGGGGGATGTTTAAGCAGGTAAATGAATCACATAAATTATTAGCTACAAAAAATTTAGGCAAACGAAAAGTGAAAACACTTAAAATAATGAATTTTTGTTATATTAGTTTATAATGTAACTAGAGGCCCAGTATACAGATTCGTGAACCGGTGTGGTCCCTTGGCCTGGCCTGTGCCTTCTCACAATCTGGGACCTCTCAGGGGATGTCAGAGAGCTGGTTCTAGCCTGATCCCCACAGGTCAGGCAGAGGGGCCCCACCAGTGTATTAATCTGTGCACTGGGCCTCTAGTATTCATATCTTTGGTTAATCTGTTCCCACCCTCTCCCCTCATCCCTTCCCTCTGAGATTCATCAGTCTATTCCATGTTTCCATGCCTGTGGTTTCCGCTTCTGCGTTGAGCATCTGTTCCCTAGTGGTCAGTGCATGTCATAGCTACTGGCCTGCTGGCAGGTCCGTTGGCTGGGTCAGCTGATCAGCCGGTCGCTTAGGCTTTCTTATATATAGATTTCTATAAACAATACTAGAGCTGCAAGTTTATATTAGTTTATAATGCAATTCTTACAAATATTACTACTATGAATTTATTATCATATGATATAATTCCTAGAAATATTACTTTAGCAAGTATACTCACTCCAAATGATCCGATTCAAGTTTTCCAAAGTATTTTGTATCTGTCAGTAGACTAGAAAAGGGATTATATTTTTTGAAATTCAGTAAATGTGCCACACTCCATACAAGTAAGTGAGTAAATAGACGATTTTGTTAAGAATCATATACTTCACATTATGTGAGCTGCAAAAGAGAAAAGCAGAGAGGGTGTCCTGCACTGCTACGGTGTACCTTAAAACCTTATGAAGACTAGCTATAAAATAATGTATCAGAGGATATTTGCTTGGGGCTTACTGTATGTCTGGTTTAATATTTATCTCCTAATCTAGCTATAAGAACCAGATTCCCAACAAAGATGTGTAGAGGGACACAAGAAGATTGTGATTATATTGCTAATCACAATATGGCTCTAAGCACATACAGTTGTGTGCTCTCTTATAATGCTGGAGGTACAGCTCAGGGTTTAGTCGTACAGAATGAAATACATTCTAGCTAGTTTTATGGTAAAAGGAATTTAATAAATATTATTTAAAATATTTACTCAATTGTCAGGAGAACTGAAAAGGAAATGCTAGCCTGGGCTGCCAGAAATGATTCCCAATTTTCAGTATCGACCAGGATGCCAAAGGCGTTACTCCTGCTCAGACCCAAAAGATTGCCAGATGATGCAAGAAGTTCCTTCTTCTGCATTTAACTCTAGAATCCTGCCTTTTCTTCCTCAGCTGACCAGTGTAATGGATATATTTATATCTCACTCCATCTCTCTTCCAAATAAACTGTTTTAATTCAAGTTAGCAATAAAGGCATTGATTGTTTTGCCAAAATTTAAATTAAATATAATCTTAAAGGACCTCTGAGAAATAAAAATTTTAATGTTCCAGTCATTACACTATAGCAATGCAAACCAGAATGAGTTTTGAATAGGATTTCCTGTAAGCCAGACAATCCACATATCCTCTATAGTAAAATAACCAGAGCTAGCTGGTGGGAGGAGTCATTTTGGCCCTCTATACAAACCTATACTAAATCTTAATGTCAGTCCTTAAATTCCTATTGAATTGAAGTTGAGATTAATATAGATTTTTTAAGTAACAAGAAAGATTAAAGAAACATTGGGAAACAGTCATTCTGTCCCTCCTTTATTTTTGAATGCTACTTTTGTTTAAGGATATATTTCAAACATGAGATTGTCCTTTCAAGTGGGAACCACCCGTAGACTCATTTTTTTGCATAGGTTATTAAAGAAAAAAAATCACCTAAATTAGAAAGGATTCAAGAGCAAGAATGGGAAGATGCTTCATTGAACTACAAAGAGTTCACCATATCTGTTTGTAAAGCCTTGTGTATTTCCAAAGGAATCCCATCCTCTTGGATACTGACATTTATCATTTATCTGTTTGATATCATTCACCCTCCAGGATAGGATGAGGTGAATAAAGCAGAAAGCCTTACACCTTCCCTAAATATTAGAGTGTTTAACATAAAGTCAAAGGAAAAAGTAAATGCTGAGGTATTACAATTTAAGAATTACTAATTTACAGAAATAATTAGAATGCCAGATAAATTTTAAGAATAAATCATTATATTACATTCATATTATTCCTGCAAAGTTATGATAGAACATCATTGTCCATTTGTTAAATATATAAATTAAGCTTTATGTAACAGGTTCTATATGCATATAAAACACATGGAATATAAAATCTAGTAGAATGCTGATTTACAGATTATTAAATGTGAAAATAGTATATGTATTATTATGGAAGTTAGATACAATCATAAAGAAGTGAATGATCATTTCATATTTAAAATCTCATTTAAAATTTATTTTGTGCCTGGTTCTTGTCTTCTTGAGGGAAAGATTTCAATCAAGAGACAAAGTGTAGAAAAGCAAGAAATAACTTACTGACCGCCGCAAAAACATACTTAGTACAGTGAAACAGGGAAGGGCAGAGAAGAAGCAACAGGGGAGCTTAGGCTGGGCTGCTATGGCCCACTGGGAAGTCAGAGAAAAAGGGGGAACCCAGGCCTTGGAGACAGGTTCAGGGGTTAGCCCAGGACAAGCTGCTGCTGCCCATTGCTCTCTTTGTTGCAAGTCTCATGGGGTCCCTTAGAGGTTAGGGCAGCCGTGGGCAAACTACGGCCCGCGGGCCGGATCCGGCCTGTTTGAAATGAATAAAACTAAAAAAAAAAAAAGACCGTACCCTTTTATGTAATGATGTTTACTTTGAATTTATATTAGTTCACACAAACACTCCATCCATGCTTTTGTTCCGGCCCTCCGGTCCAGTTTAAGAACCCATTGTGGCCCGCGAGTCAAAAAGTTTGCCCACCCCTGGGCTAGGGGATATGTTTGTGGGGGGGCGGGGGGGGGGGAGAACAGAGGGGGAAGGGAATGGCTTGGGTGTGCTCCCTGGAGGGAGAACATCCTGGAACCTTAGTTTTCAGGGGTTTGAGAGGGGAGGCATTTAGGGGAGGTCCAGGGGAGGAGCAATAGAATATTCATCAGCTGTATGCTAATGTACCAAAATGAGATGTATTCTCCCAATTTGCCTGTCCTTGGGTGTGGTTGACAAATGGCACTTAATTGGATTTCTGTTATCTGTCTCCCTGAGTAGCATGACTTAAACTATTTACCCTATGATTGGGGAGGAGAAGTGCAAACCATTTACTCTTAAGTATCCTTGGTTTAGGGAAGATAGGATTTACTAGGTGACCGCAAATTGCTTTTTAACTATCTGTCTTAGTTTCCCTATTCCGTTTGTCCTGGAATTTTCCTAGCTTCTTACTATTCTATAACATGCCTACTATATAATGGGTGCTTAATAAATATTTGCTAAATAAATCAATGATATATTTAAGACAGAAGACATTCATATATCTGTTATAATGTAACATATTCAAGCACATGAACAATATAAAATAGGTATTAAATCATCATTGCATACATATTTGTATTTTAAGTCTACATTGCAAAACATACAGAATTTCGTTATGTGATTTACGTAGTTGAAATGCAAACAGGAAATGTAATGGAGATGCATAAACATCTAGGTTCTGGATTAAGACCATTAATTGTGGAACAGTTTAAAAGTTTGTGTAATCTGTGCAAATTAAAGAATATTCAAAGTTGCAGTGTTCCGGTATTTGTCTAGGTTTGGACATCATGAACTTCAGCGTTTTTTATCCTAAGGAGCTTCTTGGAAGTTTGCCACTTGTGGACAACTGGAAGGGTTAGAATTTCTGTTAGTTAGCCTATTCTATTGTCTCTCTAAGGCTCTATTCATATATTATGAAAGGTATCACTAAAAGGACCATGAAACTGTACAGTTTCTTTCTTTTTCCTTTCTTTTTCTTTCCTTTTTTTTCTTCAGGATTCCCATCTGTGCTGTGGAGGTCTCTGTTACATCCTTAGGTAATCTGGGAACCAACCTATTTTCTATAACAAAGGCTAAAACTCATTCACTATTATTATGCAGAACTAATCCGTAATTTAAGCCTCTTCTTGTGAATCCCCCCAGGTATTTTCTCACCATCATCACTGAGGTGACTTGTTCTGTGTCCACTTCATTGAAATTCCCCAGACCCAGATGGTTTGATAGCCTGATATTTTAGAATTTTGCCCTTATTTACTTTCATCTGTCAAGTGCAGCTAGGACATTTTTCTCCCACCTCTTTTGCACAAATCATTAGTGTTCAACTGGGGCAATGAGTGCTTTGTGTTTAAATACCTTAGAGAAATATTATTTTAACAATTCTTAATCATGTGAATTTTGCTAAATTTTAATGTTGGGGAAAAAATATTCCATAAATTGTATGCCCCTTTGTATATATTTCATTAATAAGAAGGGATTGTTAGACTTTAGAAAAAATATTAAAAGCATATGAACTCAAATTAAAATCCATTAATCTTTAAAATTGGCATGTTTACATTTATAGTCTGGAATGCAGACTATTCTAGCAATATGTAAATAGTAGAGGGTAGTGCTGAATTCTGTAACCTCATTTCCTTCTCTCACCTTCCAAATTTTCCCACCACCAAGCTCAGTGCTCACTTTATCAGAATAAGAAGGAAAACACAGAGAAGATCCTGAAATCAATCCTGTCCAGATATTTATCTCTGTTAATATTAAACTCGGTCATATTTAATTTTATAGAAACTAGGATTATTTATAATGCAATTAAATTATATAATAAAATTATTATTTGTAAATCTTTGTGAAATATTAGCAACTCAATAATAACAATATAGATTATATTTGTGAAGTTATATAAAAATTCATTTTATATAATAAAATTGAAACATATTACTTCAAAGAAAATCTCACCTGTGAAAAAATTTAATATATTCAGTGTTAGGGTTTTGGATGTTATACAACTAAGTTCAATCTTGGCCTGTTTTATGGTGTGACTTAATATATCACTCATTTTCTCATACTTTTTACTGTAAAGAGGATGTTATAACAAGATCTACATCCCAGTTTGCTGTCAGAATCAAATCCAGTATTATAAATGAGTACTTTAACCATATACATAAAGTGACCAATGATTATTAGATATTATAAATATATTTTTTCTCTTCAAGTTCCCCTTGGTTCACTCTTTAATGTGTCATATAGAATGCTATCTTCCCGATTAATTATAACTTAATGTATTTTGTAGGACAGAGAGGACAACTAATGTCTCCAAAACCCATTCTCTAGGTACGATGTTTCCAATTGGCTCCATATGCCTGGACACCTGCTTTGCTGGGCCAGTCATGATTGCACTTTTCTGTTGTGTGAGTGAGTAGATAAAGTAATTCACAGCACGGAGCACTGTCAGTAAAATATTTGCAAAAGAATCAAACATAAAATAAAAAATTGCTAGTATCTGTCAGAATCTGGAAGCTCACATAGTAAGTGATGTGCTTCAAAACGGAAATGGGTCCACCCTAATTTGAATCAATGTAGATCTGCTTATTCAGGCCCCATTCTTGCCTCACTCAACTGTCCTGGGATTCCCACTTCTTGCTTCAAGGCTTTATTACTAATAAGCAAAAATGCCATAATTTCCTTAGCAATACAACATGTTCATTGAGCACTGGTCCTTTATCAGTAGTTGTCTATGGGATTCTTTGTTTTCCTTCAATTTGCTTTACAAAATTCTGGCTGTTTGCCTTACTTTTTAAACACACTTGAAATAGCTTACCTCTTTGTCTAATGAGAAGGCTCTTTGTGTAAATGCGCTCTCTGAAATCATGTTCTCTTGGCTGCAGTTTTCCTTATTCTGTGTATTGGGGCACCTAGAGAAGCCTTCACAATTTCTTTTAGCAAAACTAGTAAAGGTCTGAAATAAAATTTTTAAAAAAGTTATAAAAGGAATCTTCCACTCCAGGACACTTAATGTGCAGTTTAAATAAATCTCCATATACCTCTACTCCTAAGTCAGCTTGATCAATCGGTATTATTTAATCACTTTGCAACCAATATTACATGTTTACTAATTGGTAATCACCATCCACAAGGTTTGAAAACCATGATTTCTCTGACTTCTCTACGTTTGTTAGTGTTACTACAACTGTTCTAGCTCAGTAAGACTAAAATACCTGACACAGCTTTAGGAAGGATTTCTAGTATCTTTTTATTTCATAAGCTTGATGAGGTTTTGTTTTTAATGCCGATAACTTAGCTTCCCTTTACACAGACCCACCTTAGCTTAGGTCCTGGCTAACCATGCCTTTACCCTTCACAGGGGTTACAGCCTCCTAATTTGTTATCAACCATCTTCCTTGTATTCTGGCATCAAATTATTTTTTCTAAAATATTACTTAAACCATGGGTTTTAACATCAGTTTTTAAATGTAGCACAAAGATACTTACATGTGCAATTTTCCAAGAAGCTCTTTGAAAAATGAGATCTTTGATAATGTTTATGTTACTGCTCCAAATAATTTTTCAATGAAATATCCTTCTTTCCCTAAATGTGCTCTCTTTTCAACTTAAAATTAAGCTATTGACTATACAGGGTAGAGCAAAAATAGGTTTGCAGTTGTTCGTATGGAACATAATACAATAATTATTAAGTAATATGTTTCACATACTCACAACTCTAAACCTACTTTTGCCCCCACCCTATATGAGGAAGTATAAATATGATGGATGCCATGACACTTATTTTTTTGCCAAAAATAAATTAATAAATCAATTAAAGTGCCCAGATATACTTCAACTAAATTCTTGTCATTATAATGATAGAAAAGAGGGAATTTTTTAAAGTAGTATCTATATTAGAGTTATTTTTATAAGAAAAAAAATTCACCCTTGAGCTACGTTTCAAAGAAGACCCCTGTACTGGGAAAATAAATAAAATAAATTTTAAAAATGAACAAGTGTCAAATATTTTATTTACCTCACTAGTTAATGTGGAAATCAGTAAGCTATTACAACTGGTTCAAATGAGAACGAGATTTTTATTCTCTGTAGGACCATCCTCTGCATTGCTATGAAAAGGAATCATATGTTCCTATAGATAGGGTAAATTTGTGTATTCTGTTTTCTACTTAATTTCTATCCCCACAGAGATGTTTAATAGTACAGTCAATGAGGCACTGTTGGTTGATTTTTTAAACTGAGTTCTAGGAGCCAAAACTATAGAATTTGATGGTACTGTTCAAGAGATAGACAGTATATGAGAAACAAAAATACATAGGCTTCTTAATGTCAACAATGTAGTAATCCACTATCATTACTTTATTGAGCACCTAAAATACCAGTATCCTCCTATTTACTCTTGTCCTGCTTCTTGTCCTATTACTCATTTTTTATTGTAATAAGGGTCAATTTTTAATTTTAATAACTTTAAAAGTATATTTTAACCCTATTCCAGAAATAATGTCCCATTCACCATAATAGCATCTGAAATTGGCAAGTGCTTAGTTCAATAAATATTTGTATAGTGATTGGTAATTAATAAATGTTGACAAATAAATATATCAATAAAGTATGTTATTATAAAGTGATTTTTCATGCCATTGTAAAGTATTTTTTCTCCTTATTTTTTTAAAACTATGTTTTTATTCATTTCAGAGAGAGGAATGGAGAAAGAGATAGAAACATCAATGAAAAAGATTCATCGATCAGCTGCCTTTTGTGTGCCCCCTAGTGGGGATCGACCCTGCAACCCTGGCATGTATCCTGACCAGGAATCAAACAGTGACCTCCTGGTTCATGGGTTGACCCTTAACCACTGAACCACACAGCTGGGCTCTTCTAATGTTTTTTTCCACCTTCAGTTATTGACATTATATGTCTCAAGGATTTTTCCTACTGGAGTCATTATTCTAGGATGGCTTGAACCAGAGCCTGAGAAAAAATCTTGTGTACTTGTGAGGTATTTGGAGATGGGATTCTAAAAGAAGATATAGAGACTCTTGGGAACAGGGTCAAAAGGATATAGAATTAAAGGATGCTTTTTAAAATTGGCCACTGCTTCAGATGCCTGGAGCAAAATCCCATAGGATCTTCTAAGTTGCCTTAAGAAATGTGGCCAAAGCACTATTTCTTTGAGAAGGAAAGGTGGAAGCATTTACTCATCTATTTTCATCCTTTCCCCATTTAGAAAAACACATTGCACATAAAGTTTTCCTCACTTCCAAGATGCCCAGTTGTGAGTGCCACTTAGGTTTGGTCAAGGTGACCCATATATTTAGGTTAGATAAGCCTGAAAACAAAAAATGATAAGTACATACTACTGGACAAAACATTTTATATGACTTCCCCATTGAATCTTCTTCATTTCAGACTTACCACAACCTTCTCTTATTTTCTGGAAACAATTTGAGAATGCCATTGAAGTCAGAGCAATTTTTGCCACTCGTGTAGCAACTCCTGTAGTTGCCTACTAGTCTACCAGCATAAGAAAAACCAAAGTGACCAGTGGGTGATTGTTTCTTCCAGTTCAGTGGAACCCTGCTTAATATGTCTCCATTGGAAGTGTCCTTTCTTCTAAAAAGAACCCCTCTTATGTTGGAGTTTAATCCCATAGATATTTATACAGCTCCTAGGATTGTGGGGATGAAATGCATTAATTCTGAGACTGGGCCTCAGGGAGTTATAGTGAGAGAAGCTAATGTTACACACTCCACACTACACACTGTTTTCTGAATCCAGCACTGTAAGTCAATGGTCATTTGCTACAATCTGAAGGACAGTATTCAAGGACACAGGCCAGCACAGGGTGCCACTATAATATGGGGCCTGTATATTTATGACTAGCATCAACAACATATTGCTCTGCCCCTTCTGTGAACCACGTTTAATATTTTCCTCCTGACTGAGAAGAGATCATAGGTGATCGCTACATAATCCATAAGCCTGAGCTGAATGGCAGGCATTTGTCCAATAGGAATGTTTTTATCAAAGATTTTGTGCCAAATGTCCATGTAATGCTTTTTTGGACCTGGCTAAGCTCGATCCTGTTTTGTCATTTCTTTTATACAGTGTGTTGCTGCTACATCTGGCTGACTTGATGATTCAGCTCATGATAGGAAAGGCTGATTGCAGTCACTTAATATCCACAGGCCCATTATGATTCACTTTCCAAGTTCTGCATTATTCCAGAGACCTCATTTTCAAACTGAGACTAGTTCTCTGCCCAGGAAGTTAAGCATTTGCTCTAATAATACCTTCAATATCTATCCAAAATTCTCCTCCTGAGGCTTCAAAGATGAACCACAACAGCACAATGGTTTGCCTCAAATATCTCTAACATCGCTGGATAACAGAGAAGATTGCAACAGAGTTCCAGCTTGCTCTGGGTCCTACACAAAGTGTTTAAATTTATGGCAAGACTGATCCAGTTTTTAAAATAGTAACATTAATATAAAAGAAATATTATGAGGACTAATACCTTGCATTGTTTCAGTCTTTGATGTTGTTGCTCATCATTGCAATACCTTCTTGGGTGTCATACTGTTTCTGATGTGCTATATTACCTAGGGAGTGAAAAGTTTCCACTTAGAAGCTCATTTTAATATATGACTTTATTGATTTTTTAGAGAAAAGAAGGGAGAGGGAGAGAAGATAGAAATATCAATGATAGAGAAACATCGATTGGCTGCCTTTTGCACACCACCTACTAAAGATCGAGCTCACAACCTGGGCATATGCCCTGACTGGAAATTGAACCAGCAACCTCGTGGTGCATTGGACAACACTCAATCCCTTGAGCCACACCAGCTGGGTTAGAAGCTCATTTTATAATAGCTTTTAATCTATAGATCAGAAAATCAACAAGCTGATATAATAAGCTACTGAGAATCTACACTAATAAAAGACAAAGATGCTAACTGACTATACCTTCGCTATGCCCATCAGCCAATCAGAAGAGTATGCAAATTAAACCAACAAAGATGGCCATTCAATTTGCATACTGCAGGCAGGGCTGGGCAGTGCCATCCACCTCCTGCTCCGCCACCATCGTGGCCTGCCATGTGCGACCCAGAGCGGCGGGGCGGGACAGTGCCATCTGCTGCCTACCCCACCGCGGGATCCTTCCCACCGCAGGATCAGGCCTGCCCTGGGTGACCCGGGGTGCCCGGTGCAGCGGGGCGGGGCAAGGACATCCGCCGCCCACCCCACTGTGGGATCGGGCCTGCCATGGGCAACCTGGGGAGCGGGCCTAAACCAGCAGGTTGTTGTCTCCCAAGGGGTCCCAGACTGTGAGAGGGCACAGGTCCAGCTGAGGGACACCCCCCCACCCCAGTGCATAAATTTTTGTGCACCGGGCCTCTAGTATCTATTATAATTATATACTAGGGAAGGGGAAAAAACACAGTATTTCTCTCCAAACACCTATAGGACGGATACCTTGTGAGATGTACAAAAATAAGAATTTTATTTTATCCACTCTTTATAAATCCTTTCTCTAATTGGATATAATGAAGTTTTATAGATATCTTCTTATTTATGTCTGCTTAGTCACCATATTCAGTAGTCCTAAAGTGGTCTAGGTATTTCCTTTTTCTTAATGCACTTTAACCTGGTAAATAGCTGTGAATCTTTTTAGTGAAGGATCAAGGAATGTTTCTAGTATACTCCTACGATTGCCTGGTCCTTCTCAAAGGGTTCCAATGCCTGTTCCATTTTGTAGGTCAATGGCTAACATCAGCTTTTATCTTAAAATATCTTGATTTTTTTTATTGCATAATAATAAAATATTTTATACAAGTCAAATAATACTCTCATCATTGTCCATCTTTTTCATCTTTTATAACTAGATTATTTGTTAGCCATAAGTAATTAATTTACTGAGGAATCCTCAACCCTCTGCAGCTACCAAGGGATTTTTTTTTATATCAAGTGCAGAATCTTTTTTGTATTGATTTTATAGAGAAAGGAAGGGAGAGGGGGAGAGAGAGAGAGAGAGAGAAAGATAGAGACAGAGGCAGCAAGACAAAGGGGAACATTGATGTGAGAAAGAAACATTGATCAGTTGCCTCCTGTATGCATCCAACTGAGATCACATCCACAACCTGGGCATGTGTCCTGACCAGGAATCTAATTGGTGCCTCTTGGTTCGTGGGTCAATGCTCAACTACTGAGCCACACCAGCCAAGCCACATTGTATTATTTTTTATTGACCATGTATCTTTTACTACAGGTTGTAGGTACAAACAGAGCCAGTCTTAGATGAGAAAATACACATGATAATAATCCAGGATCAAAAACAAATCATTGAACATTTCTATCCTTAACTGTCCACCTGTTGGCCAATAGTCTGAATCTAATTTAAGGAAGGATGCACATTAATTTTATTATCTACTCCACGTTAATCAGAATTTCAACTTTAAAGCAAATTGAACATTACCAAATTTCCTTTTAATCCAACTACCTATTTAGTTTCTGTTATTTAAAAATTTGTTCTCTTTTGTAAATACCATGCTTCAAATAGCTAATAGATCATATAGTCTACACCTTGGTTTCTGTGGATATTATTAGGTTAAAGTGAGAGAACATCAAGACAATCTGCTTATAGTCACATTTGCCAGAAGTGGTCCATGTCTTTAGTAAGTGCAAGTATTATAAACATCCTCTATTTGTTTTTAATCAAACGTCATAAATCTTGTTTTAGAAGCATCCATGTTCACCCAAAATGTTTATAAAATAGCTGACTTTCAATTTCATGTCTCCAAATACATGCACCTCATTACAAAACACACTTTATTTCAAATTAGTCATAAAGAAAAGGAAATACACTAGTTTCCTCTTTCTTCACCTGGTCATGTGCCCTTGTCATACAAAAGTGAATCATTAAAAATGTATACAAGAGCGAACCTCTTTTTTCTTCCATTAGAAATCATAAATTATCTCAAACACTAAAAATATTATGATATATTTTTGTTGGAGATCATACATAACTATTTTGCTAGATGGCTAGGTTTAAAGTATAATTCAACAATAAAGAACATTCCAAATGGGTCATTTATAATTTAATTGCCAAAAACGTACATGTCTGCAATGTTAAGTGTTTATGCTAAATGTAACATGAAAGTTGAAACTGGCCACCTGTACCAGCTGACAACAATTTGTAACTGCACACATTAATAAAGTTTAACCCTACCTAACAACAGAATTCTGTGGAAAGACATAGCAATAAGGTGTGTGACTCAGATGAGAGACCTGACTCCCAAGCCAGGTAGACAACAGGCAGGAGCACTGAGTTTCTAACTTCATAATTAGATATCTCTCTGACTTCCCCCCCTCACACACACACACTAGCTAAGTACATTTTAATAATCATGTGTGGTTTGGGGTCTATTTGCTAATATTTTATTGAGTACTTTTGTATTGATATTAATGAAAGGTATTTTTAATACTGTCACAATTGGGCTTAGGTTATTAATGTTATACTAGAGGCCTGGTGCATTCGTGCATGGGCAGAGGGTCCCTCAGCCTGGCCTGCACCATCTTGCAATCCAAAACCCCTTGGGGGATGTCTGACTGCAGGTTTAGGCCCGGGCCTAAACCAGCAGTTGGACATCCCTCTCGCAATCTGGGACAGCTGGCTCCTAACCTCTAGCCAGCCTGCTTGCCTGCCTGATTTCCCCTAACCACTCACCTGCCTGTCTGATTGCACCTAACCATTCTGCCTGCCTGCCTGATCACCCATAACCCCTCTGCCTACCTGCCTTATTGCCCCTAACCACTCACCTGCCTGCATGATCACCCCTAACTGCTCACCTGCCTGCCTGATCGCCCAAACCACTCTGCCTCGGCTCTGTTTGGCTGTCTGGTTTAATTAGCATATTACACATTTATTATTGTAGATTTGCTTTGAAAAGGCAATGAAGACATTTCCCTTCATTTTCCATGCTATAGAACAATTTGAAGAGCATTGGAACTATCTGGACTTTGAAGGTTTGGTTAATTCCCATGCAAAAATGTATGGTCCTGGTGCTCACTTTGCACTGTGGCTCCCTAAGAGCTCTCTCTATTTCTTCCATGATAATTGTTTTATTTCAATTGTTCTCTCTCTAATGGAGATAATTTTGGTAACCTGTGTTCCCTAGAAAATTATTCATTTCATCCAGGTTTTCAAGTTTATTTGCAAAGAGGATTTAAATTTTTTTTTCTTGGATAATCTAATTAATAAATTTTTTTGTTCTTTCAATAAACCAGGATTTTGATTTATTATTATAAATCAAAATTATTTATTATTCTATTCTAATTAATTTTTGTATCTAAACAGTTTTGCACTAGAACTATGAATTTTTTTGTTGAGAGATAGGTAAGATTTTTATAGAACATGACCACTCTAATTCTTAACAAATATCTAAATATAAAATCAAAGCCTAGCGGGAAATAAGGTCAATTATAAAGTACCTAACTGTGATCCTGAAAATGCTAAAACAATATAGTAGCCAAGAGCCAACTACATTCAATCTTCAGCTCCTCGGGCATAACATTGGCTTGTGCAAAGATGCATTTTTTTAAAAAAATATATTTCTTTATTGGTTCCAGAGAGGAAGGGAGGAGAGAGAGCTAGAAACATCAATGATGAGAGAGAATCACTGATTGGCTGCCTCCTGCACACCCCCTACTGGGGCTCAAGCCTGCAACCCAGGCATGTGCCCCTGGCCATAATCGAACCTGGGACCCTTCAGTCCGCAGGCTGACGCTCTATCCACTGAGCCAAGCCGGCCAGGGCCAAAGATGCATTTTGAGAAGCAATAAAGTTTACTGTATTTTGAATAAAACATTTGATTTCATCAAAATCTATAATATAAAGTAAAGGATAAAGGATTTTCTTTAAAAACACACAAACACCCCTAGCTGGTTTTGCTCAGTGGATAGAGCATCGGCTTGCAGACTGAAGGACCCCAGGTTTGATTCAAGTCAAGGGCTCAGGCCTGGGTCACAGGCTCAATCCCTGGTGGGGGGTGTGCAGGAGGCAGCCAATCAATGATTCTCTCTCATCATTGATATTTCTATCTCTCTCTCCCTCTCCCTCCCATTCTGAAATCAATTAAAATATATTAAAATAAATAAATATATAAATACACACATGCAAACAGAATAAACTACAATATGGGTTTAATTGACACAAATATGTTAGCATAGTTTGAAATTCGATGTTTATAGCAGGCATGAGTGCTCACTAGCACTTCAATGTCAAAATTCTCTTCATTCTAAGCAAGAATAATCTCTTCTGCCCTCAAAGGATTATAAATTCTCCTGGAAAGAATCCTTTTTTTCTCTAACAGAATGTGCTTGGATAGACAATTTTTCATCTTTTCTCACTGATCCACAACTGCAAACTTCAGTACATCCAGAATAGGGCCTGGGTAAATTAAGCATAACAAACATTGTATAGCTCACATGCATAGTTGATTAGAATCTTTTGTTTAGATAGAAGAATGTCTTGAAAATGGGTCAATATTTTTTTATTGTTCTAGTATTGATTCAGCTTAATGCTGGTTATAACTGGATTTCAATGAACTTATTTCCTGATAATTATATACTATATCTAAAACTAATTGAAGCTAAGAAGAGTTCTATGTGTACTAAAATCCATGACAAAGACTAGCGAAGTTCCACATTTTGCTATCCTTTAGAAAACATTTTATAGGAAATATATTTGCATATTAAAGGTTAACACATTGTGTGGCATAATGAATATGCATTATTTATGGAATATTCATGTTAGTGAAAATGGATAGCTCACCTTCTGTCTAACCTACTTGTCATTCTGAGAAAATAGAAACAAAGTTGATTCTTGGAAAACATGGTTTGTTATAAAGGAAATTGCCTTCTGTAATACTACCTATATCAACAGATGTTAAAAATGTCTCTCCTTTGCTTCATAAGTCTTTGTTTAATATGTTTTATAAACACTATTGTTTTAGATTTAGATATCATTAATTACTGGGAGCTGAAATTGATTAATGAATTTTTCCTAGAAATTAATTGGACCCTCTTATTGAAAACTTTAACATTAGAAATTAAATTGGTAATTTATCATTAAAGTTTTAACATGAATTAACTTGTGACCTACAAATACTACTTTATTTATAAAATAGAATTATCAGTGCCTACCACATAAAATTGCTTAGAAATTAAGTGAGATAAAGTTTGTAAGCTATTTAATTTGGTACCTGGCTCTTATTAAGCTTTAAATAAATATATATTCACACTCTTTCAAGATTATGGGACTACAAAGACACATTTCTCTATCACTCTTTCTTTATCACAACTGTCACCTAATTCAATCTTTCATCATACTTTGCCTAAATTATTGTTATAATCTTCAGTTTGACTTGTCTGCCTTGCTCTCTCACCAAGACATATGTCAATTTCCTGGCAGTTACCCTCTAAAATACATAGGTAATATATTTTAATTCATCATCAATAGCTTGTACGGACGATTACTATTAAATGTAAGCTAAACATCGAAAAATTATCTTCAAGACTCGGTGTGACTTCATAAACCAACTTCATAGTCATAAATTCATTCTGTCATTGATTTAGGATTTAGAGAGTAATCTGTACATGCCAGATTGTGTTTTACAAAATAAACATAGAAAAGAATTTAAATATCATCTCTACTCTAGAAAATTTAATTAAAAATGGGTTTATATAAGGGATGCACGATGGTGAGGCTGTGAGAACATCAAGAAGGAACAACTCAGTGTAGAGAATTAGTACTATCCTTGAGAAAATAATTACATAATTACCAGAAGAAACAATAAGACTCAGAAAAATAAAAACTTAGCTATTCAAGGACAGGTAATAGAAAACATCAGGAGATAAGATTATAAAAAATAACATTATAAACATTGGTTGGAAATAGATACTTCTGATAATTGTATTACATAATGAAATCTAGTCACAAAAGAAGAATGTGAATGAAGAGAACAATATATTAAACTTAAATGATGAGTATAAGAAAATTATCATAGTGTCAGACAAAAGAGTAAAAGAGTAAATATAAGCAACACATTAGTGCTTGAATATCTCAAGTGAATACTCCAAACTTCTACCTGTGGCAATAAAGGATGCCTAAATTTCTAAACCATTAAAAATAATGTCGTTAGATAAGTTAGAGGAAGGTTTGCAAGATATTTTTATTTCTATATCAATAAAAAGAATGAGACTGCAATAAAAACCTCAAATACCTAGAGTCCATATTATACCAGAGGAATTTAGAAACTAATTTTGTAGGAATGATAGAAAGGATATACATTTTAATATATGTATGTATTACATTTTCAAAATGAGGCAAATAATGCTTGAAGTTAAATCACATTCAAATATAACAAATAAGGTTTTTAATTAATCTCAAGGCTAGATATTTGAGAGATGTTGAAAACATCTGAATTATTAACTTCATATTTTTCTTTTAAAATTACAGTCTTTTTTTAATCATAAGAAACCAAAATGACAGAATAAAATATTTCTACAGTATTCTACTTAGTCATATTTTGATCTTGCATAAAAACAAAATTAGCAGTACTGGATTAGTTTCTGAGTTTGGGGAATTACATATTGCTCTGGAATCTATCAAAAGTAATTTTTTTTATTATTATTATTTGGTATCCAAAACACATACAGACACTTATGCATAAACCCATAGAATTTTACATACTATACTGACTCATGAGTAAATTCAATTTTCTTGAAGCCTTACCATGATTGTCTTTGGGTTCAGAGAATGAATGTTGATACTATTTTTAGTGATTTTTGAAGGTTTATTTATCCTCCACACATGAGTAGAATAGAGAAGTAATTCTGTTTTTAATTACCAATCAATATGTGATTTGGACCTATATTATTTAAGCAACCTAACCTTTTTTTAATATTTCCTCAAGAATAAATGTAACAGAATTCATGGAAATCACCAAACTATAAGCACCAGTTCTCCATTCATTGACTAAGGATCAATCCTATCTAATAATAGAGAAACATGGTAATTAACCATAACTTTGCTACCCTTCCCATTGGCTAATCAATGAGATATGCAAATTAACTGCCAGCCAAGATGGTGGCCGGCAGCCAGGCAGCTGAAGCAAACAGGAGGCTTGCTTGCTCCAGTGATGGAGGAAGCCAAGGTTCCCTGCCTGCTGCTGCCAGCCTCTGAGCTGAACTCTAAGAAACAATGTTGCAATTATAGAAGCTAAACAATCCCCAGAAACCTGCTTTCAGCCAGCCGGGCCTCAGAGCTGGAGTTGCAACAGTGCTACAATTATAGAACCCAAACAAACCCAGATACCTGCTTTCAGCAGCTGAGGTCTCAGAGCTGGAGCCAAGCCTCAGAGCTAAAGCTGGCTCTCAGCTCCAGTGACAGCTATAGATGGTAAATAAATCCCAGAATAAAAAAAAAGAAAAAAAGGAGAGGCTGGGAGCTTCAGTCACCCGCCAGCCTGAAAACGGCCCTCAGCCCCTCACCCAGACTGGCCAGGCACCCCAGTGGGGACCCCCACCCTGAAGGGGGTGTGACCAGCTGCAAACAGCCATTATCCCCTCATCCAGGCTGGCCAGGCACCCAAGCGGGACCCCCACCCTGATCCCGGACACCCTTCAGAGCAAACCAGCCGGCCCCTGCCCGTGAACCAGGTCTCTATCCTATATAGTAAAAGGGTAATATGCAAACTGACCCTAACAGCAGAAAGACTGGGAATGACTGGTCACTATGACACACACTGACCACCAGGGGGCAGACTCTCAATGCAGGAGCTGCCCTCTGGTGGTCAGGCCGCTCTCACATGGGAGGAGATCTGCTCATCCACAAGCCAGGCTGATGGCTGCCAGTACAGCGATGGTGGTGGGAGCCTCTCCTGCCTCCTCAGCAGCGCTAAGGATGTCCAACTGCAGTTTAGGCCTGCTCCCTGCTGGCAAGTGAACATCCCGCGAGGGCTTCCAGGCTGCCAGAGGGATGTCTGATTGCCATCTTAGGCCCAATCCCCCAGGGAGTGCGTCTAAGCCAGCAGGTGGTCATCCCCTGAGTGGTCCTAGACTGCGAGAGGGCAGAGGCCAGGCTGAGAGTCCCCCTTCCCCTCAGAGTGCACAAATTTTTGTGCACTGGGCCTCTAGTCCTATCTAATAATAGACAAACATGGTAATTGACCATACCTTCACTATGCCTCCCAGTGGCTAATCAGCGAGATATGCAAATTAACCACCAACAAAGATGGTGGTCAATCTGCAATGTAGGCGCGAAGCGGCAGACCGAAGACTGAAGGTGGCTCCAGTGGGAGCGAAGGCCTGGGTCCCGGGTGCTGGAGGAAAATCTGTGCCAGCAGCCAGAGGAAGGGAAGGCCTATTGCACGAATCTTTTCGTGCAACAGGCCTCTAGTAGTTTATAAAGATGTTCCAATTCAAATCATTGGAAGTAATCAATTCCAAAAACAAAAATAAAATTTAGAGAAAATTTATGCACTTTATATACACAATTCCTGTTTAATTGAATTAGCTCAAACTACTGCAATTGACTGCAATTTGATAATGTACATTTCACAACTTAACTCTAAAAATAATTTATTAATACAGTCTTTGAATGAGTGGGTTGCAGAATCAATATGTTCTGCAAACTTAGGAACACAACAGCTATGTTTTTTTACTTTGGTCTAGTATGTGTCATTGAATTTCCACTCACTAGAGCAGAGATTTTCAACAGGGATAATTCTGACTCCTTCAGCCCTAACCAGGAGACACCTGGCAATGTCTAGAAACATTTGAGACATTTATGGTTGTCACCACCTGGGGAAAGGGACTATTGGTCTGTGAGCTGAAGCCAGGAATGATGTCAAAGGTCCTATGACTCACAGGACAGCCCACCACAGCAAAGAATTGTGAGGCTTAAAAGGTCCCTAAGTACAAGGGTGAGAAACCTTAATGTAGAATGAAATAGGGATAGTAATAGAATGGCTTCCCCCCCTTTCGTTCCCCCCTTGACTGATACCCAATGACTTGAGAATTCAGGGACATTCTATCTTCTAAACCTCTTTTGGCATGTTATATATTTTATTTTATTATTTTTGTTAATCCTCACCTGAGGATATTTTTTCCATTGATTTTTAGAATGGAAGAGAGATGTGGGAGTTGGGGAGAGTGAAGAGAGAGAGGAGAGAAAGAGAGAGAGAGATATTTGAGAGAGACACATTGATTGGTTGCCACCATCTTACACCCTTACATGCAACCCATGTACATGCCCTTGACTGGATTTGAACCCAAGATCCTTCATTGCACAGCCAATACTCTAACCACTTAGAATTCCAGCCAATATTCATGTTATACATTTTAAAACATCAGATATTATTAAGCCTGTAGTCAAATGGTAGTGCCTAATTATCTGCATGCCCAAATAATACTAATAATGTATCTAAAACACTGAATTAATGCATGGTTTACTAAAAATATATATATGCCTTTGACCGGGAATCAAACCCTCAAATCCTTAGTGCTGAGGCCGACGCTCCAACCACTAAGCAACACCAAGCAGGGTTTAAAGAAATATATTTAAGAAAAATATTTATTATTATTATTTCCTGAAATAAACTGTTACCAAGTCTATCTCTAAAACTTGCATTTCAACATTTAAAATATACAATTCTGTCATTATCTTCAATTGATTCCTTCTAAAATTTTATATCGAGAAATGAAATCTGTAACTCCCAGCTTTGTCTGTTGTTTGAGGGAGATCCATTAGGCTATGTGATACACCCCACAGAGATTTTGTGGCGTATTTTTCTTTTTTCCCCTGTCTTTCTCTTTTCTTTCCTCTTTTAATTGTCTATTGATGAAATATCAGAGGCAATTAAGAAAGCTTTTACTCTCAAGAAGAAGCAGTTGAGCATTTGCATTCTAGAAGCCTGAGACCAGAAAAACTGCTATCAGCAAGTTAGTAAACTCACCAGTAATTTAGATGCATCCTAAAGGGTATGCATAGGGGGATAGTTGCTATGAACTGCTGACTTGTTGAAAAATAAATGCTTTCTATTGTGAAATGCTTACAGGACTTCATCTGGCAAGTTAGGGTATGCAGCTGAGAGCTGGAAGCAGCTATTTCAATCTCCAAGCTACCCTCCCTTCACACTAGAAAGCCCATGTGCTTTTCTATACTTGAGGCAAGCCTTTTATTTTGCCTTTAGTTTTAAAATTTTTGGTGTTGTTTTTTTTTTCTTTTTTTTTCTCAAGAAACTGCCCACATGTTAAAAAGTGCCAGAGATAAAAGTAGAATACAATCATGGTGAGGTGACTGAGGCTATATTCAGGTTTGATTTCAATGTTCTAAATGCTGAAAGACAGTTTACAGAAAAGTTCCAGTTGAGGCATTTTTAGAGAAACCGTTATGTTCTAGAACACAATCCAAATAACAAACTACATCCTTTTATTTATCCTTTTCTTTTTTTCTCCAAGATTACATCTACAAAGGCTAAATATGTTGAAAACATACATATATGCCACAACTTAAAAATATTAATACCAGACAATTCTAATAAATTTTGAAAGACTTTCTTCTGAAGGTTTATGACAGCCAACATTCTATCCCTCATATTTGCCTAATTAGAAGAGACTACAGCATTTGAGAAAACAGTGCAGCTTGTACATAGGGGCCGTGAGCTGCAAATTCCTGATATCTTGACCCGTTACATGATAAATAACTTGGATTTAGCTTTAAGAACAATAAGTAAGTGAAAATATATGAAACTAAGCGACATCAGTCTTAAATCTCATCAATAAGTGGTAAGGAATGCAACAGAAACAATTGAACTAATTATTTTTGTACTGATCCAATTTATTGCCACAATTTATTGTGGTTGGCCAGAATGAGTTACTTATTATCAACCACCCCTTAAGAACAGTTAACTTTATATGACAGTCTCAAGCATTCCACTATCTTGGGGATTTTTTTTTTTTTCTGTAATGGAATAAAAATAAAACTTCAGAATCTGCCCCAAATTAGATTAAATATAATTCTGGACCACCCAGAACAAATTATCCTAAATTGGCCATTTTATTAATTTATTTTTATTGGTCCTGTGATATCAGAAAAAAATGTTCCTATAATAGCAAGCATTCATATGCCAATAACTGGAAAGGATAAACACCATTGTACATTAGTAAACTTTCATTCTTCTTTATAAATTTTGACTCATCAAAAATATCAGTCATTCTTACTATTTGATTTTTTTTCTAAATATATTTTTATTGATTTCAGAGAGGAAGGGAGAGAGAGAGAGAAAGAAACATCAATGATGAGAGAGAATCATTGACTAGCTCCCTCCTGCATGTCCCCTCTTGGGGATCTAGCCCCCAACAGGGACATGTATCCTCTTGACCAGAATCGAACCTTCAGTCCACAGGCTGATGCTCTATCCACTAAGCCAAACTAGCTAGGGCCATTCTTACTGTTTGGATGATGCTTTCCTGTAACTCTCTTGATAAATGTGACCAATAAATTATAATGTGTTCTCCTTGTGAAGAATTTGTACGGGCAAAGGTTTTAAGTCACTATTTTTATCGTGAGCACCGTGTGTGTATGTGTGTGTGCAACATAGCCAGGTGACTCACTACTTACTGGTCACGATAACTGAAAATTTCAAAACAGCAGAGACTAACTCTTAAATATCTTTGCCTTTGACTTTACTCAGGGTCATATGCTTTTGTTCCATAGGTAGTGGCTCTAAAAACTAGGATCAGAGACGTCTGGAGAATGGTTCCACATCTTTGCAGGGAAAGTGTTCTAAAAACTGTTATAAAAATGATGGCAGGATAACAATTGGTTTACAAGGCTAAATTTATCCTTGACAAGGATAGTTTGATATTTGTCCATTATCAACTATTTTAGAAGCCCAACTTCTGAGATGCTTGCATGAAAATAATTTCAGTCTCAATTTTACGTTTTATTTCAGATCTATGGTTTTGATGCTTGAGGAAGAGAGAATGTGAAACTGGCTAATTGTCTATTAATTTGATCAGAATGACAGATATTCTTGTTCCATTCCAGTTGCTATAACAGAATATCATAGACAGGGTGGCTTATGGACAACTGAAGTTCATTTCTCACAGTTGTGAAGACTGGGAAGTCTAGATCAAGGCACTGGCAGATGTGTCTGCTGAGATCCTGTTTCCTGGCTCATAGACTGTAGTTCTCATGTGGAGGGAGCAGCAAAAGAGCTCTCCGGGGTCTCTCATAGGGGCAGTAATCCCATTCATCAGGGCTACATCTTATGGCCTAATTACCTCCCAAAGGCCTGGCCTTCAAATAGCATCACACAGAGAATTGGGTTTCGATGTACTAATTTTGGGGAGGACACAAACTTTCAGTTAATATCAATAGACAATAAAGTTTTCTTACCCAAACCTTTTATGATTCATTTTCTTTGCAACATTTACTCCAATTTTCTTCAGCATGACAAATATAAATAATTTTAGTTAGCATTGTTTTTACTTTATCTGTTGTAACATTGATTTTGTCCATATTAATTTGGCACTTATTTTCTTTATAAAAGTCTATTTAATATTTTGCAAAAATATATAATAATTTAAAAATTATAGCAACAGCCCTAACCGGTTTGGTTCACTGAATAGAGCGTTGGCCTGGGGACTGAAGGGTCCCAGGTTCAATTCCAGTCAAGGGCATGTACCTTGGTTGCGGGCACATACCCAGTAGGAGGTTTGCAGGAGGCAGCTTATCGATGTTTCTCTCTCATCGATGTTTCTAACTATCCCTCTTCCTTCCTCTCTGCAAAAAATCAATAAGATATATTTAAAAATAAATAAATAAGTAAAAATTATAGCAACAAAGACAATAATCAGTTATATGGTTACTTAATAGTTTATTAATGAAGTACGATTTAGTTCTTGTATTTTATAATGCTATAGAACTTACTTATAGTTGTCATTAATTTTTCATAAAGAATCAGTTTAATGTAATTCTACTACCACTTGCTATTGAATATAAAATTTTTAGAAAGATAATTTAGATAAAAATTCTAAACTTTCTAATTCTAATGAAAATACATTAAAATGTTATTTTCTTCACTAAGAAAATAATATTTTGAATGATGAGATATAAAATGCTCTATTTAACTAGGAGCAACAAAATAAATCATTGTTGACTGATTATAACCTATTAAATCCTATCAAGGGAAAATTATATAATGCATAAAAAGATGAAGTGTTTTCAGAATCTATATTTTCTTAAAATTTGTATACAATTATTTATGCTTTCTCAAAATAAAATAATTTTTATGTAGATAGATCTCAATAGCAGATATTAAATTAGGCTACAAAGCCATTGCAATCAAAACAGCTAGTACTGGCATAAGAAAAGGCATATAGGTCAATGGAACAGAACAGAGAACCCAAAAGTCAACCCACGCCTATATGGTGAATTAATATTTGACAAAAAATGGTAAGAGGTAAATAAATCTCTTCAATAGATAGTCTTAGGAAAAATTGGACAAGTACATGGAAAAAAAAACTTACACCATACACAAGAATAAATTCAAACTAGACAAAAGACTTAAATGTAAGTTACAAAAACATAAAAATTCTAGGTGAAAACATAGGCAGTAAAATCTCAGACATTTTTCAAAATAATATTTTTGCCATTATGTCTCCTAGAGCAAGGGAAATAAGGAGGGGGGTGGGAGTGGATAAACAAATGGGACTATATCAAACTAAAAAGCTTCTGCACAGCAAAGAAACCATCAACAAAATGAAAAGGGAACCCACTGTATAAGAAAACATATTTGCCAATACATCTAATAAGAGGTTAATCTCAAAGTATATAAAGTACTGATACAGCTCAACACCAAGAAGACAAACAATCCAATTAAAAAATGGGCAGCCTTGGCTGGTTTGGCTCAGTGGATAGAGTGTTGGACTGTGAACTCAAGGGTCCCAGGTTTGATTCCAGTCAAGGGCATATGCCCAGGTTGTGGGTTCGACTCTCAGTGGGGAGCATGCAGGAGGCAGCCGATAATGATTCTCATCATTGATGATACTGTCTCTCTCTCCCTCTCCTTTCCTCTCTGAAATCAATAAAAGTATATATTTTTTTAAAATGGGCAAAGGACCCAAATAGACACTTCTCCAAATAGGACATACAGCTAGCCAATAGACATATGAAAAGATCCTCAATGTTACTACTCATCAGAGATGCAAATTAAAACCACAACGAGATATCACCTGCCAGAATGGCTACTGCTGGCGAGGATGTGGAGAAAAAGGAACCTTAGTGCACTGTTGGTGAAAATGCAGATTGGTGCTGCCTCTATGGAGTTTGCTCAAAAAAATTAAAAATAGAACTGGCTTTTCACCCAGTGATCCCTCTTTTCAGAATGTATCCTAAGAGTCCCAAAACATCAATTAAAAATAATATATACACCCCTATGTCCATAGCAGCATTATTTACAACTAGAAGCCTAGTGCATGAATTCGTGTATGGGCCAGCCTGGGGGAAGGGCTGCAGGTGGTTAGCCGGATGGCCCTGACCTCTGGTTGAACTCACAGTCGAGGGGACAATTTGCATATTAGCCTTTTATTATATAGGATAGCCACGATCTGGAAATAGCCCAAATGCCCATCAGAAGATTAGTGGATAAATAACTGTAATACATTCACACATGGCTGTAAAAAAAGAAGGAAATCTTATCTTTGTGACAAAATGGATGTACCTAGAAATTATTATGCTAAGTCAAATAAGCCAGTCAGAGAAAGACAAATACCATATGATTGCACTTAAATATAAAATCTAATGAACAAAATAAACTGATGAACAAAATAGAAACAGAGGTATGGATACATGGAACAGTCTGACAGCTGTCAGAAGAGAGGGGGCAAGGGAATGGATGAAAGTAGGTGAAGGGATTAGTCAAAGAACATACGTGTATAACTCATGGACACAGACAACAGTGTGGTGATGGCCAGAGGGAAGGGGGGGGGTGTCGAAGGCTGGGTTGAGGGGGGCAAGAGGGAGGAAATGGAGACATTTGTAAGAGTGTCAACAATAACAATAAAGAAAAATAAATAAATAAGAAAAAATTTAAAAATTAAAACCCAAATACCTAACTCGGAGATAAAGCTATCAATATTCATACTGTGTTGTTCATTGCAGCTTAATTACTATTACTGATCACTGTCTAATGTGTATTTTTTATCAAAGTATTAATGTGTACTTTTTATAAAACTACCTTTAACAAATCCTTGCAAATTTTTAGCCAGGATTTTTGGTAGTTGGTTTTGAATTTAAAAGTGTGAAAATTACCCTAGTTGGTTTGACTTGGTGGATAGAGCATTGGCCCTCAGACTGAAGGGTCTCGGGTTCGATTCCTGTCAAGGGCATGTACCTCAGTTGAAGGCGGGGCCATGGTGGGGACACGTGGGAGGCAACCAATCAATGTGTCTCACATCAATGTTTCTCTCTCTGTTTCTCCCCCTCCCTTCCCCTCTCTAAATTCGATGGAAAAATATTCTCCAGTGAGGATAAAAAAAGTGTGAAAATGTATTTGTCTATCTGTAAAATAAAATAAGAAATTTAAAAATATTCAACTCGTTTATCAATATTTAATCATTATGTTATTGCATTTTCTGTATTTTAATATGTTTGATTTTTAATTGATAGTGTACTGAGACACATCAGCTTTTAGTATTTTCCTATTATTTGTAAATAAAGAACTGAGATGTACTTGCTGTCTTTACTTTTTCTTTCTTTAAATGTTAGGAATCTTAATGGGTTTGTTCCTGACAAAGTTTAGATTCAAAAGTAAATTATTCTATATAGTATGGTAAAAGACATACCAGAGTGGAGTAATTATCCATAGATTGGTTTGTATTTATGCATTTTGTTTGATTTATTTTTCTCCAAGTGCTTTGATCTACTGAGAGTATGAAGTGCCATGGACTGTCTCAACAAATGTTGACACTATATGAATGTGTACAGCACAAATATCAATGGGTCTGTAAAACTCCATATGTGAGTTGCCAAGAAGCCCTCAGAGAAAGATTTTAGTCCTTATAAGACTCAGTCTTTACAGAGACAGACCTAGGTCTGAGCTTTGGCTTTCTCCTATAAGCTAGGAAAGTTTACTTAAATTTTCCAAATTCTTGGTAGTTTAACTCTTCTGTAAATATGAATAGTGATCTCTGGTAATGGTAGACCTATTAAATGATGAAAGAAATGGAAAGTTCTTAGCACAGGGCCTCAGGCACTCAATAAATTTGAATTACCTTCCTTAACATCTGGGTTTCAGATTGCTGGTTCCTTTAAAAAAAAAAAAATTCTACATTTAGGGTACTCTTAGCTATTTCATTATATTTAGTCATTGTGCCATATTTTTTAATTTGTTTTTCTTGATTTTTCAAACATTATGCAAATAATCATGATTTAGAATTCTGACATCTGGGCATAAATTGATGGTTCTGTGGCAATCACTAATAGTTAAGGAGTGCTTTGCATGAACACCTTTCACAACATTTGTATTTTCATTTATCATCACACATGTTTAAATAAGAATTAAGTTTCACCATAAAATGTCCTCGGTTGTAATATCATTTTGTGCGTGTCTTGTGGAACATTAAAAATGGTAGTAACAATAAAATTTTGCTCATCTTGTGAATTTTAAAATAGTATATCCACTTTGACTCTAATTCACCAAAATATTTCCTCAATGTGTCTCTTAAATTTGTTCATTTAACTATTATATGTTTGCATCATCAGTCTTATTTTCTTCTCTCTAAAATGGTACATTTGATGAACTAGAATAATTAAAAGTGGTGACAAATTATTATTTCCATTATGTAATATTTTCAAAGCTTTTAAAATTAACTGTTTATGTAAGTGGTACTAGAGGCAACAAAACCATCTGAGTTTTTATTCTAATTTTAACATTTATTACATGCACAGGAGACTGAGAATTGTTATAAAAGCCATATAATAGGTTACCGATAGAACATGATGTCTTAATTAGCCTAGAGATTTAAAAAAACTCAGTCAGCAGTTGACTTTTGTAACAACTCTAAATCCAGTTTAAAAATAAAATGAGAGAGAGCTAGACACACAGACAGAGAGAGAGAGAGAAATAGACTTTATTGCCAATATTACTCTTGATATGGTTTGATATATAGTTACTATTTTTATTTTTTGGTACTGTTTTTCTGGTTCACTTTTTCTCATTCAGATATTTCACATATTGGATATGAAGTGATATGAGAAACAGCATTTTTTCAAGTAGATAAGATAATAAATATCAACCACCCAACATTAAAAAAAAACAAAAGTTAAAAAAGACACTAATATCTTTTTAAGTTAATCAATATATTTGCTACTATAATTTAACTGTCTTTCCATTTTATGTTTGTTTGGAAGTAAAAGCTGTTGTGAAAAAATAAATATATATAGATCTAAATATGATATAGATGTAGTACATCATAAAAGAAAGGAAAGAACAATTCATGTTATGTTTCATTTTATTTAAATTAGTAAAAATTTAAAAGTGAAGTAGATATTTAGTGAGAAAGTAGCTGAATATTCACCATCTTCAAAACTTATTTAAGGCAATACAATTTCACTGTTGATTGTTCCATCTGATATATATTCTAGTTTGCAAATTATACTTTTTAATACAGGTTTTAAAAACCTATGTAGGATTATTTTAAGTATGTCATATAGTTGTTGGAGATATTTTAATTTGTTTTCCAAATCTAGTAACTTATTTGATGTTCATAATTAAACAAAATATGTAGAGATACCCAGAGATCATTATAAAGGAAAACCAGAATTTGTTGTGTAGATGAATAAGGGAAACCTACTTGAAGGTTCTAATCTAGAAAATTGATTAAACACAACTGAAAAGGCAGAGGAATTATTATTGGCCAATAGAGCCCTCAGTGGGCTAATATTCTTAATCAACTTCAGATGTCATACATCATGAAATTTTCATAGCACTTTGAGACCCTGCTGGGGAAATTATTGTATATTTCCCAAAAGTTAACTAGCTTTACTTTATTGCCCTCAGCCGTGCAACACTTTTATCTCTTGTCCCTTCCTCCATCTTTTCAATATCACATATATTCACAAAATTTCTTTGACTTTATAGTCCTGAAATTTACAGAAGCCCACCGAGAAAACTTCAGTGGAAAAACTATGGATTAGGAATTTTAATCACTCTTATTCTGTGTTTATGTGTAATGTGTATAAGTTCTGGAAATAATACATTTTTAAAGAAAAATTAAGCAGCATCAAAACATGGAGAGAGAAGAGATATTTACATTTGAATGTGTTTGTGAAGGGCTGTTTTAGACAGGGTATTCAGGAAATGGTTTTTTAGAATGAGATATTTGGGCAGGGACTTGAAAATGCTTAGGAAAAAGCTATAAGAAAGTTGGAGGAAAATGTTCTAGTCAAAGTAAATAGTATGTTCAAGAATTTGGAAGTAGAAATTAGCATAGTGTACTAAAAAAACTAATTGGACAAGAATGAGCACCATAGAAAAATTAGTTGAAGAGGTAGGCAAGGGCCAGACCATATAGACAATTGTATTCTATAGTAAGGAGTCTGGCCTTTATTCCAGTATTACAGAAAACTGTTTTTGGAATTCTGCTCAATTGAATGTGTCATATGATTTATATTAGCAGAGACTACTCTGGATGCTACAATGATAGACTGTGGCTAGGAGGGGCCAGGGTTAAACAACGGACACTCTAGTAGTCCATTATCATGTTGTGGTATCTAAAGATAATTGTGTATTTTACTCCCATATACAGAGAAAAGGGACAGTTATTGAAAGAGATTAGAGACTAAAAGATAATTTGTTTGGAGATTTGTTGTTGCTATTGTTTTGTTTCGTTTGGGATGGGAATATGTGTGTGAGAAATTGAAATGATCCTAGAGAGGTAGCAAATCAATATTTGAATAGTAAGAAGAAACAACTGGAATCAGCAAAACAGGAGAAGATATTATGCAGAAGTGAAAAGCTGATTTTGAGGTAGGATTAAAAACAATTGACCCAAAAAATAAGGTGAAAAGTATGAATACAGAAATCTAGAGAACATTAAACTTGGTGGACTTGATGGTAGGTATTTGAGGTAATTCTCTTCAAATTATTTCTATATTTCAGGGGAATCAGAAAAGACATCCTCAGGTGAGAATGTGGAGAAGGTAGTAGGAGTTTTACAAGAAGATGAGGAGATGTCTTCTGGCTTTTTCAGAGAATGAAATATAAGACTGATAAAAATATACACTAGATTGCATGCTTGGCTTTTAGATCCTATCTAAGATTATAAAGTGGAGGCTATGTGTGTTTCTTTAAACCTTGTCAAAGTTAATATAAACAGAGGAAAGTGGTGTTTCCAGGTGAGCACCTGAAAGGGAGAGATCTATGTGAGATTATGCTGTGACTAGAGGCCCGGTGCACAAAATTTGTGCACGGGTGGGGTCCTTAGGCCTGGCCAGCAATCAGGGCCGATGGGGCCAGGTCAATCAGGGCTGGGCCAGAGAGGAGGCGATGGTACAAGGCTGGGCGTGGGAGGAACAGATGATGGGTGCTCACGCAACCAATATCTTTCACGCAATATTCTTTCATCTAGTTCAATTCCACTCTCCATTCCTGGCTAGTTAGTAGTTTTGCAAATGAGTTGTTCTCTATTTCCTTGTCATGCTCTAGGCTATAACTTGCTTCTTCCTTTTCCAATCACAGCCCTCTTTGTCTTCATTTCCTGGTTTAAAACTGAGCAGCACCTTGTTCTCAAAGGTAAATACCTATCAGAATGATGGCTGCACCTTAAAATGCATCTCGGCACTGAAAAAATAAGTGTGTAGATACCTTTATAAAAATACTCATGAGCCGCCGAAACCGGTTTGGCTCAGTGGATAGAGCGTCGGCCTGCAGGCTGAAGGGTCCCGGGTTCGATTCCGGTCGGGGGCATGTGCCTGGGTTGCGGGCATATCCCCAGTAGGAGATGTGCGGGAGGCAGCTGATCGATGTTTCTCTCTCATCGATGTTTCTAACTCTCTATCTCTCTCCCTTCCTCTCTGTAAAAAATCAATAAAATATATTTAAAAAAAAAAAAATACTCATGAGCCAAAGTATACTGTAACTGGAAACTATTAACTAGAATTTTTCAAAGGCTTAATTAAAGAATTTAAATGCTAAAATATAGTAGCACTAGAGGCCCAGTGCATGAAATTCATGCACGGGGGGCTGGGGGGGTCCCTCAGTCTGGCCTGCAACAACACCAGTGTCCCATGCACCCCCGGCTGGCCTCTGGCCAGAGGCCCACCCGCCAGGGACCTCATTGCCTGAGGGCAGATCCAGCCATGCCACTCAGCTGACACTCCCCCCCGGCGAGGCTGACAGGACCGGACACTCCAGCAGTGGGGCTGAGGGGACTGGGCACCCCCATCTTGTGGCTATGGGTGCCGCCATCTTTGTGATGGAGTGACAGTTAATTTGCATATCACCCTTTTATTAGATAGGATTCTCTTAATCTGTATTTTGTCATTCAATCACAACTTTCGGTAATTCTTCTTTAGATCCCAGTTGTCTTCATAAGTCCTTATGTAGCTAGTTCTTGAAATCTAAAATAAATTATTATTTTTTATTACATTATATTATTTTATTATTATTATTTTCTTATACTTCTACATTAAATCTTTGTCAGAAAAAATACCTGAAACATCAACATAAACAGTGTTTCTGGGGTTCAGTTTATCCAAGAATTATCTAGATTCTAAGATAATATATTTCATTCTATTTTGTATTTACTATTGACTAAATATCTCAGATTTAGAGAACCCACTGGTTAATTTATAGATTTTTTTTTGTGCAGTAGAGATGCAATTTGTGTCTAATGGAGCAAATAACCATGGAAATACTAGTTTATAGCCTTGTAGAACATTAAGCATCTGCTTTTTAATCTAACCTAGCAATTTTGTCATCTTATAAGAACTTTAGCTTCTCAAATGTTCTTTGATTCAGCAATTAATGTATTGAAATACTTAACATGTGTTTAATTTATATTTATTTGAGACATGATTTGATATCCTGTCAATTGTGTTAATTATATTTTAACACCTAAATTGACTTAGCAGGGTCCTTGATTCCTTTTTCTGTACTCTCTAATTCTGAGACATTAATAGATTATATAATAAAAGTCACCGTGCTTGTTCCCTTAAGTTTAATTTTGGATATGAAATGAAATTTTTGGACTGGAACCCGGATTCTTTGTCCATCAGAGTCGAAGAATGAATCCACGAACAGAGGATAGCAAATGTGGAGATTTATTGAAGAACAAGGACAGACTCCCACGTGAGCAGAAGGAAAGAGTCCCACAGAATGGACTCCCACGTGGGGAGGGAGAAAGGGTCCCACCGACTTCCTGTTTCCACGGTTTATAAAGGCTGCAATTCCTGTGCCCTGATATCCCTCTGATTGGTCAATATTCCCTTTTGAATTGGTTACTATAGTGACTCTTGAGACCATCCTCCCTCATTGTCCTCCTATTCATTCTGGGCTTTCTTCCTCCTTTATTTTGTAAATATATACCTTTCTTGGCTACTTCCAAAAAATAATAATAATACAAGAATAAACACTGTTTTGCATACTCACAGCTTTAACCTACATTTGCCCACCCTTGATTAGATGTTTTGAGGTTTTTTTGACTTATCTGTTAAGGCCAATTATTTGAGAAAAAGCCATGAGGTGAAAAAAAAAAGAATAGAAAGTTTTTAAAACTCTCAAAATAAAACTCTTTGTTTTTCTTGAATTTTGTAAACACGAGCTGTATTGGTTCTCTATTCCTATCATTATCCTGTATATTTATTTCCAGTGATTATGGTCACAATTTACCCTGATAGGTAACCTCACTAGCACCTTTTCCCACTTTGTGGTAAATGTCCTGATGCCATGCTCAGCTTTCTTTTCAGGAATGAAAAATGTGTTACCTCAACTGCTGAGAATGATGCTAGAATACTATCTATTCGTTTTCAGTTTTATTTGTGATGCCTTAGCTAAAAAGGAGGCCTCTCTCCAGTCTGCCTTTCCAAAGTGGCCCAAACTCAATGACTGACCAACCAGGAGCTTTAAAGGCCAAGCCATCTTAACTGAGCTTTGAAGGACTATTCCACTTTCAGATCACTCAGAGAGATCAGCCAAGATCATGGTTGGAAAATGCATCACAACTAAGCTTATTCTACTCAAGCCTGCTTCCCTTCTCTTCCTTTCACAGGTGTTGATTTCAATAGTACTTCCTAATAAATCTTCTGCAGAAGTTCCTAGTAGTCTTTCATCTCAGTTGGCTTCCAGAAGAACCCAACCTGTGACTGTAACAAAGACACACTATATCTAAGATAAAGTTTATGTGAAGAATCATGATTGGAATTTTTATATATAAAGAACTAAATTAAGAATTAGTGCCTGGCCAGCATGGCTCAGTGGTTGAGCATTAACCTATGAATCAGAATGTCAGGGTTTGATTCCCAGTCAGGGCACATGCCCAGGTTGCGGGCTTAATCCCCAGTGCATGTAGGATGCAGCTGATCAATGATTCTCCCTCCCTTCCTCTCTGAAATCAATAAAAAAATATTTAAAAAATAATAATTATCTATATTTTTAAAAAATCAAACTTCTCCTCTTTCTCCTCAAAATAATGGCTCAAAAAATGCTCAAAATACTGGGTATTTTCCCACAAATGTTGTATGAGGATTTCAGGTGGGAACAAAATAGGATATTCAGAAGAGAAAGAGGCAAATAACAGGAAGTACAGGTGAGAATAAAGCTGTGGGTGAGGCCCAGTGTTAACAAGCAATATCATGGTAATGGGTGTTCACATGAAATAACACCTGAATATTATTTTTTGAGATTGGACTTCAGGCAAATAGATTCAGCAGGCCAGGCATCATTCACTGATTTGAAGGTCTGAGAAAAGGTAACAGTGTGGGACTATGCTCTCTTTTTAGTGGAGTCATTGATCTTCACAGCTATTACTTCATTTCCCTTGCTATTCATCACCACTTAACATACAATCAGTTTCATCATGTAGTGGGTCTCATCAGTTGCAATTTGATTTGTGCTTGCCTGTCATAATAGGCTTTTTCTATCTTGAGATGATTAAGTAATTGGTGTTTTCCGATTAAATCATCCCCCTATTCAAGAGATTCCAAAGGCTTAGAATAAAATCAAAACTTCTAACCATTACTGTAGGCCAGATTGACTCATCTCTGCATAGCTCTCTAAATTCAGTGTTGCTCTTTAGTACTGTCTTCAAACAAATCAGCCTATTATTATTCCTTTAAGGTCCCAAGCTTCTTTCTACATCTGCTCTTGCTTCTGCCCTAACCCCAAAGCCTGCCCCCCAAATCCACACATTATCCATGCCTTTGTCATAACCCTAAAGAAGGTGTATCTACCCATTTGAAAGTTAGGTTTTATCTCAAATTCAGTTTATTCTCTCACCTCTTACTTCCTTAAAATTTATTTTATAATACTTTTCATAACCTGATATGCTTAGTGCCACTTGCTCCCACTAGAATTATAAGAATAAGTACTCCTGCTATATGCATCTCTCCATCCTCAATGACTAGCTCATAGAAGTAAGTCAATGCTTGCATTAGTCAGGGTTCTCCAGAGAAAGAGAGAAAGGGACCTACGTGTGTGTGTGTGTGTGTGTGTGTGTGTGTGTGTGTGTGTGTGTAGAGAGAGAGAGAGATAGGGAGAGAAAGAGATTTTTTTAAAGTATGTTCACATGATTGTAGGGGGTGACTAATCTGTAATATGTAGAGCAATTCAGCAGCCTTGAAATTGAAAGGAGAGTTGAAGTAGCAATCTTGATTCTTAAGCCTTCAGACTGGAAACTCGTTCAGGGTTTTTATGTTTTAATCTTGAGGCTGAATTGCTTTTTCCTAAGAAACTTCAGTCTTTGTTCTTAAGGCCTTCATTTGATGGAATGAGGTGCATACATGTTATGAAGAATAATTCATTCTACTTAAAGTCTACTGACTTAAAAGTTAATCATGAAAAGGAACCAAGATGGCAGTGTAGGTAAACATTGGTATTCCTAACCGATGTTTACCTACACTGCCAACTTGGTTCCTCATACAACCACATCAAAATTACAACTAAAATACAGAACAACCATCATTTAGAATCGCCTAAAATCTGCCTGAATGGAAGTCCTACAACTACAGAAGTAAATAGGAAAACACATAGAGACTGATAGGAGGGGCAAAGGTGCAGAATGGGCTGGGCAGACACCCACATGTGGTGTGTTTTTAACCAAGAGGAATATGTTGACTAAGGAGTCCCCCTCCCCCGAATTAGGAGAAAGAGGTCCCAGCCACACACCAGACCCCCAGCTCAGAGTTGCAGAGCCAGGAAGAGAAATCCCCATAACTTTGGGCTATAAAAACCAGCAGGGATTATAACTGAGTGACAAGGAGTCTGCTGGAGACCTAGACAACTCCTCTTAAAGGGCTAGCTCACAGACTAACTTCCTCTGACTCATTCCCTCTGAGCTCCAGCACGGGGACAGCAGCTTGAAAGGATCCAGGGACATATGGGAAGGAACTAAAAGAACTAAATTGTCTGGCATCAGGGAAAGAACTCAGGGGGCAGCTTTCTCCCAGACCCTGTCTCCCAACATAGCTGATTGGCAGGAGCCATATCTGTGTCTCCATCAACCTGGTCCACACTGTTCACTCCCTCCTATTGATTCATTGAAATCCTGCCCCAACCAATTTGCAGCCCCACCCAAGCTATTTGCAGTGTCTATTTTATAGAATGGTCTGTTTTGGCTGAGGCTTCAGACTTTCTTAAGTTCTCTCAAATAAGCAGCAACTGGACTTAGTGTGGTCCATACCTCTTGACAAGTGGCCCTAGGTTTGGCACTAGCAGCAGCTTCCCAAGGTTCACAGCTTGACCTCTCTGGGAACCTCCAAGCCTAACACAGTAGTAGCCATCTATAGATCACTCTGTAGCTCATGCAGGTTGGCCCCAGGTAGGGCACAGGTGGTGGCTGACTGCATACCCTGGGAGGCCCCAGAGCCAGTGCATGCAGTGGACAGCTTCAGACCATACCAGAGTACAACTCTACACATCCATAAGGGATATGCTCAAGGGGCAGATTCAGTGAGCACCAAAGCCCCACTGAAGCAAGTCCTGCTCCATAGGATGTCTTCTACACAGCAGCTCTTCCACAGTAGTCCCACCTGGTCCTCAAAGCCAACTGGACTGTGGGTCAATTCCTTCCAGTGATGCCAACAGCAATCAAGACTCAACTATAAGGGAGAACCAAGATGGCGGCATAGGTTAACGCCGGAGTTTGCTGCTTTGAACAACTACTTCAAAAGTGAAACTAAAAGACGGAACGGGCATCACCCAGAACCACTGGAACGCTGGCTGAGTGGAAGTCCTACAACTAGGAGGAAAGAGAAAAGCATACGGACACTCAGAGGAGGCGCAGTGCTGAAGTCAAATTCTGAGGTGCGGAGTGCGCAGAGCGGGCTGGCGGCGGAGGGCGTGGTTGGCGTTTTCAATCGGGAGGGAGTCGCAGACTCTGAGCTCCAGATCCGGGCGAGTCTTTAGGGACCCAGACTCAAACGGGAGAAGCGGGACTGCCTGGCTTCGGTCAGAGCCAGTGCAGCTTTCTCTCCGAGCTTTGCAGCGGGTGCTGGGACTCAGAGAGGCAGAGCCCCTGGGGACAGGACTGAGAGCCGCCATAACTGCTCTCTCAGGCCCACCCTGTTGATCCTGTGCGACCCGCCCCGCCCAAGCCCTGCACAGAGGCATTTGCCGGATAGCCTCAGGCAAACACCAGATTAGCACCTCCCTAGAGGACAGAAGTTCTCTCACTGCTGACACAGCTGATTCTCATAGCCACTTGGCCTGGAGGTCAAACCCTCCCTGGAATTAGCTACAACAATCAAGATTTAACTATAAGACCACGAACAAAGACCACTAGGGGGTGCACCAAGGAAGCATAACAAAATGAGGAGACAAAGAAACAGGACAAAATTGTCAATGGAAGATATAGAGTTCAGAACCACACTTTTAAAGTCTCTCAAGAACTGTTTAGAAGCCCCCGATAAACTTAATGAGATCTACAAGAAAACTAATGAGACCCTCGATGTTATATTGGGGAACCAACTAGAAATTAAGCATACACTGACTGAAATAAAGAATATTATACAGACTCCCGACAGCAGAACAGAGGAGCGCAAGAATCAAGTCAATGATTTGAAATGCGAGGAAGCGAAAAACACCCAAACGGAAAAGCAAAATGAAAAAAGAATCCAAAAATGCGAGGATAGTGTAAGGAGCCTCTGGGACAGCTTCAAGCGTACCAACATCAGAATTATAGGGGTGCCAGAAGATGAGAGAGAGCAAGATATTGAAAACCTATTTGAAGAAATAATGACAGAAAACTTCGCTCACCTGGTGAAAGAAATGGACTTACAGGTCCAAGAAGCGTGGAGAACCCCAAACGAAAGGAATCCAAAGAGAACCACACCAAGACACATCATCATTAAAATGCCAAGAGCAAAAGATAAAGAGAGAATCTTAAAAACAGCAAAAGAAAGAAACTCAGTCACCTACAAGGGAATACCCATACGACTGTCAGCTGATTTCTCAACAGAAACTTTGCAGGCCAGAAGGGAATGGCAAGAAATATTCAAAGTGATGAATACCAAGAACCTACAACCAAGATTACTTTATCCAGCAAAGCTATCATTCAGAATTGAAGATCAGATAAAGAGCTTCACAGATAAGGAAAAGCTTAAGGAGTTCATCACCACCAAACCAGGATTATATGAAATGCTGAAAGGAATCCTTTAAGAAGAGGAAGAGGAAGAAAAAGGTAAAGATACAAATTATGAACAACAAATATGCATCTATAAACAAGTGAATCTAAGAATCAAGTGAATAAATAATCCGATGAACAGAATGAACTGGTGATTATAATAGAATCAGGGACATAGAAAGGGAATGGACTGACTATTCTTGGTGGGGAAAGGGGTGTGGGAGATGCGGGAAGAGACTGGACAAAAATCGTGCACCTATGGATGAGGACAGTGGGTGGGGAGTGAGGGCGGAGGGTGGGGCGGGAACTGGGAGGAGGGGAGTTATGGGGGGAAAAAAGAGGAACAAATGTAATAATCTGAACAATAAAGATTTAATTAAAAAAATAAATAAATAAATAAAAATAAAAAATAAATAAAAAAAAAAAAGACTCAACTATAACAAGACTTTGCTCACAGCCCACACAGAGATGCACCTAGAGTGCCCTGATCAGGTGACTAAGGAGGCTGAGGACACCTACTACACAAGACCACTCTACCAATTCCAGGAGACATAGCAGCTCTACCTATTACATAGAAACAAACACAGGGAAGCAGCCAAAATGCAGAAACAAAGAAACATGTCTGGATGAAAGAACAGAAGAAACCTCCAGAAAAAGAATTAAATGAAATGGAAGCAAGCAAACTACTAGATACAGAGTTCAAAACAATGGTTATAAGGTTACTCAAGGATCTTAATGAAAGCTTCAAAGATCTTAGTGAGAATGTCAAGCATTTTAATGAGACTTTTAAGGAAATTAGTGGAAATATCAAAGACATGAAAAAGGAACAGTCAGAAATAAAGGATAACCCCAACTGAAATGAAGAATAATTTACAGGGAATCAATAGTAGAGTAGAGGATGCCAAAAATCATATCAGCGATTTGAAATATGAGGAAGCAAAAAAACCCAATTATAAGAGCAAAAAGAAAATAGAAACCAAAAATATGCAGATAGTATAAGGAGCATCTGGGACAACTTCAAGCTTACCAATATTCACATTATGAGGGTGCCAGAAGGAGAGGAGAGTGAGCAAGATATTGGTGAAAACCTATTTGAAGAAATAATGATATAAAACTTCCCCTATCTGATGAAAGAAATAGACATACAAGTCCAGGAAGTGCCTAGAGTCCCAAACAAGAGGAACACAAAGAGGCTGACACCAAGGCACATCAAAAATGCCAAAGGTTAAAGACAAAGAGAGAATCTTAAAATAACAAGAGAAAAGCAGTTAGTTACCTACTGCTTTTTTTAGTTCTAAGGTTGTGCCCATACAATTGTCAGCTGATTTCTTAACAGAAACTTTATAGGCCAGAAAGGAGTGGCAAGAAATATTCAAAGTGATGGGGGAAAAAGACCTACAATCAAGATTACTCTACCCAGCAAGCTATCATTTAGAATTGAAGGTCAGATAAAGAGTTTTCCAGACAAGAAAAAGGTAACGGGGTCATTGCTACCAAAACAGTATTACAAGAAACATTAAAGAGTCTTCATGACCTGATGTGTTTATTGCCACAGCTATTACTTCATCTCCCTTGTTATTCATCACCACTCAATGTACCATCAGTTTGGGATTGTATGTTGTTGAAGAGGAAGAAGAAGAAGAAGAAGGAGGAGGAGGAGGAGGAGGAGGAGGAGGAGGAGGAGGAGGAGGAGGAGGAAGAGGAGGAGGAGGAGGAAGAGGAGGAGGAGGAGGAGGAGGAGGAGGAGGAGGAGGAGGAGGAGGAGGAGGAGAAGGAGGAGGAGGAAAAGGAAAAGAGAAAAAAGAGAAAAAACATGAACAATAAAATGTCAATGAATGCATATCTAACAATGGAATCTAAAAATCAAAATAAATGAACAAGGAATCTAATGGAAAAAAATAATCTGATGAATAAAATAGAACCAGAGGCATGAAAACATGGAACAGACTGACAAATCTCAGAGGCAAGGGGATTTTGGAAGGGTTTAGCCAAAGAACTCATATATACATTACCCATGGGGTGGTGAAGGCCTGGGGTTAGGTGGGATCTGGGTGGAGGATGGCAATGGAGGGGAGGGGGATCATCTGTAAAACTTTCAACAATAAAGACATAAAAAACTAATAATTAAAATAAAAAATTTAAGAAATAAAAATAAATGAATAAATAAAAGTTAACCACATTTTTAAGAATACCTTCACAGCAACAGCTAGACAAATATTTGGCCAAATAGCTGTGCTTCATAGCCTATCCCAATTAACACATAAAATTAACCAAACTAATATTTTTTAAAGTTTTTAACTTTAATTTAAAATTACTGAATTAATTTTCATACCAAAGCAGATTTGGGTGGGCCAGAAGAGGGGCTGACTTTTAGTTGTCTAATAACTATCCTAATGGGAATTTTGAATAACCAGATGGTATGTGTGCCTATAAATGAAAAGATAGTGAAATATTTAATATTTCATATAGTAAAGAGTGAGGGTCTGTGTTAGTTTAGGGATAAGTTTAATAATCATTTGGATAATATATCACTGGTGTAAATTGCCTATAATTATACGAAAATCCTGAATATTAGCTATAATAATAAACTACCATAGTGATTTCAATGTCAAAATGTTTCCTTACTTCAGATTTTAGTTGAAAAATAAACAACAAATTGTGTGTATTTAATATTGCACAGAGATTATTTAAAGATACTTTGATATCTTATTCTTGTAAATTTTATATATGTACTCCTTATTTATTGTGTGAGGAAATTTAATAATAAACTTGAGTTTTCCAAGTTTTGGAATAAGCAACATTGAATGTTTTAATATTTTTCAATATTATTAGAATAACAGGTACAACTGGGTAAGAGCATTACTTAGTGTTAAATATGAAAATATAAACATCTCTTAAGTTAAATTTAAGGGTTAATAAAATGTGGGTTATTAATTTTAAATACATCAAATATTAATTTAGAAATCAAGTAGTTTAATAATATATTTGCCTTTTAAAGCCCTTGACATAAAATACTTAATATGCAATTGAAATTAATAATAGAGATTGAGGATGCATCAATATTACTTTGTATAAGTTGCCTTAAAATTATTTGAATTAGTTAACACTTGTATTATGTTTTGTTCACTTGTATCACGTGGATTCTGATGTTATTTGAGCATTCTCTTTATCTACAACCACATAATTAATCAGTAATGTGATTAATATATCTTATAAACATATATTTAAATTTTGGTGATAAAAACAAATGAGACAATAAACAAACAAAAAAGCCATTGAAATCAGAAATAATGTAGATAATACTTTAGCACACCAGAAAATATATTTGAGGGGTCACTGAACAGAATTCTCAGAAAGGAACACCAAACTAGTAAAGCTTCCACAGCAATTGTTTGTTAAAGGAAAATACTAGCACATAAACGGTATGATTGCTTTTCCAGATAAAGAGGTAAAATGTTAGGTAATTAGTATCATTTCTTTTGTATAAATCATGATATAAATATATGTATAAGCATTTGTGCTGTGTGAAAGTGGAAAATGAAATTGAATAAGGATATCGATTTGCTCCCTGATGTGTTAGGTAACCTGAGGAAAATGGTTACAATGAAAATAGTTATTGAACTTTATTGTGCTCTAAATGTGCTTCATAATCACTTTAGATATTATCCAGAAAAAAAACACTTCTAAGTTAAAACATTTGTCTTCATTTTAATGCTATGAATAAAGACAGCAAATGAATTTATCTAAGGTAAAAAAATGTAAATAATTGAAAGAATTAGGATTTTAATACCTCAGATTGTGCCACGTCTCATGAATTGGAGGCAATGATTTTAAAAATAGAAAGATATTAAAGGGCTTTTCTGCCAATAAATTAGTAATATCAAGTATAACCTTTTCTCCCAGTGAATACCAATAGAAGAAAAGTAATACACATGATACATAAGCACAATTAAGCCACTAAAAAGTTTTATTCTCATAAATAAACATTGAAACATTGCAGTACCTTCTCTTCCATCATCATAACATTGCTAATCTAAAACATAATCTTGGCTTTACTCTCAAAAATGATTTTTTCATGTAAGGAAGTGATGTGTACTTTGCACTTTAACAACAATCTGACAGAGTTTATAGCTTTGTTTGTTTACTTTTATGTAGTTACTTAGGAACTTGCAATTATGAATGGCTAAGTTGAATACAGTTGATATTTTTCAATTAAGACCCTATGTGGATTCCATGAGCAAAACCAACCAGAATTTTATGCCTTAATAAGTATAAAAGCAAATATTGTACAAATATAATTAAAAAGTTATTATTTTAAGTTGATAGTAATGAGTGTTCTTTGTAAATGTAAAAAGGAAGTCAAACCTTCACCACCCTTTCTTTGCCCTGCCTCATTACCAAGTTTAACAATTAGAATTCTTCTAGATAATTTATATATATATATATATACATATATATATATATATATATGTATATATATATATATGTATATATATTTATATATATACACATATATATGTCCTCATAGATTTATTTATATTATATTGTTCAGCAACATTCTTTTTTAGCCAATGAAACATCACAGAGGCTTATGCCAATACAAACACTTTTGTTTTTTAATAACTTCATAGTAACTCTATAGTATTCATGTCCAATGATTTATGTTATCATTCCTCTTGTTTTTAATCCTTAAGTTGACTGTAAATATTTTGCCATTACTGTAATAAAGATAGTGGATATGATTTTTAGTTTGTTTCTATAGGCTGTGTGTATGCGTGTTTGTGCACTTGCGTGCGTGCGTGCGCATGCACGTACGTATGTGTGTGCATGTATGGTTTTGTGTGTGTATGTGTGTGTATATGTGTGTGTATGTGTCTTTAAGGAAATAGATCTCAAGAGAACAAATCCTGACTCTGCCAATTATAATGTGACACTGGGCAATTCCTAACCTGTTACTTCCACAATTGACCCATCTATAAATGAGGATAATACTATTTTTATAGAGAATATGATCTATAATAATAAAAACATAATATACTAATTAGACCAGATGTCCTTCCAGAAGAAGCCAGGGCTGCAGCGGCGGGATCGCGGAAGCCACTGCAGCTGCAAGGGAGGGATCCAGGCAGCCTCCGTATAGCTGTGAAGGCCTACTCTTGCACGAATTTTGTGCAGCAGGCCTCTAGTTTAATATAAGGCTGTGCTTTTGTTATTCCTGGCCCATAGTGGTCATAGATACACTTCTATTGTTATTTTATTTGTTTTTTCAAACTTTGAATAAATCTGAGAATATTTGAATGTCAAAAATGAAAAGAAGTCCTAGCAGAACAAAGTGGGAAGAAATTCTTATTTCTATTTTATGTTGTGGTATCATAGATTAAATAAAAACTGTCCTTTTCTGATTGCTATTTCTTTCTTTTTTTCACTATTTGGAGAAAACTTAATTGGGATTTACACTCATGATTATACATGAGATTCAGTATATATGAAGTAAAAAAGAAATGTTAACTTTGGTAACATTTAAAATCACTGATATTTACTTCCTCTTCCATTAATAATCTGTAAGTTCTTATTGGGTATATTTTGCAAAAATACAAGAAATTTGACAGAAAAAAATGATTGTAATTCCACCATGCAGAAATAATTATTTTTATAAATTTAGTTTATAATTTTATAAGTATACTTTAAACATAATAATTTTAAAATGATAATCATAATGGGTATTCTGTTTCATGACCTATTTTTTTACTTATGATTATAGCATCTTTTTAATGATATAAGTACTCGTATACAATAAACTTAATGAAAGCATAGCTGAGTATGTCTTAAAACAACATTTTGGTCGCCTTGGGAAAAATATCTGTCTTACAGCTCCTATCAAAACATTGTTGATGAAGTAGCTAATCATCACATCTGTGTTTGTAGAAACCTGAGGCTTATTTTTCTTATACCTGTGTAGACAAGAATTTGAGGTAGCAGCCACGCATGGCAAGCCATGGAGAGGGTGACCTACCCATGCGGATGTGTATGCTGGCAGAGGCCACACAGCTGCCATAGTTGAAGTCATCCTTAATATAAGAGTGGGGGTAGTGGGGATCAGAGTGGGCCAGGTTGGCAATGGAACCCCCGCTCCCCACCGAATGACTAGAGCACATGGTCCTCAGTCACTTCCTGAGCAGCAGTCATCCCCAACTGGGGATCAACCCAAAACCTAAGTAGGTGCCCTGGCAGAATGGAACCCAAACCTTTGCTGTAGCAGAGGAGCTCTGACCCACAGCAGGGGCCAGGGCAGCTGGCGAGTAGAGCGGCGGTGGTGGGAGCCTTCTCGGCAGCACTAAGGAGCAGCAAGCCGAGCGGTAGGAAGCAGCAAACAGGTGGGTGGTAAGGAGGGAGGGGTCCCGCACTGAGAGAGGGCACAGGCCGGGCTAAGGAACACCCCCACAATCCCCAGTGCACGAATTTTGTGCACCGGGCCTCTAGTCTTATGCTATAAATGTCAAACACTCTTTTGTCAGGCAATTCTAACAAGCTCCTGAAACTTGTGGTTTTCATTAAATAAATTCGAAGTAAAAATGTCCATTCAAGTATGTTAAGATATAATGAGCTCCATGTATCTTGAAACTGGTAAAATAATCTCTGCTTGATCTGATATTGTCGAGCATTGTAATGTATCAAAATAGCAAATATGACAGCTAATGAAAGTTTAAGCCTTTCAGCGAAAAACATTTTAAAAACATAATTCTTTCGATTATTTTATAGCATATTTTATAATGATTTGCCATCTAAAACAGAGAGCAATTAACATAATTTAAGTTTTATGATGGCTTGAGGTCATAATTATTAGCACCCAAATACAGGATAATCAAGTAATAAATTTTTACTGATGGTTGACACTAAAACTACATTTTATGTTTTTTGATTTTTCCTGCTTATTTTGAGCTTGAGTTTTCTTCTTTGTTTAAACTACTCACCTGAAACTTATTTTTTTCTTTTTTATAGCCCTCCTAATCTTCTACTTCTAAAATATTGAGATACTGGTAATCTATATGTATAAAAGGCTAATATGTAAAGTGTCCCCTCAGGAGTTCAACCGGGAGAATGGGAGTCCAATCACTCGCTATGACGTGCACTGACCACCACGGGGCAGCGTGAAATGAAGGAAGGCCCAGCTGACAGCCAGATGGCCCGAGCGGCCCTGATTGCTGTCCAGGCCTAGCGACCCTACCCATGCGGGAATTTCATGAACCAGGCCCCTAGGCTTATTACAATTTTGTATACATTTAAAACATAAATCTTCCTTGATTGTGAACTTGATAAGCATGATAAAAGTGACAGTATTGGCTTTTGGAATATGGGGAACTCTAATAAGTGTCACAGCAAAGATTATGGAGGACATTTTGTTATAATATCCCCCCTTTATCTGCAGTTTCACTTTCTGGGGTCTCAACCAAAGTCCAAAAAATATTAAAGAGAAAATTCCATAAGTAAATAATTCATAAGTTTTTAATTACACACCATTCTGAGTATCATGATATAACCTCGCACCGACGTGCTCTGTCCTGACAAGGACATGAATTGCCCCTTTGTACAGAGTATCCAAACTGTATGTACTCCCTGCCCATTAGTCACTTACAGTCCTCTGGATTATCAGACCCACTGTGGCAGTGTTGCAGCGTTTGTGTTCAAGCAACCCTTATTTTACTTAATAATACCACCTTCATTACAGTATACTGTTATAATTATTCTATCTTATTATCAGTTATGTTGTCAACCTCTTACTGGGCCCAATTTATAAATTAAACTTTCTCATAGTTATGCATTTATAGAAAAAAAACATAATATATATACGGTTTAATATTATTTGTGGTTTCAGTCATATATGGGTGGGAGCCTTTGAATGTATCCCCCAAGTGTAAGGGGGGAATACTCTAAAGATTTATGCTCACAGAATTAATTTATATTGACTGATATTTCACATATCAAGTATATCACATATAATATGTTTGTTAGAACTAAAACTAAAATTATCACACATGCTCTCACTGTAACATGTTTGCTTTTACCAGTTAAAAAGAATGATGTTTTCTTTTAGTCATGTCAAGTAGATTTCATGGTTGTAGTGACAGGCTGTGGATAGATGCATAACTTCCAAAAATTTATTTTTTTAATTTTATTTTTGTTTCCTATAAAATTAAAAATGATTTGTGTAGCACACCATTTGTATAAATACAATAATCATGAATATTTTATTAAAAATATTTTATGGTTTTCAGTATAAGTTCAAAATATTTTATAATTGCCTGTTATCAATACTGTTTAAACATTTCTGGTCATATACTTGCTAACTTTTGTTTGTTTGTTTGTTTGTTTTAATCCTCAGTACTTCCTTAAAGTATTTTATATTTAAAATTCTCAAGTTTACTTAAGAGCAATGACACAATTTTAACTATGAATATACTGGCAAATTTGCAAAATAAAACCATGATTTTCCTTTTAAAATGATAAGCAATGGAATCCAAATGCTAAAGTGCGTTCATACTTGCAAATGCTACAATATTCTTTTAAGAACTACACAAACAAACCCTTTCCTATTAAGGAAAACAAAAGGCACAAACATTTAGCTTGGAGGATATATATTAAAGTTATTTTGATAAAGGATGAGAAGTGAGAACCAACATGATACTTTGACTAAAGCCATTTTCTCGACATCCATTTTCCAAAGCAGTTGAGTATCTGGAAACTTATGCCCTTAAAACTCTCAATGTACAAAAGAGTTGAAACTTTGGCCTATATTAACCAATTTTGGGCTGTCCAGTGTAAAAAGTAATAGAATTTCACTTAAATATACTGGTCAACCTTTTGAACTATTATGAAACAGTCTGCATCAATCTTGTCATGCCTCTCTTCCTGTTCAGTCGACTCACTGAAAAAATTCTCAAGTCTTCACCCTGACTCTTATTTTTATTTTATTCTGTAAATTCAATGTGATTTACATGAATCTAATCTTGCTTATGCCTTGAAGGTATTTTCCCCTCCCGCAGCCCCCTTAAGCAAAGAATATTCTTTTTCTATAACATGTACTTCTGAGTCTGAAGGTGGTATCATATCCTATGTGTTCTCCACTGCTGTTGTTTTCATGTTTCTCTTTATTTCTAATTCAAAAAGTGTAATGCCTTGACCGGTTTGGCTCAGTGCATAGAGCATCAGCCTGCAGACCGAAGGGTCCCAGGTTCAATTCTGGTCAAGGGCATGTACCTTGGTTGCGGGCACATCCCCAGTCGGGGGTGTGCAGGAGGCAGCTGATCAATGTTTCTCTCTCATCGATGTTCCTAACTCTCTATCCCTCTCCCTTCCTCTCTTTAAAAAAATCAATAAAATATATATCTTTTTAAAAGTATAACATTTTTAAATGTATTCCTCCATACACTATTACCTTTTGTCTTTCATTGTGGTTACCTACCAACTTTCTGAATACTCCTCTTTATTCACAGAATCTGGCACTTATTTTTACGATCACTCTATTCACAATTATTCCAAGCATCATCTGGAGACAAAAACAGCCACAGTGTGATATGTTCAACTCTACTGACTCTAACTTTTTGCTTCTCTGACCCCCAGTGATTTTTCTTCTCATCAATTGTAATTTCTCAGAATGTTCTTTTTTTGACATTATCACCAATATTTGCAACATCTAAAATCTCAATTATAAACATCTTAATCAGACTACCAGCTCCTTCCTGTGTTGACCAATTTCCCTATTTTATACAAAATATTTTGAAACTTTCAATTAATTTATCTACATGATGACTATCTCTTCCTGTCCTTATATAGTTAATAAACCATTGCACAACACTAATCACAAGACATCAAATATTCTTAATTCTGTTACACTTCTCTATTTTAATTGGGGAATCCTATAACCAGTAATCCCAAGTGTTTTCTCACTCTGTAACATTACTCAAGCAACTTAACAATGGTAGAGATAGCTGCAGTTACCATATGATCCAGCAATCCCTCTTCTAGGTACTCCCCCCACAAACTTGAAAACATTTATTCACAAAGATACATGCACCCTTATGTTCATCACAGTATTATTCCCAGTATGAGTCTATCGAAACAGACTCATAGATACAGAGAACAGACTGACAGCTGCCAGAGTGGAGGGGATGGCAGGTCTGGCTGAAAAAGGCAAAGAGATTAAGAAAAAAAACAACTCAAACACACAGAAACAATATTGTGATATGATGATTACCAGAGGAAATGGGGGTTGAGGGAGGTAGTAGAGGGTGTAACAGTGATAAATGGTGATGGAAGGAGACTTGACTTGGGGGGGTGAACACACAAAACAATATATAGATGATGTGTTATAAAATCGTAAACCTGAAACCTATATAATTTTATTAACCAGTGTCACCCCAATAAATTTAATAAAATTTTTAAAAGAAATAAAGTATAATGAAAAAATATTACTACTTTAAAATTTTCCTAATTTCACATTAGTAGCATGTTTAATTTTTTGCTTTTATTTATTTATTTTTTTATTGCTAATAGTATTACAGATGCCTCCCATTCCCCTGCCCCCACATGTTTAATATTTAAAACAATGGTTATTTTAGGCATCTTAGACAGATAGTTACTAGATTTATTGTGGTGATTAATTTTTAAGGTATATAAATGTTGACTCACTATGTTGTACACCTGAAATTAATGTAATACTATATACCAATTGAAAATAAAATTATCCCTAGCCAGTTTGTTTCAGTGGATAGAGTGTCAACCTGCAGACTGAAGGGCCCCAGGTTCAAGGACAGTCGAGGGCACATGCTCAGGTTGTGGGCTTGATCTCCAGTGGGGGGCATGCAGGAGGCAGCCAATCAATGATTCTCTCTTATCATTGATATTTCTCTCTCTTTCCCTCTCCCTTTCTCTCTGAAATCAATAAAAATATATTTTAAATAAATGAATAAGTAAATTTAAAATAAAAATGAAAAGATAAAATACTGCCATTTGTAACAACATGGATAGATCTTGAGATTATTATGCTAAGTGAAATGTCAGTCAGAAAAAACTAAGAACCATATGATTTAATCATATGTGGGATATAAAACTGAAACTCATAGACACAACAGTATGGTGGCTACCAGAGGGAAGAGAATAGGAGGGACGGAGTTAGTAAAAGGTAAAAGGGGACAAATATATGGTGATAGAAGATATTTGACTTTGGGTGGTAGGCACACTATGCAATATATAGATTATGTAGCATTAAAAATGTACATTTAAAACCTATATGATCTTGTTGACCAATGTCATACCAATAAGTTTAATTAAAAAGTGTCCTGACAATTTATACATTTAATTAACCTCTGAAGTCACTCAGATTTTTAACTGTAGCCCTTATCTCCCCCTCAAATGTCTAATCTTCTACTCAAAAATAATTATTCCTCTCTATCAAATTATTTGATTCAGCATATAGTATGCTGTTATTTTCCCATTAAAAAAACATCACTTTTGTTTACCTCGCTTCCCATACCAACTCCTGGCACGTTTCTTATGTCTTTTTTGCAGTAATGTTCTTCAAGAGTTCTTATGGTGCTGCCTCTTATTCTCTTAAAGTCACCGCACTAAGGCTGTGTTCATTAAAACATCTCTGAAACTGTACTCATCAATGTCACCAATAGCGTATTCGTATCAATACTGAACTCATTTTCAGCCCTCATCTTAATATATAAGAAGCATTTAACCCAGTAGATCATCCCTTTTTGGTGATTTACTTATTTAATTTGGATACCACAAATCACACCTTTTTTATTTATATATAGACTTTTTTTTATTGATTTCAGAGAGGAAGGGAGAGGGAGAGAGAGATAGAAACATCAGTGATGAGAGAGAATCATTGACTGGCTGCCTCCTACACACCATACACTGGGGATCGGGCCCACAACCCGGGCATGTGCCCTGACCAGGAATCAAACCGTGACCTCCTGGTTCATAGGTCGACACTCAATCCCTGAGCCAAGCCAGTGGAGCGCCACACCTCTTCTTTTCAATCACCTGTTCCTCGACTTCTCTCAGATCACTTTATATTGGAATCCTCAACCTCAGTCCTTGGTCACATTATAATTCCCATCTACACTTATTCCCTAGGGTTTTCTTTTATGTCTCATGACTTAAAGCATCACTACAAGGGTTACATTTTCCACCTACATCTCTTTCCTGGCCTAGAGAATTGACTCATATTATCAAATACCTATTTTAATCTATTCTTGAATATCTGATAGGCATTTCAAGTTAAACAGACTTATTTCAATTGCATTATTCCAATTTTCCAGCTCAAATTACCTGAAATGTTTAAGAATTTATCTACAAAACATCTAGGATCTCTTTCTCACTACTTTATTTGTTATCACCATTATCTGAGCAATATTTACTTATTTCCCAGAATACAGGTCTCTTTGTAGCAATTAAAACTCCCAAGTTTCTTTTAAATTAAAGTTAATAAAATGACAATTTAATACTTAAGCAAAATCATGTCACACTTCTGCTTAACAACCATCCAGTGGCTGCCCATCTCATTCAGCAGTAAAGCAGAAGGTCATAAAATATATCAGTAATCTATTTCATTTGCCTTCCTTTTTTAACCCTGTTCTCTTGTCCAATCACTCTCCTTGATCATTTTTCACTTGTCACACTGGACTTCTCACTGTCCCTCAGACACCTTAGGGAATCTCCCACTATCGGACCTACTCATTAGCTTTCCTTTCACATGCATTATTCTCCTGTCAATTATCTACTTGACTTACCTCCCCTTCTTCAAACCTGTATTTAAATATCACCTCAAAGAGGGTTACCCTAATCACACAATATAAAACTGCACCTCCTCCAACCCCGATATGCCTGATCCTATTTACTTTGCTTCATTTGGCATTACTACTTACCAGTTTTAATTTACTATATAATTTATTTATTATATTAAATCATATTTTTTCTTACTCTTAAATGATATAAATCAATAAAAGTAGAGTTTTGTCTATTTTTTAAATGGTATATTTCATTAACATAGGAATATACTTGGTTCATAGTAGGAACTTCATAAATATTTGTGGAGCAATAAACAATGATGAAAAGCCTCTAGGGTCAATGTGTTTGTCCTTTTGGTTCCTCTTATTGAGTTCCACAATAATTTTATTTCACCAATTAATGCACATCGCTTCTATCCTAACCAAAACCTTAAACTTTTTTTTATAGAGTAATTATTATTTATTTTATTTTATTTTATTTTTTATTTTATTGCTTAAAGTATTACAAAGGGTATTACATATGTGACCATTTTTCCCCCTCAGCCCTAGACAGTCCCCTAGCCTCCCCTATCCACCAGTGTCTTATGTCCATTGGTTATGCTTATATGCATGCATACAAGTCCTTAGGTTGATCTCTTACCCCCCTCCCTCCTTCCCCTCAACCCTCCCCGGCCTTCCCGCTGCAGTTTGACAATCTGTTTGAGGCAGCTCTGCCTCTGTATCTATTATTGTTCAAAAGTTTATAATGGTCTCTATTATCCATGAGTGAGTGAGATCATGTGGTATTTTTCCTTCATTGCCTGGCTTATTTCACTTAGCATAATGCTCTCCAGTTCTATCCATGCTGTTGCAAATGGTAAGAGTTCCTTCCTTTTTAGAGCAGCATAGTATTCCATCGTGTAGATGTACCACAGTTTTCTAATCCATTCATCTACTGATGGGCACTTAGGCTGTTTCCAGATCTTAGCTATGGTGAATTGTGCTGCTATGAACATAGGCGTGCATATATCCTTTCTGATTGGTGTTTCTGGTTTCTTGGGATATATTCCTAGAAGAGGGATCACAAGGTCAAATGGGAGTTCCATTTTCAGGTTTTTGAGGAAACTCCATACTGTCTTCCATAGTGGCTGCACCAGTCTGCATTCCCACCGGCAGTGCACAAGTGTTCCTTTTTCTCCACATCCTCTCCAGCACTTGTCGTTTGTTGATTTGTTGATGATAGCCAGTCTGACAGGTGTGAGATGGTACCTCATTGTTGTTTTGATTTGCATCTCTTGGATGATTAGTGACTTTGAGCATGCAAAACCTTAAACTTTAGCTTCAAAATCTGAATGCCAACTGAGTTTCTTACTTGTATGAATAAAAATAATTGTAAGCTTAATTCATTTAAAATAAAATCATTCTGGTATTCCTCGGCAAAGCAGCCTCCTATCCTTGATTTCTCTCTTTGTTTCAATTCCTACTTCCATTTTATCAGCAATTCCCCTGAGTGTATTCCAAAATACATCCCAAGCAGTACATTTCTTCTGCCATCACCTCTACCTTTAGAATATAACCCAACATTTTTTTCTTGCATGAACTACCACAAACACTTCCTAACATTCTTTTAGTTTTTACTTTCAGTCTCTTACATTTCATTGTCTACTTACCAAACAAAGTATTCTTTTTGAAGAATGATTTAGAACATGACACTCTCCAGCTTATAATCATGCTCCTCTCTGCACTTTGAAAAATGTCCAAATTTTTCTATCATTAGTCATACTCTGCATCACACGGCTCTTGTTTACTTTCTCTCTTATCTCACTCCTCAAGGTTTACAATAACTCAGTCATATTTGCTTTTCTTCTCTCCTTTACATATGCCAATATCACTTAATGAAGGGGCCTGTTCACACGGGTCTTTCTGACATGTTCTTATTCATCACATATTGACTTTTTCTCCTCATTTAAATTACAACTGATACCACCATAGAGATACTTTCTCTAACTGCACTAGTTAAATAGATATCTCTGCTCCCCATCCTAAATTGCTAACCCACACTTGCTAATACATCACCTTCTTCATTTCCTTTTGAGATCACAGCACTTATGAAATTATCTTTATTTACTTTTATTATATTTTAGCCACTTTTTTGAGATATGATTGACATTTATAAAAAGTTTATTCATTTATTGCCTTACACTTCCCAACTAGAATCAGGAATTTCCCCAACTCTTGCTCACTATTATGTCTCCTGCATCAGAGCAGCACCTGATCTACTATAAATGCTCAGTAAATATATGTTGAATAACAAATGAAAGTACCAGAACCAACCAAGCATGTCAAACTCTCCGTTGGCAGGCCACATGCCAAGTTTAAAATCAGGTTTATTAGACCCTGACTCTTCCTCCAAAGCCATAATCACACCCTACTCTTGTTTTTCCCACCATATTCTAGGCCTATAGGTTTCTCAGACACTTGAAGGCATCAAGTTCTTTCTAGCCTAAGAGATTTTGCACATACTTGAGATTTCTTAGTGAAATAAAAAGCTAGGTCATTCGTCAAGTGTGACTATGAGGAAGTTGTTGGTGGTGGGAAAAGGAAGAGAAAATACACTTGAGACATATGGTCACCTTACCAGAAGTTTAAGAGCTATCATTTATGTCATCACATAATACCTTGTACTTGTTTATTTGTAGTGTGATAACAATTAGAATGAATCATTTTTCTTGATAATCTGTTTATAAGAGTGTGCATCTGTTTTGTTCACAACTATACATTTATAGTAACTAAGTCTATGTTTGTCTATAGAAGAGAATCAATTAAATTTGCTAAATTAATGAACAAGTTGAAACCTTTTCGGACAAAATTACATTTTCAGCCTTATGTCTAATTACCACTTTCCACACTTCAATAGGATATGAAAATTTTCCTTTTAAACCCTCCTACTTTTGTTTATGCTGCTTTATTTTTCTTGTTCAGAATGCTTTTTTCCTACAGATTCAATAGTTGATGTACTGCACTTCAAATCTTACCAATTGTTGTTGAAGTCTGCTTAGTTTCTATGGTTATAATGAATATCTCTCTATTGTATGCTTAAAGAAGTTTACTTTCCATCTATTTGAACTTTAGCTCTTTCCCTATTATATTGTTCATGTTTGATTCTTTTCTAAGGCAACAATGTTTATGTGCTCTTATACCTACACATTTTCTTGATCAACAAATGAAACATTAATAGAAAATTTATATTAGAGTATATTGGTTCATTTTCTATTGCATGAGCTGTATTTGACATTTAAGTGTATTTACCCAAATATTCTCTTTTTCCTGTTTCATGGGCAAGTCATTATTTAAATACTAGAGGCCCGATGCATGAAAATTCATGCAAGAGTAGGCCTTCCTTCCCCCAGCTACTGGCACCAGCTTCAGTCCAGAACCCAGAACCTGGGCTTCCCACTGGTCCCGGCTTCATTTGGAAGGATGTTCGGGAGGATGTTCTGGTCTAATTAGTATATTATAGACTATAGGTCTCTAAATTTAGAGTTTCCCTAAGCTTATTTTTTTTGTGTGGGAATGAATATACATGTACTTTCATTAAAGTATTGTAAAAATATTATAAGCATTAATGAGAAAAAATAATAATAAAACCTCCATCCTTTCTAAATTATTGACTCTAAACTAGAGTGACAACTTACCTAAGACATGATCTAAGAATCACCTGAGTATTTTCAGCCTTCATACATTTTTTCTTTCTCTGAAAGGATTTTAATTTTCATACATTTGCCTGAGAATATTTCCTTCTTGAATCACTTCCAATGAAATAAATGGAATGTAATCCTTAGGTTATTGAATCATTAACCGAATGATTGAATTTGGTTATTGAATCATTCCAAATCGCTCTTCTATGCATAATAACCTTGCTTTACCTTTAAATTATTCCATTTGTCATTTTAATTTTTATACTTATATTTTATTTATAAGTTTATATGTAGTTTTTAATAATAAAATTCATACATTATGTAAATATTTGCATAAAATTATAAATATAATTTAAATAATTAATTGTTAATTACCTAAATATTTATTTTTTTGCTGGTAGCCATTAATTGAAAAATTAAAATAATTATATTTACTAGCATTTAAATAACATCTGTTACCTCATTTGCCATAAGTGATTATATAAGTGCATACCAAGTTTATAGACTCCTTCAGAAAACTAACAGGTATTTTTATGATCATTTGTATAGCATGTAATGTTCCTATTTTATTCACCGCCTAATACACCAGTCATCAGAGGCTTATCCAAGGGAAACTAAGTCTACACATGCTGGTGGTTACTGTAATGAATTAACCTGTTCAACACTGTCTCTCTTCTGAATGGAAATGGGTATTTCAGTTATATTCTCAATATTCACAATATTTAGTACATGGCAGAGAAGCAAAATTGTCAAGCATAGATACACATTAAAGGAAGGCTGTATGCAGAAGCCACAATACAGTAGATTCCATGGATTTGTTGTTCTTATAAGGAAAAATAAGGTAATATGTGATTATTTCAAAGGTAATTTAGAGAAAATCCCGAAGTTGCTGCTGAGATACCTACAATACAACATAATTACTTTTTTTCTTCACATGGAAAAAGATGAGTATGATATTTTATCACCATTTTTCTTGAGAAATTAATCCAACATCATTGGACATTGTTCTCTAATATTAGTACCGCATTAGAGAGATTTGGTCATGTCTGCATTTCCTAACTCAAGAACTCCTTCTATGGTGTGTTCCAAAAGATGTATACACACACCGAATAATTATAAATGTGATGTTTATCAAAATACATTTCATTTTCAAAATTGAGCTATCAGCTGTTAAAGTGTGTATACATTATTTGCTTATTCTGGTTTTTATGCGTATTTTAATAGATAGATCACTGACCTATTTATTTATTTGACAGGCAAGGCAAAAGGAAATAGTAAATAGATTTAACCATTACCCCCAAATTTCCGCCCCAGGGACACAAATTGTTGCCCACATAGTTGCTTAACACGTCTCACTTGGGTTGTAGTGCAGATAGGGGGCCAAGTTCTCTCAGCCATATGTTCGCTGGTGACCCAGTTGGCAACACCAGCTTGAGAGCCTAGTCTCTCAGATTATTGGCAGGTTGTACCATTTTGCAGAAGGATGGAGGCATTGCATTTGGTATAAAAATTGTTTGGTCATACCCTAGCCAGTGTGGCTCAGTGGACAGAGTGTCAGCCTGCGGACCAAAGGGTCCCGGGTTTCATTCCAGTCAAGGGCATGTACTTTGGTTGCAGGCTCCCCTCTGGCCCAGGCTCTGGTCAGGGCTCATGCAGGAGGCAACCAATCGATGTTTCTCTCTGTCTTTCCCTCTCTCCTCCACTTTCTAACAAATCAATGGAAAACTATCCTCGGGTGAGGATTAACAGCAACAAAAAAATAAAATAAAAATTGTTTGGTCATTATATCTGAGAGGGACTGAAGACACTTCACTGGTCTCTGTTTCTTAATGCCTTGCAATTTTCCAACCACAGTGATTCAAATTTTATAATACACATTGTAAATCAAGTGTTAATTCTAATTCTATCCTACAGAATGTACTTATATTAAGCAAATTTTGGAAATTGTGCTCCCATGACATAGAAGTCATAAGAGAGAAGATGCTGAACACTATTAGATAGTTGGTACTTTTGAAAGAAATTTAAAGTTTGAAATATATTTGAAAGGTTGAAGAATTCCAAGTTATAGAATAAAATATTGATGGATTTATAGGGTGGATTGACTTTGTGTCATGAAAATTCAATTTATCTCATTAATATATCAATTTTCAGGAAAACTTTAAGTCAAACTGAGTTTCCAGAATTTTATCTTCAGTAAAATCTAATAATTCTGTATTATTTCCTTATTAAAGGACAGAATAATTTGACTATAGAGGTTTTAAAAAATATTTTCAAGAAGCATACACATGGTACCTTTTGAAATTGTATTTTAGCAAAGTGGTATAAAATGCTTTCAAAATGAAAGACTATTTTTTGTGTTTTTAAAATAATTTCCTTGACATTTCCAGTGGTAACAAAGCTATCATTATTTTGGAATCCTTCCCCATCACATCCATTTTATGATCATAGAAATTAGTGAATAATATATTTTATTTCTTTTAATCTCTGAACTAAACTTATAGATGTTAATCAAGATAATTTTCTGTCTCTTGATTATATATCCTGCTGCTAAGGAAGAAAAGCTGTTACTTCAATGATTCATTACTAATGGAAAAATTGATTTTATGCCACTTAACAATTTACTGTGAACTTTATTAGCGTGGCTTGTATTTAGTCTCTTTGACAATTGGCACAGCTTGATGATTGTTTTATGAAACCAATTTAGCTGTACATTTATATGATAATTTAACATTTTAGTGTTTAGACATTGGCTGATGTGAGCATAGCCAGAGAAAGACATTAAAATTTTATTTGACACTATAATACATTTGTTTTCCTTAATAAGGAAATAGCTATGAGAAAACTTTTAAAAACACCTCAGTAAGAGGTTTTATTTTATGATCTAAGATTGAAAACATGGTTATAGATTAAGAAATATTTTCAGTTCCCTTTCCTAATAAAACCTACAATAAAACAGGTAAGACTTGTTTGACTTTTACCATGTGAAAGGTTTATTCTTTCTTACTCTTATTGTGTTTGTTTGCTCTTCTCTAGCCTTTAATTCACCTCGATCTACCTCATAATGAGAATTCATAATAATGGAATGCTGCAAAAAGGAAAAGTATACTAGGTAAATCTTAAGAAATTTGAGATGTTATACAGACTTTGATCAGCCTGCTTCCAATGAAAGTGAAATAATTATGTAAATATAATAAAAGTCACTGTCTTCATTTCACAAGTATATTCAGTGGGTCTGAAATGAAAAGAAAATAGATTATGTTATAAGTGCTTTGTTTCATAAATTAAGATTTGTGGATTAAAGTGGTTGAGGAACTTTTCTGTCATTATAGATTCAGAAGCAAAAGAGAAATTATAAACTAGAACTCATACCAATCCTTTAGAACACATATGGTACATAGGATGATAATACAATTCCTGGGATATGTGCAGGTATTGGGTATGTTGGATAAAAATTTATGAATTTGAAACAGAAATGTCCCTGAAAATAACCAGAAGGAAATCTGAATAGTAGTAAAAATATTTGTTCAATAAATTAAATAAATAATGTCTAATTACCTATCTTTGTTCCAAGAACTTTCTCAGAAATGTGTAACTAGAGGGTATGACCCAGTTCAGGTTCCAGGCATATGTATTACATTTTTATTTCCTCTGATTACAAAAAGAGAATAGCTCTGAGGCCCTCAAAATTATTCTTCACCAAGAGCTGTTAAGAGATCCATAGCATATACAAGCAATTACTCAAACAAAGAACTTAACCAGCCTGATCTCATGACTTTAAGGAAACAAAATATTCCTTTTCACCACATTCATCATATTACATGTATACTTGTTTATATATTATTTAGAATACTCCAGTTTCTTCAAATATTTATTTTAACTCACATTCTTTTCCAATAAAAGAATAAGTCATTATAAGTTAGTAGCAAAGGGGATGAGTTACATTTATTTATTATTAATCTATCAGGGCTAAAGAAGAAAAGAAAGATGATGTAGGCATTGATAGAATAAGAGAGAAAACAGGGATTATTTAAAAGCATGGCCACTAACGTGACATTTGGACTCAGCCAGAATTAAATTTGAATACTTGTCCTTTCATTTCTAGGCTATGTTACCCATAATTAAGTTACTTCACATTTCTTAGGTTCACCTTTATCATGTTTAAAGTGGAATCAATGCTCTTTTGTGATTAATGAATTTTAATACTGAATAGACTCAAAAATTAAGTGTTTTCTTTTCAAAAGTTTGATTATTATGGGAATATTATTAAATTAAAACAATGGGGTTAAAACCCCCAGCAGTGTGGTTCAGTTGATTGGCACATCATGCACCAAAGGGTTGCAGATTCCATTTCCCATCAGGGCACATACCCAGGTTGCAGGTTGGATCCAGGCAAGTCAGGTGCAACCAATCCATGTCTCTCTCTCTCTCTTTTTCTCTCTCCCTCTGTCTCTCTCCTTCCCCTCTTTTCTTCCTCTCTCTCTAAAAGATCAATAAAAACATTTCTTGGCCTAGATGCATTGGCTCAGTGGTTGAGGGTAAACCTATGAACCAGGAGGTCATGGTTGGATTTCCAGTTAGAGCACATGCCAGTGTGGAGCATGCAGGAGGCAGCCAATCAATGATTCTCTCTCATCACTGATGCTTCATATTCTCTCTCTCTCTCTCTCTCTCTCTCTCTCTCTCTCTCTCTCTCTTCTCTCTCTCTCTCTCTCTCTCTCTCTCTCTCTCTCTCTCTCTTTCTCTCTCTCTCTCTCTCTCTCTCTCTCTCTCTCTCTCTCTCTTCCTCTTCCTCTCTGAAATCAATAAAAATAAATTAAAAAAATATTTCTTTGGGTGAAGATTAAAAACAAAACCAATGGAGACATTTTTGGAGTGAAAGAAGGAATTGAGGATGAATAGAAAGGTTGAAGGAGGACAAATGTGTAAAAATGCAAAAGGGGGATTCTACTGATAACAAATTTACTTGCTTTAACATTTCTACTCTGTACATAAAACAAAACCAAAACAGAATTGCACTTATGCTCCAAACAACGCCATAGTCTGTCTTTTAATGTTTCCGATGTACTGTATGCTTGATCTCCCCATACCTCTCACAGGACCCTTGCTAGGCTATTTTCATTGCTAAAATATGATATCATATCACCTGCATTCTTTTACTCGTTTCTTCCATTTCCCCCCAAGTGATAAAAATTCTAAGAGGAGAGCACAGTAAGGCAGGTTTCCATCCTCTTTGGAACATTTGCACTGCTAATCTGCCGGGTTATGATTTAAGCCTTCCTTTGAATCACCCCACAGCTGTGACAGCTTAACCTGAACCTTTCTGCAGAACACAATGCTTTTCCTGAGCACGTCCAAAGCAGATCTTCCCGGGCAATGGGTGGGGACTGCTTTCAGTGTTTTGTAGATACAAGTTTTAGAGTAACCTTAAGTCCTTGTTCTTCAAATGAGACTGTTAATAAACAAAGGAGCCTTTGAAACATTTGTTTTCCCCTTAGTTCTATTTCATTTTGCCAAGTTGACATTCGTCACTTTGATGTGGTGTTTGTAAACTCGGGTCCTCTAAACCAAAAAGAAACTGGCCATGTCTTTCGTGTTTCTTTTTCTTTTTCAGTAGTGTTTATCTTTTCTCATTGAGGCTACGTCTTTGTTAACTCTTGGGTGATATTCTAAAGATTGCATTGTGCTTATTAAAGGATTTATGTCTTATTGTCTAAACTAACATAATTTTCTTGAAGTTTTGATTTGAAATATGGTGTTTGCTCTGACCATTCTGCTGGATAATATTTTATCTCTATACTGCACTGCACAGGTGGCAGCTTATCTTCCTCTTAAGGATAGGTAAAATTAAATACATCTATTCTGTGAATTCCATTCAGTTAGAACAAACAGATGTTCTCCTGTCAACACATCCTCCGATAATGTTGTTAACCCATAGTTGGGTGATATTGTATTTTTTATTTTTTTTTCTTCACTGTTCTATGAAAACAATAGACCTCAAAAGTCATGGGTTTTCATATAGCATTAAAAACATTTTGATAAATTAATAAATTCCCAAAACATTTTACCTTTAAGTAATATAACTATAGTTTCATAATTGGAAAAATTTAAGTGATAAATATGTCTATACTTTATAAAAATGGTAGTGTTCTTAGAACTACCAAAGAATTACATAGAAAGTGTTAAAGAACTTTAACATTTGTCATGGCTTTGTAGATCACAGTTTTTTTCTAATTGAAGGTGTTTGGCTGATAAAACAAACTACATATAAAACATAAAATCAGGAGAAACCAAGATGGCGGCATAGGTTAACGCCGGAGATTGCTGCCTCGAACAACCAATTCAAGGGTACACCTAAAAGACTGAACGGACATCATCCAGAACCACAGGAAGGCTGGCTGAGTGGAAATTCTACAACTAGGAGGAAAGAGAATATCATACCCAGACTCAGAGGAGGCGCAGTGCTGAAGTGAAATACTCAGGTGTGGAGTGCTCGTGGAGCGGACTGGCGGTGGAGGGCGCGGTTGTTGTTTTCAACAGGGAGGGAGTTTCAGACTCTGAGCTCCAGATCCGGGCGAGTCTCTAGGGACCCAGACTCAAACGGGAGAAGCAGTACTGTCTGGCTTCGGTCGGAACTCGAAGGCAGCTTTCTCTCCGAGGTTTGCAGCGGTTCCTGGGACTCTGTGAGGCAGAGCCCCCAGGGACGGAACTGAGAGCAACCACAACTGCTCGCTCTGGCCCGCCCTGTAGATCCCCGGGGACCCACCCTGCCCAAGCCCTGCCCAGAGCCATTTGCCGGATAGCCTCAGGCAAACGCTAGATTAACACCGCCCTAGAGATCCAGCACAGAAGCTCTCCCACTGCAGACACAGCTGACTCTCATAGCCAGTTAGCCTGGAGGTCAAATCACCCCCACTATTGCGACAACAATCAAGGCTTAACTACAACAAGACTGCGCACAAAGACCACTATGGGGTGCACCAAGAAAAGATAAAAAAAATGCGGAGACAAAGAAACAGGACGCAAATGTCAGAAATAGAAGATACAGAGCTCAAAACCACACTTCTAAGGTCTCTCAAGAACTGTCTAGAAGCTGCCGATAAACTTAGTAAGGCCCTCGAAAAGACTGGTGAGACCGCCGATAAATGTAGTGAGATCCTCAAGAAATCTAATGAGACCCTTGATGTTGTGATAAAGAACCAACTAGAAATTAAGCATACACTGACTGAAATAAAGAATATTATACAGACACCCAACAGTAGACCAGAGGAGCGCAAGAATCAAGTCAAAGATTCAAAATGCGAAGAAGCAAAAAACACCCAACTGGAAAAGCAAAATGAAAAAAGAATCCGAAAATACGAAGATAGTGTAAGGAGCCTCTCGGACAGCTTCAAGCGTACCAACATCAGAATTATAGGGGTGCCAGAAGATGAGAGAGAGCAAGATATTGAAAACCTATTTGAAGAAATAATGAGAGAAAACTTCCCCCACCTGGTGAAAGAAATAGACTTACAGGTCCAGGAAGCACAGAGAACCCCAAACAAAAGGAATCCAAAGAGGACCACACCAAGACACATCATAATTGAAATGCCAAGAGCAAAAGACAAAGAGAAAATCCTAAAAGCAGCAAGAGAAAGAAACTCAGTCACCTACAAGGGAATACCCATACGACTGTCAGCTGATTTCTCAACAGAAACTTTGCAGGCCAGAAGGGAATGGCAAGAAATATTCAAAGTGATGAATACCAAGAACCTACAACCAAGATTACTTTATCCAGCAAAGCTATCATTCAGAATTAAAGGTCAGATAAAGAGCTTCACAGATAAGGAAAAGCTTAAGGAGTTCATCACCACCAAACCAGTATTATATGAAATGCTGAAAGGTATCCTTTAAGAAGAGGAAGAAGAAGAAAAAGGTAAAGATACAAATTATGAACAACAAACATGCATCTATCAACAAGTGAATCTAAGAATCAAGTGAACAAATAATCTGGTGATCATAATAGAATCAGGGACATAGAAAGGGAATGGACTGACTATTCTTGGGGGGGAAAGGAGTGTGGGAGATGCGGGAAGAGACTGGACAAAAATCGTGCACCTATGGATGAGGACAGTGGGTGGGGAGTGAGGGCGGAGGGTGGGTCGGGAACTGGGAGGAGGGGAGTTATGGGGGGGAAAAAAGAGGAACAAATGTAATAATCTGAACAATAAAGATTTAATTTAAAAAAAACATAAAATCAAGTACAATTTGTAATTATTATTCAGAGCCTCAATTTGTTGGATGTAGGGGTTGTTATGAAAAAAATAATATATTGTTCTTAGAGAAACATCATTATCCCATCCTTACACCGTTTAGAGCCAAGATTTTGAAAGTTTGAATCAAGAAGTAAAGGAAGAAATGTTTAGTCAGTATGATGTTTCAAAATTAGCTACTTTATGACCTTGAGTAAAGGCCAGAATGATCATGAGGTATTTATTAGAACTGACTGAAACACCCATTCATTATTAGATATTTAATAGTTTCCCACTCTGTGTCAAGCCCTGGAGCTGGCAATAAAGAAGTGAATGGTGAACAGTGTTATTGAATGTAAACTTTACAAGAATATATATATATATATATATATATATATATATATATATATATATATATGTATATATGTATATATATGTATATATATGAAGATGTATTTTGAAAATATTAATATATGCATATATATATAATATTATACAAGAATATATATAACTAGAGGCCCAGCGCACGAAATTCGTGCACTTGTGGGGGGCCCTCAGCCTGGCCTGTGCCCTCTCATCATCCAGGAGCCCTCGGGGGATATCCGCCTAAGTCATCAGTCGGACATCCTTAGCATTGTCACGGAGGCAGGAGAAGCTCCCACCACTGCCCCTGCACTTGCCAGCTGTGAGCCCAGCTTCTGGCTGAGCAGTGCTCCCCCTGTGGGAGCGCACTGACCACCAGGGGGAAGCTCCTGCGTTGAGCATCTGCCTCCTGGTGGTCAGTGCACATCATAGTGACTGGTCATTCTGCTGTTCGGTGGATTTGCATATTACCCTTTTATTATACAGGATTTGTAATTTAAGTTCTTCCTCATTTTGATTATGTTCTTTCAGATGGAAAACACAGTCATTTTTCAGATGCTATATGTGTGTGTATATTATGAATAAGGCTGCTATAAACATTCATTTTGTACAGGCTTTGGTGTAAACATGAATCATCACCTCATTTGAGTAAGTATTAAGGAGCATGATTGATGTAGTGTATAGAAAGCTATATATAGCTTTCTATGAAGCTGCCAAGCTGTCTTCTAACGTGGTTCTACCATTTTGCCTTCCCATCTATAATGAATGAGAGTTCCTTTTGTTCCACATCCTCAAATAGCAATTGGTGTTTTCAGTGTTTGGGATTTCAGCCACAAGAGGTTTATATGGGTATCTCAAAGTTGTTTTAATTTGAAAATCTCTAATATAAGACATTGAGCATTTTTATATGCTTATTGCCATTTATATGTCTTCTATGGTGAAGTATTTGTTCAGAACTTTGTCCATTTTAAATTTTGTTATTATTATTTAGTTACTTGCATATTTTGAATAATAGTCCTTTATCAAATATCTGATTTGCAATCTGTGGCTTCCCTTTTTATTCTAACAGTGTCTTCTGCAGAAAATTTTAAATTTCAATGAAATTCAACTTATCAATTTTTTTCTGTGATAGATTGTGGGGGGTTTGTTTGTTTGCTTGCTTGGGGTATTGTATCTAAAAAGTCATTACCAAACCCAAGCATCCTGGATTTTTTTTTCTATATTTATTCTAGAAGTTTTTATAGTTTTGCATATAACATTTATGTCTATGATCCATTTTGAGTTTATTTTTGTGAAAGATGTAAGGTCTGTATCTAGATTCATTGTTTTACATTTGGATGTCTGGTTGTTCTGGATGATCTTTCTTATAGAATTGCCTTTATTCCTCTGTCAAATATCAGTTAACTATGTTTGTGTGGTTATTTTGGGGTTCTTTATTCCCTTCAATTTGTCTAATTTTATTCATTCTTTCATGAATACCGGTACTATACTGTGATCTTGATTATCATAGCTTTATATCAAGTCTTGAGTCATATAGTGTCAGTCTCTACCATATATCTTCTAAGTGCTTTGGATCTTTTGGTTTTCCCATACCTTAGAATAGTTGATAATCCACAAAATAAGTTGCTGTAATTTTGACTTAGATTGCATTGGATCCATATATCAGTTATGGGTAAACTGACATGTTAACAATATCGAATCTTCCTATTCATAAACCTGGAACAATTCTGCATTTATTTGGGTTTACTTTGATTCCATTTATTAAAGTTTTTTCTTTTCCTTAAATAAACTTGGCACATATATTGTTAAATTTATACTTAGGTATTTCTTTTACTATTTTTTTTGTGTTAATGTAAAGGATGTTGTGTTTAATTTCAAATTCCTGTTGTTCATTGCTTGTGTATAAAAAGTAATTAACTTTGGTATATTATCCTTATATCCTGCAATCCTGCTATAATTGCTAATTAGTTACAGTAGGGTTTTTTATTTTTTGTTTCTATTACTTGGAATTTTATAGAGACAACAATATCATCTGTGAACAAAGAGTTTTATTTATTTCTGCTGCTAACATGAAAGAAGATATAGGTTTATTCTTTTAAGTAAGGGAAATTCTCCCTATTCCTCATTTTCTGAGAGTGTTTATCATAAGTGGATGTTGAATTTTTTTAAAACATTTTTTTTTGCATCTACTGATATGATCATTTGATTTCTTTCTTTTTAACCCTGTTGATATGATAGTTTACCTTAATTGAGTTCTGAATACTATTATCATGGTTTCTTCATTTTATTGTTAGTTTATTGTTTTGAAATTTAAAATGTTAAATTTTAGCCACCAAGCAAACCTGTATGTGTGTGTTTGTGTGGTATGTGTATTTGTATTCCTTCTCAAAAATATTTATTACAATGTTAAATGAAAGGGAAGTAACTAATAGTTCATCTTCAGTCACGTTAAGTGTAAGGACACAGCTTTCCTACTTAATTTTTTTTTCAAAAAATTTGTCATTTAAAAATTGAAAACACATGTAGAGTTACCTACATTTTACATACATGTAGCCACTCTTTTAAGATGAAGGTTAAAAGTTATAGAGTTAATATATCACTTTCTTTTGACTTATGTTAAGAAGTAATTACAAAAACAAAAATCTGAAAGGCCTCCTGGGATGTGATGGTACATGCTCTCCTGCATGCTTCTTATTTGTCAGACATTTACTTGCTTTAGTGCTTTACTCTCCTGAAATTGTTTTCCCACTCTTCATGTGCATCTTGTAATCACAGAGGATCTGCCATTTAAGTGAATAGATAGTCTCTCTTCCAGGCGATTAATGAAAAGCCACAAATCCTCTTAGCCTCTGATGAATAGTAACAGATGCTTCACATCTTATAGCATCAGAACATGAGAGCAGATGACTAGCTGAAAGAAATTGGAACATTTAACCAATATGCCTGCATCCAGAAACATGCACCAAACTATTTATAGATGCCTAACTTTGAGCTATATATTGTTATTCTTCAGTGGTGCTATATTGATGAAATGCTTTTGAAGGAAATTGCATAGTGGAAAATCAATAAGAATAAATGCAGGCCACATTTTTTTTTTAAATCTAGAAGTAGGAGACCCATAATTCAAGCAGTTGCTGCACCTGAAGCAGCACATCACCCTCAGTGAACATGGGAATGTGCAGACAAGGTGATGAAACAACTAAGTGGAATTTTGTGAGGCTTGATGACCAGCCATCATTTTGTGAAGTGTTTGCTCTGGTCACACTCAGACTGTTTCTTAGGAAGAAATGAAATCTGTTTGAATTTTAGCTTTCTGAAGATTGAGTGAAAAGTAACAAAAAATAACAAGACTCTATTTAGCTAGGCTGGAAAGCTGGCAATCTCATTAGCAATTATCTTTATCCTGTGGTTGGCAGGTAATTATTTCTAAGCCAATGAGAAGACCTAGTGTTCTCAGTGGAAGACATTAATCTATCTGTAGATTTAATCTGTCACTAACCTGAGTGAGTTAGGATGGGTCACCTGCTATAACTCTCCACAGGCATCTTCCAATAATCCAGTATGTGAATACATTGAGTTGTGTGTAATAAAAAGCATGCATCTGCTTCAGTGCCTTATTTCACCGAGTCCAGTTATATGGATGAAAATTAATAACATATGACTAGTCTTTTTGATTGTGGCAAGGAATTGAAGGTATTTTCTTTTTTTTATAAACAGGAGTGAAAATAAAATTTATACAATTCTGAGAGGATTTTGGAGAATGGGATATTGAGAAATTTAGACTACCAAATATGGGTGCAAAGATACACATTGCGTTTTCAATTGATTTTTTAAATAATTCATAGTAGCTCATTGTATAATGTAATTTTAATAGACTGCATTTCAAAGTGTCCAGTATTCTGTCATTAATTGCATTTGGTTGTAGCTATAATTGCTAAAGGACCCGGGCCTCTGATGACTCCCACGGATCACTGCTTCCTGATACTAACACTCGGTGTGTTCTCCTTCCATACTACCTAGGGCTGACTTGTGTAACTAATAGAGTACTGACAGAGTGTGGTTCCCAAGATTATAAAAGACATTGTGGTGTAGACCTTTCTCTCTTGGATCACTGGTTCTGGAGAAGCCAGATGCCATGGCATGAGGACCTCCCAACAGCGACGGTGAGAGGTACACATTGCAGAAAACTGACGCCTCCTGCAAACATCCAAAAATGTAAGCTACAGCCCTGGCCGGTGTGGCTCAGTGGATAGAGCGTCGGCCTGCGGACTGAGAGGTCCCAGGTTCGATTCCGGTCAAGGGCATGTACCTGGGTTGCGGGCACATCCCCAGTAAGAGGTGTGCAGGAGGCAGCTGATCGATGTTTCTCTCTCATCGATGTTTCTAACTCTCTATCCCTCTCCCTTCCTCTCTGTAAAATATCAATAAAACATATTTTTAAAAAATGTAAGCAACAGAGAAAGCAGATCTTCCAGTCACAGTCAGATCTTCAAAGCACTGCAACCCAGTCAATATCTTGACTGTAACCTATTGAGAGACCCAGAGATAAAGCCATTTTTGACTTCCTTGACCCACAGAAACAATGAGCAATAAGTAGTTATTATTTTAAGCTTCTAAGTTTTTTAATAATTTGTTTTATCAACGATTAAAAAAACTTATACCTGATCTCATGTGAAACAGGTAATTATTGTCCGTAATTTTTTTTTACATTTATCTTAAATATGCTGACTGTATTTCAAGGATAACATGAAGAGCATTGGGTTTATGCTCAGTGCTTGATCATAAAGTCTACATTAGCATGGCATAATGACATTTTGGCTCAATTCACTTAATAATAACACTTTCTGTTGCTCATAATTTTCTTTCTAAAATACCCTTGTTTTACTTATGCAAATAAATCTGCTACTTTTAAGCACCTGAACAATACTGTTTTACTCTTTAGAGGAAATGTATGTGGTATTTATTCATTAAAGCCTACTGACTCTTCATGATAGAGTAAAACAGATACTTTTTCTTCTCTCAAAGAAATATGCTTATACTATATTTCTTTATAATCCCATTCCTACTTAACTATTTATTAAAGCATATCTTTCACACTGAAGTCAAAGTCAGGAGTTCATCATTATTCATATAATATGTAAATGATACTTGCTTAGCATTGATCATAATAATAACAGATGCTATGTGCTAAGCACTATACAGAAGACATGATATTCAGTACTTACATACATTGTTCATCTAATACTCTTAATAGCCTCCTCCTCAACAATGAGTATGTTTATTTTCCCAATTTTAGAGATAAGGAAGCTAAAGTTTTTATCTAGCAACCCATTGCTCAGAATTATCTAACTAGTATACAGGATACATAAATTCATCTTAACCATAAATTATGTTCTAATGATACCTATTCAGAAATATGAAAAATTGGGGCTTTTATTTATATATTTTAGAATTTGGACATCAATTTTTCTAGGTTTCTATTTATACATTATGAAAATTGCTGCCTTAAAATTAAAAGTTCATTGTGCATTCATTCCATGCATATTAATTCAGTGTTTATGTCATACTCTGTGTTGGCTTCTAGAAATAAAAGGGTGAACAAAGAAATGATCTGATGTTATGGAGCTCTGAGTCTACTGGGGAAGAGAGGCTTTAATCAAGCAACTGAATAGATGAGTATAAATGAGCACGTGCTTGAAAAAGGGTACGTGATTTTATGTGCATACATATACCCAATAATTTTGTCCAGGCCGGGACACCAGGCAAGGCTGAACTTAAGACTAATACATGAGTTAGCATTTTCCACTAAAAGAGAAGAGAAGAGTTATTTCTGCCAGAGCAAGCATCGTGTTGCAAATGTCTGAGGGTATAGATTAAGACAACCGGTGAGACTGGAAAAGGAGGGGGAGGCTTTGTTCATTGTGATTCATTACACCTTGTAAAGAAATAATAATTAATCTTTGGAGCCTCTGTTGTCCAACAACATTTTTGAAAAGTTCATTATAAATATTGTATAGAAACAAGAGCGATATAGATAAAGCTGTCAGAAGGGCTATGTTATAGTACAGAAAACAAAGCTGAGGGAAGAAAAAAATAATGTTTTTGGAAACTAAGACCAACTCCAGAAATTTCTCCTTAAGCATATTTAAGATTGTGGCAGAATACCAAAGATGCCTTATTTTTATAGAATAGTTGTGTATAAAAAGAAAAGGCAAATGTATGTATCTATATATATAAAAGGCTAATATGCTAAGTGTCCAACCATCTGATCAGTTGCTATGATGAGCACTGACCACCAGGGTGCAGCCGCTCAATGCAGGAGCTGCTGAGCTGCAGTGAGTGGGCAGTGGCAGTTCTCAGGTGACACACCAGGAAACCAGAGAGGAAGGAGTCTGATTCCTCACAGGGCTGTGCCATTCCACCTTCAGCCATGGGTTATGTTGTTGCTGGCGCAATGTCAGCCCGAATCTGGTTTACTGAACACTTGCATTTGTGTTCCACACCCTATAGGACAGCAACTTTGCAGAGTGCCCTCTCGCACTCCAAGACCCCTCGAGGGATGTCAGAGAGCTGGTTTCAGCCCAAGCCCTGCAGGCCAGGCCGAGGGACCCCACCTGCCAAAGGGACCTTGCTCATTCCACAGATGCCAGGGAGGGACCATGGGAGATTGGCTCCAGGGCATGTCCGGCCAGTCCCATCCCGCCAGCCACATTCTAATTAATTTCCTTTCAATGTGCACGAATCCATGCACCAGTTCACTAGTTTAATTATAAAGATGTTCCATTTAATATCTGTGATAACATTTTAAAGAAACTGTTTTCAATTATATTTTAAAGACATACATTTTAGAGGTTTTATTTTAAATTGAGAAATTCTAAAAATTATATTGAACCTATGCCTCCATTGACATTAAAAACATTTTGGAAATGTCACGTATTTTATTTAATAGCCTTGCAAACTATTGTCAGTTTCACACATATATTTGTCCTACTCAAAGCCTAAGGGTTCACTCATAAATAATGCCTCTTAAGGGTACTGGTAGGGCCAAACATGAATTGTCAGTTCAATGAGCAAGAAAACTAGAAAACATAAAAGGCCAAAAATAAATGTAAATCAACTAAGAATTAAGTCAAATAAATCTTGAAAATAGACCTCCTATGGGAAGAACAAAATTCACAGACAAGGAGCTGTCACTATTAAAAATTTAATTTGAAAATCAAATGGTATCTTTGCTTCCCTTTACTGACATTACAACCCTTTGAGCATTAATGATATCCTGAGATCCATGTCAACACTTTTAATCTATGATGAAATGATAAATGCAGGTAACATTTTAAACTTATAGTATCAAGAATGTTCACTGGCTATAGTGACTTCATTATGGGATTTTAAACAAAAGGGGAAATTGAGATTATTTTAACAGAAAACAGTAATCAACTGCAGAAAAAAAGATGCATCATGCTCAGTAAGGAGGATATAATGATCATGATTCTTATTCAGTACAACACTTCTTAGTATCTTTCTGCATTCTGTCACATTTGAAAAGCAGTCTTTTAAATATGTATATTAATTCAGGTGACTTTATTAGGGTTTTGTATTTTATTTCTGACAGAATATATATCACATTTATTTATACTTTTCTAAATGAAGAATATAATGATTATTAAGAAACTGGGGCGGGGGGGAATCAACAAAATTAAAAGAAACAAACATAAATAAACCAAAGGTTTTCTGTAAAAGAAAATTTGCTGACTAAAATATGTCTTAAGGATCTAGTGTAAGTTATCACCTAGAAACAAGCAGAAGATTTGGGTCCAGGTAGAAAAATAAAATATCCCAACATTTACAAAAAAAAAAAAATCATCACAAAACAGATAGCTTAAAGATTTTTGGGATCTATCTTGTTTTTCTTCATGATACCTGTCACCAACCAAATTCTGTGTAGTCGATAAATGGTCCAATTTGATAAATCATTTATCTTCCTTATATCTCTCCCTATTTCTACTACTTGCCTCTTCACCTTTTTTTTCAGAATCATTTATCTAAATCTATATATTCATTTTTTCCCCCCATTTTCAGAAACCTTCCCTGGATCTACTGCTTTACCCAAGCATTTCTCCAATTATGGCCTATGGATCAATTGATGCATGATCACTGTATTAAAATGTCCATTCACTCCCTGCAATTGTGTTGCTGTTTTTTTAAATATTTAATGCCCTATAATGCCTAACCTTATAATTTGCTCTAAATAAAGTGACCTAGCCTTATTGAACTGATAAACTCGTTATATTTTGTAAGCAATCTTTAAAACCATTGGAAATACTCAAATGGCATGAAATGTCTATAAAGAAATAAGTTCTATTCCATGAACACTCTAGGCCAGTGATGGCGAACCTTTTGAGCTCGGCGTGTCAGCATTTTGAAAAACCCTAACTTAACTCTGGTGCCGTGTCACATATAGATATTTTTTGATATTTGCAACCACAGTAAAACAAAGACTTATATTTTCGATATTTATTTTATATATTTAAATGCCATTTAACAAAGAAAAATCAACCAAAAAATGAGTTCGTGTGTCACCTCTGACACGCGTGTCATAGGTTCGCAGTCACTGCTCTAGGCATTATCGAAGGACATGTTAGGAGGTCCCTAAGCTCTTTTTAATGCAATTATTGTTATTCTACATTAAGAATAAGTACTTGAATGGGTGTTGATATTGAAAATGCAGGTAAGGAAGCCCACTCTTCCAGTGATGGCAACCCTGTCATAATCCAGACTCCCAGGTTTCACTTTCACCCAAATTGGATACATAGGGTTCTGAGTGCCAAGTAGAGAATAGGTCTGAGGAATATCTCAATAAGTGAGTAAAGGCACAATTACTTTCAACAATGCTAATCATTTGATATTATCCCAAGCCTGCATTCTTTTTTTTTTTTGTAATTGATTTTAGAGAAAGAAGAGAGAGAGAGAGAGAGAGAGAGAGAGAGAGAGAGAGAGAGAGAGAGAGAGAGAGGTGAGAGAAAAACATTGATCAGTTGCCTGCATATGGCCTGACAGATTTGGGATCAAACTCATACTTGGGTATATGCCCTGACTGCTAACTGAATTCTCCACCTTTCGGTGTACAGACAACACTCTAACCAACTGAGCCACTTAGGACCCCACGCCTGCATTCTTAAGTACACTCATTACTTCAGTCACGATTAACCCAAAACTAGCTTTAAGAGTGAAACAGAAATGAAAACACCTGTTAAGACAAGTATAAGAGCAATCAAATAATGAAGAAAATATTGCTTAAGGGAAATGGAAATGAGATAGCATCATATACATATATTACTTAAGAGTTTTTCTTTGATTTCGAAATTTAAAAATAAATAAATAAAATAGAAGCAGTAAATCTTGTTTACCACAGCAATGGCTACAGTCAAAATGGCAATTTCTTCATAAGCCCTCCTCCAATTAAAAGGTTTTCTAATTTTTAATCTTTCTTTAATATTAGATGAGAATATATGTTGTTATGAAGTTTTGTAACATTTTTGAAGTTGTTGAGACAGTATAAATTATTATTTTGAATTTTACAGAAGCACGACATATTTATCCTTTACAAATATAAATTCTCCTTGGATACTGTACACACTTTCCATTTTACCACGCAGTATTTCTAGATATTGTTTTCTTAAACTATCCAGATATCTTGACAGAACTATTTAGAAAAAGGATGATTCATTTAAAAATCTTTACAGGCAGATTATCTGTATATTTATACTCCTTTCTTACCAACCTTCTTTTATCTTTATAGCACACTCAACTCTGGATAAGAGGAGAAATGAGAGGAGATCCAACATAAAACAGTCAATGGAAGTTTTATTAGCAGCTAAGATTTGTCTTTGTTTATAAAATTGATGCAATGAACTAAAATTAAGGATGAAAAAGTAGACTCACTTCATCTAAAAATGTCATTTCTTGTCAAAATAATGAAAGATTGGAAGTTCCTTTATCCTGCAGGTCCCTGATGATTAATTTGTGAGTTGCCTATATTACATTATTTAAACATTCAGTGAATTAAATTCTAACTCCAAATGATGATTTTTTAAAAGATAATAGAAAAAAGCTCTAAAATTCCATGCAATTCGGTGGAGGAAATCCTTACTCTCATTTTCATTTTTCCTGAGACTTTCTGTGTAATTTAAGCAATATACTTTATCATCCTTTTGTTTGTTTCTTTTAGATTTTTACATTTCCCATCTCTAATATACAAAGTCATAGTGACTGAGAAACAAATTATCCTTCGGAGCCCACAACCTCTGTGAATTGCATGCATGTTATTCTTCTGGCCAAGACACTAAACCATATTCATTTAAACTTTCTAAGCAATAATTTTTCTCAGAATGAAATCGACAAGTAAGATACTCACATGTATTCATATACCAGTTAATAACTTCTCTCCTCTTATAACTGAGTCACAAAAGGTTGAGTCTTTGATAATTTCAGAGCTCCAACAATTGAATGCCTTTTTTTTGGGGGGGGGGTCTATTTGATGTTTTATTGCTGTAAGTATGTATGACTCATGCACTAGAGAAAAGGGTAACAACAACAAAAAATGCTTTTGAAAAGACTAAATACCCTGGCATGAAACAGTAGCCCTAGATCAATTCAAGTTTCCTTTAAAGTTAATACCAATTACACAATTATGTGTCATTGTGTTATTATTTTACTAAATTCCAAAGCAAAAAGACTGATTATCAGAGAAGTTAATTTTCAAGTGAAAAGGTCAAGGTCAACTGTAATTATTTTCCTTCAGAATTCTATTCCTCCGGAGTTTAAAAAAAATATACTGTAGAGGGGGGAAATCATCTAAAGAAACTTAAATATAGTGTGACACTTTAATCAGAACTTTGCAGAGAAGAGTAGTAGAAATAAAGAAAAGTCAGTGTTAACTTTAACAAAGGCAACAGGAAATTGTCTGGTGAACTAAGATCCTGTAGTAAAAGCAAAGTGTAATCACATCCGGGTATGTTATAAGATATGGATAGGACATAACCTCATCTCTAGACATCAATGGTAATGAATGTGTTTTGGGGCCTGTGAACTGCATAAATGTAATTTTGAAGCTACTCTAAGATTATTTTACATGTCTTTATGCATCAACAAGTATATGCATGTGCATGATTGCGGGATGCTCAATTTCTTAAATATCTCTAGAAGATCTGAGACTAACATTTTGCCAGACATTGGCACCGAGAATAATTACATTTTCTATTTTGATGGATTCTGTATTCCACAGTTATGGAACAATAAGAGAACTAAGAAGACAATTATTTTCTATGATATAGGAATTAGCTATTTCTAGTCTGTTGAGTATTATATACAGAAACAACACATGGCACTTTAACCACCGTTAGCACAGGTACTCTTTCTATTGAAGAGCAAACACTATTTAATTCACTAAGTGTCGGATTCCTGAAGAGTGACTTTTTCCTCATTATTCTCAGTTTACTCTCATATATTTCTTCTAAATATATACAAAAGAGATGCATCATAAAAAAATGTACTTGTCATGTAATCCAGCAAAAGCAAAAAGAAAAATTCTATATAATAAATAATATGCTAAGTGTCTGGTTGGCCAGTCGGTAATTCAACCAGTCAAAGAGTAATATGCTAATTATACACTAAGGCCACTCAACTGCTTGCTATGACATGCACTGACCACCAGGGGTCAGACAGTTGACCAGTCGACCAATCACTATGATGTGCACTGACCACCAGGGGGCAGACGCTCCAACCAGAAGCTTAGCTTGCTGCTGGGGTCTGGCTGATCAGAACTGAGCAAGATGGGCTGGAAACACCCTGGAGTCCTCCTGTGGTCCCTCCCCAGCTGGCCAACCTCCCGTGTCCCTCCCCGGCCTAAATTGTGCACTGGTGGGGTCCCTCAGCCTGGCCTGTGCGTCTCACAATCCGGGACCCCTCGGGGGATGTTGGAGAGCCAGTTTTAACCCAATCCTGCTTAAAGCAGGAACTGCCACCTGGTGGTCAGTGCACTCCCACAGGGGGAGCGCCACTCAGCCAGAAGCTGGGCTCACGGCTGGTGAGAGCAGCAGCAGTGGCGGGAGCCTCTCCTGCCTCTGCAGCAGTTGGACATCTCCTGAGGGGTCCTGGACTGACAGAGGGCACAGGCAGAGCTGAGTGACCCCTCGAGTGCATGAATTCAATGCACCAGGCCTCTAGTTTTATATAAAAAGAGCACATTATTTAAAAAGCATATATACTAAATTAAAATTAGATGATAAATTGAGAGATTATGTTGTCTTTTTCTTCTAATTAGAAAGGGAATAATAATTATATCACTTTAAGTTTTTTTCCCAGATTATGTGTATTTTTACTTAATTTCTATGTCACATGTAAATATCTACATGCTGCATACAGAAATAGATATTTAATACTAAATTCCACTGATGATGTGGTAGAGAATTTCATTATAAAAAATGTATGCTATTTTAAAAAATGTATACAACTGAATATCAGATGATAAATTAAGAAATTTTGTAGTTTAAAAATTTCATTTTAAAAGTCATCTCTAGTTCTTTAAATTATCCTTCAGTATTCTATAGCAATAAACACTGCAATAGAAAATAACTATTTTTTTCTATTTTCTACACTCAGATTACTTTCTGCCTGTATACTTCCTATGTATCTAAAACTTAATGTTTCATAGAAAGATAATATTGCAAGCAAGACTTTAAACTAATCTTTAAAAGAAATTAATTTTAAACCCTAAAATTTACAAAAATAATATTTGATGTTTTAATGATCCACAAATATTATGCTTTATTCATATTATTAAAGTGAATCCTTTCTAGTCTCTTCTAGCTTCTGCTGGTTGCCATCAATCTTTGGTTTCTTGGGTAGTAGATGCATCGCTCCATTTTTTGGCTTTCTAGTCCCATGGTGTTTTCCCTCTGTACCACTGTGTGTCTATGCATACCCTTATTATATGGAAAGTAGTCCCTAGATTTAGGATTTACCTTAATTCGGTATGAACTCAACCAGTTACCTCTGCAAAGATCTTATTCCTAAAAATAAAATTCTGATGTTCTGGATGGACATGGATTTTGAAGGACACTATTCAATCCACTGTAAGATTCATACAAATACGTCTTCAAATGATAAAAATAATTTTATTTAAAATTGTATATAAATTATTTAGCAGGGTGGGGCATACATATAAGCATATACATATATGCTTATGTATTTATATATAATAAAATGTTGGCTTGTTATGGTAGGGATATGGAAATAAAGTGACAATAAAATATATTTAACTATTTTCTACATGGTTTTTATTGTTCTGAGTGGTTTGGGAGGGGCAATTACACAATTGATCTAAGTTAGATTTCTTTCTGAAAAAGAGTTGCATTATTTTTACTAATTATTATTATTACTATTATTATTATTATTATTACTGAGGTAGTATACTGTTTTGATTAAGAACATAAATTCTTGAGCCCAGAAAACCTCAGATGGAACCCAAGATCTACCATTTTCTAGATGAAAGAGTTTGTCTCTCCATTTTCTCATCTGCAAAATGGTTCTACTAATTTCTTAACTCATAGCATAATTGTATGAATTAAATCATTTAACACACATAAGTCCTTAAAATAGTACCTGTAATAAAGTAAGAGTCAAAAATGTTAGCTGTTGTTATTACTGATAATAAGAAATATTATATATAAACATAATTTATCAATTCATACTCCAGAGATCAATTTTTAAATGTAGTAAAACCAAAAAAATGTTTGAGAATAATGCATAAAACGAATGTAAACACTGATGACACATCACACACATCACTGTGTTATTCTCAAACTATTCAAAGGATAATTACAGGATGGTTTTGCATCCAAAGCTCTTTTTTTTTCATCTAATAAAAATGCAATTACTAATACACAGAAGAGTGATAAGATGTCCTGCTACATGTTCTTTCAAACATATCCATTGGTACTGAAGGGATAGTACAACTCTTATCAAAAGAGGGAATATTCCAATACTATACAAAAATTAGAGCATCAGCTTGCAGTATGAACAAAAATTTGATAGTCACTGACAAAGAGTCAGTGCCTAATATGCAGAAAGTTCTTCAGACAACATGTAATAAAACCAAATGCTATAATAAGATTATTGGTCATATTTTTTTAAACTCAGAAATAAAAGGGACTGTGGAATATATTCAAATTTCTATCACCAATTCAAGAGATACTGCAATTAAAGAGAGAGAGAGAGAGAGAGAGAGAGAGAGAGAGAGAGAGAGAGAGAGAGATACTGCAATAGTAGTTTTGTCCTATTGTTTACCAGTGTTTGGTTGAATATCTCCAGCAAAGAAGAGCATTCCGTCAGTTACATATTAGGAAATCCTAATTATTAGACAGCACATTCTTTTCAGATTTTTTGCAGGTAATTATAGAATGTCCCCTTAGCCTTGTTATATTAAACTGGAGGCCCGGTACATGAAATTCATGCACAGGGGGTGTGTCCCTCAGCCCAATCTGTGCCTTCTCACAGTCTGGGACCCCTCGGGGGATGCCTGCCTGCCGGCTTAGGCCTGCTCCCAGCATGTGGGTCTAAGCCGGCAGTCAGACATCCCTCTCGCAATCCAAGAACCCTTGCTCCTTACCACCCTCCCGCTAGCTGCTCCCTACCACTTGGCTCACTGCTCCTCAGCGCTGCAGCAGAGGCAGGAGAGACTTCCGCTATCACTGCTGCACTCACCAGCCATGAGCCTGGCTTCTGGCTGAGGGGCACTTCACCTGTGGGAGCGCACTGAATGTCAGTGCACATCATAGCAACTGGTCATTCTGGTCGTTCCACTGTAACCATCACTTAGGCTTTTATTATATACTAGAGGCCCAATGCACAAAATTCTTGCCAGAGTAGGCCTTCCTTCCCCCAGCTGCTGGCTTCGGCTTCACTCTGGCACCCGGGACCCAGGCTTCCCTCTGGCCAACAGCAGGAACCAGGACTCAGGCTTCCCTCGCAGCCCCAGCTTTGTCGGGAAGGTCATCCAGTCTAGTTAGCATATTATGCTTTTATTATTATAGACTAGTAGATACCTTAAGGGTGATCTGACTCTCAAATGAAAAGTCTTGGTTTCAGTTGATTTATAAGTTAAGCAACTTATATGATATTTAATAGAAATAAACACGCACTTAAACTTTTTGTTTACGTATAAGATTAGAAAAATCAGACCTAGAGTATTTTGTTGTGGTTGTTGAAAAGTACCTTAGAAATTTAAATGATGTCACAATAAAAATAGCAACATTGTATGCATTTGTAGAATCATAGCTGGCTATTGAAGAGTTCCTATAGTTGACAGTAACTAGTTAAAATTCAGACAATAGTGTTAATAGGTTTATTTCAAGAAATTCATTAACAAATTACTACATTTACAGAACATTATTTTTTTTTTATTTTATAAGCAAAAGATATGAAATTCAGAGAATTTATGCTAAATTTACCCAACTCGCTTCTCTTTTCCACTACTACAAAACAATGCTACCTCTAAACTTTCATGAAATGTACAAGCAGAGGGATTTATTTTACATATGTTAATAAACCATAAAATCAACTCTGAAAGTTAAGTTACTCCCTTTATGAAGGAACTGTGACTCATATAGTTTAAATAAGTCGTTCAAGGTCACATAGTAGATAACCTGGAACCAGTTTTGCTCTTGACCTGAAGCAGGTTTCTTTCCATAAGATCCAATATCAATCACATTATCATAGTTGTATGGAGAGAAATTATTTACACTAGACTTGTTCTTGGAATAACCATTCACTAATATAGCCAGCACTATCATTTTATAATTATAGAACAGTTTAGGTAGGAATAGTGAATAAAGTTATTGAATGTATTGGATTACATTTACAGAAGGAATTAGTTTAGTTTATAGATGTTAGCAACAAATAGTACATTGGTTAAAAAGTCGTTGATACAGTAAAGTATAAGAGCAGGTTTCAGAAAGTTTTCGAGCTTTGGTGAACCAAGTTTCTTTAAACCATTGAGGCTGTGCAGGCACATGCTTCTTAAAAAAATTGAATTTATATAAGCCAGGCTATGGCTTGCTGTTTCTGAAGTATCTTTTTTATCCTCTTGAAATGCTGCTCAATTATTTTATATTACATTCCATGTATTAAAGTTTCGTATGGGTTTTCAATTGATAAACCTTGTACAGCAGCTTAATGTGGCTATGACCAAGACAACTTTTTGTTTTGTTTTGTTTGGAAATGATAACAGCATTGCTGAGAGAAAGATTAATCCACTTAGAGAGAAAATGGAAAGAGTGAAATTCATTACCCAAGTTCCACGGAGGATGATTCATGTGGAGCTCTGGCCAGCATTGGGCTATAGAAGGTTAATGACAATATGATGGGTGAAGGTGGGGTAGTGAGCACCGAGGATGGAAAAGAGTCAAGAATACAAGAAGCAGATAATAAGAGGCCATATTTATTTATTAATTAAACCTCCATCTTCTCATCTTCTGATTATAACTTTTTACCTATTAATCTCTATTAACTTTCCCTTTTACATTTTCCTTTGTTTTAATATTACTTAGGAGGAATTGTTCCACAAGGATTGCTGAATCTTCCATGGCAGAGTAAGCAGATCTATTTTAGCATTTCTGTACCTTCAAAGGCAGATGAGTGGAAACAGGCTTTTAAAGTAGTAGAGAGTCTATTTTCACAGAGTGTGGGTGAGAACTGTGGAGGTGGAGATTGACCTGCATACCCTTATAACCAGCACCTGTGTATGCATGACTTGCATGCCATTGTGTGCCAAGCCACAGTATAAAAGACAGAATAAATCTGTGACTGTTTGTATGCATAATGAGTGGCACTTTGAGAAAACATATCTCCTTCTTAGTGATGATTTATGAGTGTTGCCTAGAGTAGTCTTTATGGATGCATTTCTGTATAAAAAGGGTGCAGACATCTGAGTTAAAAATTCAGAGAATTGAGGAAATACATGATACAAATGAAAAAACAAGCTTTTTGTTATAAAGCAAACTACATTGATCCAATTTTAAAATTATCAAATTTATTCCTTTGTTCTTATATATGTAATTAACATAATACTGCAAGTTTGTATTCAGATAATAAAGAGTCAGCATTGAAACACTTTACTTGTGTCTGAAATACACAGGTTTCTTAATAAATACTTTTTGGAAATTAAATAAAGTATAAATAAACATATGGAGACCTCAGACCTCCCAAATTGCAAAGGTTACTATATATAACTATGATAGGTTTAAGTCATGACTAGAAGCTAAACAAACACATTTAAAATCGTAACAATACTAGGGGCCCAGTGCACAAATTCATGCATCTTGAAAGGAACTGTGAGCCATGAGGCTGCAGTGGGCACAGGGCGGGTCTCGGCCCATCCTCTGTGCCCCTGCCCAGCCCCTCCCACCACAGCCCCCAGTCGCCTCTCTCCTGGCAACCCAGCTCCGGCCACCACCGCTCCCACACACTGATGGCATCAGGCCTGCACGCACCTGCTGATAGCACAAAGTGATTGAGACTGGCACGGGGCACCAACAGTGGGTGCTAGTGGTGGCAGCCAGCCCCGATCGCCCCTCAAGAGCAGGTTGAGGTGGAGAAGCCCTGAGGATTATGAATAAATAATCAATATTTAAATTGGTTGTAATATTTTACAATTTTATCATATTGCCTTTTAAGCAAAAATATATCTACATACAGAAATATAAATATACTATATTTAGACCTTACCTCCTTCACACAACCTAACTGAATGTGGATCATAGGCTTAAATATAATGTTCAAAGTTATACAATGCTAGAAGATAACATTAGAGAAAATCTAGATGAACGTGGTCATTGCAATGGCTATATATAGCAGCAAAAATATGATTCATAAAAGAAATAATTGATAAACTGAAGTTTATTAAATTAAAAGCTTCTCTGTGAAATACACTGTTGAGAAAATGAGAGATAATCCATAGACTAGGAGAAAATATTTATAAAGACATATCTGATAAGGAATATTATCCAAAATATACAAAGAACTCAGCAGTAAGGTAACAAATAATCTGATTAAACAGTAACCAAATAAGCACAGGAAAAGATGCTTATTTGACAAGGATGTGGAGCAACAGGAAATTCCTTTCATTGCAGGTGGGAATGTAAAATAGTACAGCCACTTTGGAAGATAGTTTGGCAGTATCTTACAAAACTAAATAAATCTTAACATATGATTCATTAATTTTTCTCCTTGAAAGCATATAAGTTGAAAATGTATGTCCACATAAAAACTTGCACACAAATATTCATAGCAGCTTTATTCATAATTGCCAAAACTTAGAAGCAACCATAATGTTCTTCAATAGGCAAATGGATAAATAAACTGTGGTACAGCCAGGTGATAAAATATTATTCAGTGATAAAAAACAAATGAACTATTGAGTCATGGACAGGCATGGGTGAACTTTAAATACTTATTACTAAGTGAAAGAAGCCAATCCGAAGAAGCTATGTACTGTATATTTCAACTACATGACATTCTGGAAAAGGAAAAATAATGGATACAGTTAAAAAAAATCAGCAGTAGCCCATGGTTGCTCCATGGTCAAGCATCCACATACAAACTAAAAGGTCACGGTTAGATTCCCAGTCAGGGCACATGCCTGGGTTTCTGGGCTTGATCCCCAGAGGGAGGCAGTGTGGGAGGCAGTGCAGGAGGCAGCTGATCAATGATTCTCTTTCATCGTTGTTTCTACCTCTCTCTCCCTCTCCCTTCTACTCTGAAATCAATAAAAATGTGTTTGTTTTTTTAAATCCGTGTTTGCCAAGGAGGAATGAGTAGACAAAGTGCAGAGGATTTTAATGAAGTGAAAATATGCTGTATACTAATACTGCCATGGTGAATACATATAATTATACATTTGTCAAAACCCACAAAATCTACAGCATCCACAGTGGGTCCTAATGTAAACTATGAACTTATGATGATAATATGTGTTAATAGAAGTTAATCAATTGTAATAAATGTACCACTCTAGTGGGGGATATTGATAGTGAAGGAGACTTCACTATCACTTCTTAGGGCCAGCAGATATATGGGGATTCTATCTTCTGGCCAATTTTGCTGTGAACCTAAAACTATTCTAAAAATAAAGTTTATTTAAAAAGGAAAATATTGCTCACTTTACAATACTATCTTTTTAGGATTAAAATGATATAGTTAGTAAAATAATGATCTTAATTTTAGCTTAAAAGCAACTATAGAGATAAAGTCACTTTAGGTAGAGGTCTTAAAAAGTGTAATAATAAAAATATCTGATACCACAAACTATATGTATGTTAATTCTAACAATTCTTAAATTACGTATTGATTATACAATAAGTGTGAAATAAATGCAATATCATGAGAAATAATTGTATTGTATTTTCTTTGTCAATGTTTCTTTGAAATAGAATAGTAATTACATTCTTAATAAATTATGTTTGAAAAATATGGAGTTTTTGTCTGCTATATGTATATGTTATTCAATCCACTGCCACTCAACATTTTTTCTAGCTGTATCTAAAATGTCTTGTATGTAATTTTGAGTAAGCTAGAATTATGTAATCCAATGTAAAGTAACTTAATGTCTAATTTTTTTCAAAGAAATAGTAAAAGCAGAGTGTCCTACCTAAACACAGAAATAAAGTATGTGTAACAGCAAGACATACATTTTTATAACCAAGCAGGGTTCCAAATTCTGGCTTTGTTACTCTTACTAATTATATAACGTAAAGCAAATCTCTTAACTCCTTTATTTGTAAAAAGAGAACATTAGAATTGATAAACTCTAGAAGTTTACAATGTGGTGGTATCTTGTATTGTGTTTGCTGTACTATAATACAGGGCATTTTCAAATAAATACTTTCTAAGCCAAAGTACTTCAGAATGCTAGAAATGGGCCAAAATTTGTCTATGAAAGTCTTATTTGATGAAAGCAAATGTAACATTTAAGCTGATCTTATTCTTCCAGAACCATTACTCCTCTGAACTCTATCACTTACTTTCCTATTCTACCATGCATTGCTATATTAACTTTTGACAGTATGAATCATAAACACGTTGTAACAGGGGCTTATGTGTCTTTGGATTGCTCACAACACCAACTAATTGGATGGAAAAACATTTAACATGCATTCACTAACTGTGATTCCGTCATTGATAACACCATGAATTTAAAGTTGAGAGAGTTTTTTGGCAACAAAATGATTCGCTTTGTATATAACATCTGTTCAAGACCTCCATAGCACCAAATATGATGATATGATAATTAAATGCCAAGAAATTTTACACAAGTCTAATAATGAGAAAAATGCCTTAATCATTCCCAGATAATCAATTTAGTACTGGTAGAACCTAAAAGATGTAAGAAGCAAAAAACTGTTTGTGAAAGATCAAATTTGACTTCTTTTAAAATTCTAAAAGAAAAGTACTTTTATTAAAAATCTACAATTTTAAATAATTTTAATTAAAAATACATGAATGTTTATGTGTATGTGTGATGTGAATTTTTGTTTGCTTTTCTCCCTTCTTCATTCACTAATCCACTGAAAGATTTTACTAACAGAAGAGTATTTGTCTATTTTATTATGTTTTCAAAGCAGCTAGAGGAGAATTTTACACTTGGCAGTCTTTTCTATGTTACATATACATAAGAATAGATATATGTAACCAATATAAATTAATCTTTTTAAAAAACTAAATAGTTCAACCTTCTAGTGCCATTGATAGAAAATTTTGTTATTACTGAAAATGTAGAAAACATTCTTTCAGATTCACAGCTCACCACTAGTGCTAGAATATAAAAGTTTAGGGTTGTTGCTTTCTTTAGTTATAAGTTATAAGATTTGGACAATATTCCACAGACCAGCATTTGATAATACACTGAAAAAAACATTAGTTGTGTTTTATAAAACAGGTAATGGTGTTCATTTTTATACGAGACAAAAATTTGTTAAACAATATAATTTTAATAATATATTCACCTTATAATTCAATGATATTCATCTTATTTTTTTTATGTGAGACATTGTTATGATTATAAACCTCAGGTAATATTGTTTCAGGATGTATGGAATTGAAAAGGCAAAAGTAATATTTTAATTGCTTGTCCATTCCCCACTGAATGGATCATTCTTGATATGTCTGCTCACATATAGGATTACTCCACTGAGAAGTAGTTGTACTTGTCTCTTTTCCTATCATAAAAGTGTATCTTATTATGTTACCCCATATTCTCAAGAAGAAAACTGCAGTCACTGTGCCTGTATGATAAAAGTACTCAGGAAAAAGAAATAGAAAGGAATCCTCAAATTAATTGTAAAATCATTTATCAATTAGCAGTAGATCCAAACTTCTCAAATAGTCAGCATTTTTATGAACATGAATCATTTTCTATGTATAGAACAGTCTCTGATGAGAATATTGTAGTAAGTCTTATACTTGGTGTACTTTGAGAAGCTTTCTTTGGATATTTATCTATGTGTTTGCTTCTATTTAAAAAATAATAATTTTTGTCCAACAATGCTGCAAGTTAGTAGTATTTCTCTTCTTTTAAGAGTGACTTTGATTATACAACTATTAGTTATTTAAGAAAAATAAATAATACAAAATAAATTGCATTATATTGAGACTATAATCAGCTATTCATCTCATTTTTATTAGTTCTCCCCCTACAAAAACATGTCTATTTATTTATTTGGGCATTCTCCAGATATATAGATGGTAGATGATAGATAGATAGATAGATAGATAGATAAGTGATATATAGATATAGATAGATAGAGATAGATAGAGATAGAGATAGAGATAGAGATAGAGATAGAGATAGAGATAGAGATAGATAGAGATAGAGATAGAGATAGAGATAGAGATATAAAGGGTATCCCAAAATTCACGCAAGAAGTAATTTTGATAGATAACATAGGTTTATAATTAAAAATTGTAAATTTTTTATTGATTCATAAAGTATATCGTATAGGGTTATGTATGGAATAGCATATCAGGTAAATGGCTTCCATGGCTTTGCTGGCACATACGCACTCTTTTGTTATTTCCTGAGCAGCCACATTTTCGAAGAAGAATGATCCAATGATGCCTCCAGCCCAAAATCTGCACCAAACAGTGACACGTTGTGGATGCATTTGTTTCTCAACAATCACTCGTGGATATTGTGAACCTCAAATGCGACAATTTTGTCAATTAACCAAGCCAACAAGATGAAAATGTGCCTCATCGAAAATCAGCCACATTTATGCAAAACTGTCATGGAAAATTTCAACAAAAGAGTTCTATTCCATACATAACCCTATACTGTATACTTTATGAATCAATAAAGAAGTTACAATTTTTAATTATAAACCTGTGTTTTCTATCAAAATTACTTCTTGTGTGAATTTTGGGATACCCTTTAGATATAGATAGATATAGATAAATACCATCATTTTTAAAAGTTGCATTTTAATAACAAGGGAATACTCAAATCACATTCTTTAATCCTAGATCAAAGATTAAGCTTTTTAAATTAATTGGGTAAACACATCAACACAAGTTAAATGTCAATTAGATGGTACTTCTATTTACTTACTATCTATATGTATAAAAGCCTAAGTGACCAAAGGACTGGAATGACTGGAACGACCAGAATGACCTTTCAACCAGTCACTATAATGCACACTGACCTCAATGCAGGAGCTGCCCACTGGTGATCAGTGCGCTCCCACAGCCAAAATCCCACGGCTGGCCAACCTCCTGCGGCCTCTCCCCTGGTAGCCCATTGGCCAATCTCCCACAGCCCCTCCCCCTGGCTGGCCTGGCCCGATGGATCCCTATTGCTGGCCAGGCCGAGGGACCCCACCCATGCATGAATTCATGCACCGGGACTCTAGTTTATAATATTAGAGCAGAGAAAAACACACCTTCTCTCCTCCGTGATATGAGATTAATTCAAGAGGAACAACAGTCACCATTGATATAATCCTTTCTTATAAGATTGTAAAAATTATATCCCAGTATGGAAATCAATGGAAGATATCTAAAGAATACTTTCATAAATGTACAGTAGCTATTTTATGTTAATTTAGTGAAAAAGTTTTATTAACTTGGGATTAGCACAATCTATGTCTAACAGATTGACAGAATTAATAAATTTAATCTAGTATGATTATACACTTGTATCCCTATTTAAAATTCAAGATTGTGACATAAATGAGAACTTGCACTGATGTGCAATGAGCAAATTATAATGTTTGCTTAAATCAAGAAAAATGTAGGATAATTAAAAGTCTAATTTACTTTTAGAATATCCAAGTGTGTAAATAAGGTTGAGGATACTGAATTATGACTTGGGACTCTCTATCTATCCATTGATTACAGAAACAGACCACATTGACTGTTTAGGTAAATAATCAAACCGGGAATATGATACACTAGCTTTCTCAACTCTCAACTGCTTACAGTGCACCAAATCACATAGGAAAGTTGCCACCATGAATGAAAATTTTAAGTCTTTAAAATCTCTTACTCTTTGGAAACTAATGATTTTTTCATCATTATAAAACATGACTCCCACAGGCTTCTAATCTTGGAGATGTATTTAATTTGGGGGACATATTTACATGACTGTATAAACAACTTTGTTCTGTCTTAATTATGAGTTGAAGAATGAACATTACTACTTCAGGCAATTGACAATGAATAAAGATTTTTTGTAATTTTTTCCCACCCAAAAGAGAAGAATGTTCTTGAGGACGTGTCTCTGTCTGCACTCATGGAGTCCTTCCAAGCGTCCTCCAGGCATGGAAATTCCTTAAGTCTTTCTAATACCTTTATGCACTTGATTGGAATCAGAAAATATTGGCAGATACTCTGAGTAGAAGTGCAATAACATGAATGTTGCCCTTGCTTTGTTTTTCTCTTTAAAATGTAACTTTAAAAATCATGTTTTAGAAGGTTTATTATTTCTACTGTGCTGAATATTTTTAGTGGATAATACATCTAGCATTCCATATGCACACAGATGTCCCCTTCGTTTTACTTACAAATAGAATTCTCACCATTGTCCTTTCCAACTTTGTAAACTAAGGGAGAAATTTAGGTTTACAATGAACCTTTTAACACATAATTCTTGATTGTTTTCTATTAACAATTCAATGATTTAAAAGAAAACCTTACTATCATCAACAAATCAACAAACAAGTGTTGGTGAGGTTGTAGATAAAAAAGAACCATAGTACACTGCAGGTGGGAATGCAGACTGGTGCAGCCACTGTGGAGAACAGTATGGAGTTTCCTCAAAAAATTAAAAATGGAACTCCCATTTGACCCAGTAATTCCACTTCTAGGAATATACCCTAAGGAGCCAGAAACAGCAATAAGAAAGGATATATGCACCCCTATATTCTTAGCAGCACAATTCACCATAGCTAAGATTTGGAAACAGCCTAAGTGCCCATCAGCAGATAAGTAGATAAAAAATGTATGGCACATTTACACAATGGAATACTGAGCGACAATAAAAAAGAAAGATCTCTTACCATTTGCAACAGCATGGATGGACCTGGAGAATATTATGCTGCATGAAATAAGCCAGTCAGAGAAGGATAAGTACCACATGATTTCACTCATATGTGGGATCTAATGAACCAAATAAACTGATGATAAAAATAGACCCAGAGACACAGAAGGATGAACAGACTGTTGAAACTCAGAGAGAAGGCACGGAGGGTAGCTGGGAAGAGATCAACCAATGAACTTGTATGCATATATGCATAATCCATGGACACAGAAAATGGGCTGGTGAGGGCCAGGACGGGGCTGGAACGGGAGCGGCCTGGAAGGGGTAATGGGGGAAAAAGAGGACCTATGTAATTCTTTCAACAATAAATATTTTTTAAAAATAAATGAATATATAAAAATAAAAGAAAATCTTAGTGATATGATAACAATAGATTTCTACTTAGTCTTCACACCATGCAGCAAAGGCCCCTACTGTTTTCATCAACAGGAACTCTCAGTCAAAATCAAAGAAATAATATATTCTCCTATTAGAGCAGATAGTTAAGTGTTGAAAATCAGACCATTTAATAAAGCATTCAAGAATCACTAAAATAGAGCTAACTGCCCTAACTGGTTTGGCTCAGCAAATAGAGCGTCGGCCTGCGGACTCAAGGGTCCCAGGTTCAATTCCGGTCAAGGGCATGTACCTTGGTTGTGGGCACATCCCCAGTAGGGGGTGTGCAGGAGGCAGCTGATCGATGTTTCTCTCTCATCGATGTTTCTAACTCTCTATCCCTATCCCTTCCTCTCTATAAAAAATCAATAAAATATATATTAAAAAAATAAAAATAAAATAAAATAGAGCTAACTAAAATAGAGAAATTTCTTCCTAATAGGAAATAGGTTCTTTCCTAACCTTGTTCATGGATTTGCCTGGTGTTCAAAAAATAAACCAGGTTGCCTTGATTAACCCCATTTTGCTTTGTGAAAATCTGCTGCATGGTTGATTGTATAATCACAAAGAAGAAAAATAAATAATTTCCATTTGTGGTGAGTGGGCACATGGTTGGCTGGAAAAGGAGAACTACTGGTCAGGCTTTAAGTTTAGCTCTGTGTCAGTCACACCTAGACATTGAATGGCCTTTTTACAGATGGTGAACAAGATGATTCTGTGTGGATGACAACAAGCAGAAATCTCATTTTGCATTTGTATGTGTTCATATGTGTATGTGAGTGTATGTGTTAATCCTGACTTGATTGGATTACAGATCAGATTAATTGAAGAAAGTACATTTAAAAAGAGGGTTTTCATTTTAGTTTTATTGTAGTGAGTGGTATTTTTAATTTTCTTAAAAGGCACCCAAGAATAATTACCTTTGTGAACCAAAAATATACAAAACTGTACAGAATAAATAGTTCATAGAAATCTAGCTATACTTTCTTGTAAAATAAAGCTACATTGTGCCACTCTTGAGGCAACTTAAACCACTTACCTTCAGAAGTGCCTTTTGCAACTAATTTATGGCAACTATCATTATACATCAATAAAAATATAATTACACATTTTCCTATTTGTTTTTCGCCTGTGAATTACTTGCCACAAGAAACATATTTCTATCATGGTCATTCAAATTTACAAAGGATCAATGCTATAAAGGAAACTAAACTTCATATATGCACTAATCATATTTACAGTTGAATATCAGTAGCATTTTAAAATTATTCCAAGAATAAGAATTAAACTTTGAGCACAAATGACATACCTTAGCTCACAGCAGCATTTACAGTAAGATTGTCCACACAGGGTGTGCAGAAAACCCAAAAAGTTTGCTTATTCATTCCACCTGTAATACTAATCATTCTTAATTTTAAATTCAGAAAGCATAGTCAGGGCATTTTTTTTAAATCTGCAAATTGGCTCACTCATAGCCCATATAATTTGACCCTCTATATTTTTTTTACCTATTACTATTTGTAACTTTAAAGATCCAGTTCCTTTTGCCTTTACTGTAATAAAATCAGATGCATTTGGCAATGTACATTTGTTCAGTACCTATACTGGTTATATAAACAATATATTCCTTACATATTATAACTACATATACAGGTATAATTTTAAAATGACAAAATCCAATTCTCTTCAATCCACAAGTAAAGTAATTCAAGAAAAATGTGGTTACTCAAATAGTCAATTCTTTTAGATGAGTAAGAGGACTTCTGTGAAACACTTTAAAGTATGTGGAGAAATATTACTATCATCCTTGAATGATTTACATGCAAGGATTTATTTTGTTGGGGACAGACAAAATTACCAAAAGACAATGCAATGGCTTCTCCCATTGATCCCTGAGTTTCTTTCTTTTTTTTCCCATAGAAATACTGCTGTGCTGACTGATGACACACTCATGTAAGGCACTTTATTTTATAAGATTTCGACATAAGACAGAATCACAGCATTTCTGAAAAAGCCTTCAAACTCTCCATCTATGTTTGCTGCTCCAGGACTTCTAAGTAGTCAGGTTCAGCATGTAAGTTAGCTTTGAGCTCAAAATATTCATTTTTAGTCTGTTCCACTAATACCTTCCTTGGCCTTGAGTACATTAACGTCTCCATTAATTTTAACTCTTCGTGGGCTCCCGGATAATGTACCTCCATATCGGGCTTGAGTTGAGCAATGTTTTTCTTTAGGTATTCCGTGATTCCCAGTTGCTGAAGTTCTCTTTCCTTCTCTAATATGTTCCTATATAATGAACTGGCATCTTGGAAGGATAAAAATTCAGTCGATTGGTCCGTGGTTCTGTACTTCGTATTTGACCCTGTGAGTGGTGAATGGTTTTCCCGTTCTAGAAGACTTCTTTGGAGACGTTTTGCATCACTTCCCTCTTTCTCATTCTTTTCTTCTTCGGCTTCCAAATGCTTTGGACCAAAGGATGGGCTTCTGTAGACATGAACCATGGGGCTCACGATGTGCGGCTCATAGAGGGATGCAGTGGGTCTTTCAGTGGTGTGGTGAGTCGTTTTATGGCCATACATACTATATTGAAGATGTACGGGACTGCTGTCTCTGATCTGCTCGTCTGCTTGTTTCTTTTTGTATCTTCTCCTGCGGTGGAGAACAAGAACCACTATCCCTGCAGCGCAGAACACAATAGTTATGAACACAATCAGCAGTCCTAATATTAAAACAGATAGTGGTACAGCATCGGTAAGCGATCTTAAAATAGTATCGGCTGTAGGAGTACTGACAATTACATAACTAGTCTGAGTTGGCGGGGATGGGTTATTGACCAAACCTGGGCAAAGAAGTTCACTATTTAATGCTTTTAATTCCTTCTTGGCGAGGTGCTCTGGAGACGTGCAAAGGATGTCATCCGTCACTGTGTTCTTACTTAACTTTTGTATCCATTGCTGCAACCCAACAAGGTCACAAGAGCAATCCCAGGGGTTGTCTTCAAGGTCAATCTGGATCAGTAAATCAAGGTCATCCAAGATATTACTTACAGGGAGATGAGTAAAGTGGTTCGTTTTAAGATTTATCCTTGTTAGCGGAACATCTGAAAATATATGTGGTGGTAAAACTTGTAACAGATTGTTATTTAAATACAGGACTCTAAGTTTAGGCATTGGGTTAAAGGTTTCTGGTAATATTTCCTTAATTGCATTATATTCAAGATATAAGTACTCAAGATTGTGAAGACCAAGGAACATGGCTCTACTTAATTTGGTCAGATGGTTACCATTTAAATACAGCTTCTGTAGTCTTGTTAGATTCATAAATGATCCTTCTTCAAGAACCTCAATATGATTGTTTCCCAAATGAAGCATTTCCAGAGTGCCATATTCCACTAGATCAGACTTCATTAATGTATGAATAATATTCCCTGCTAAAATAAGCTTTCTAGGATCTTGTGGAGGAGGTTTTAGATCTGATATACTCTCAATATTGCGTTCTTGACAGTGTATTAGAAGTCCTGATGGGGATAGTACTTTGCAGTTACAAGGAATAGGACAGTAGGGTCCTGGAAGCTGAGTGGATGGCTTTGTAATATACGGTATCAAACCCGGTGCTTTGGTGGGTGGTTTTAAAGGGGATGTGGTCTTGATTAACATGCGGCCATCACTTATTGAAGATGTTACTGCCAGATGTAATGATCCTGAAGGGTCCTCATGTTCTTCATACACTGGTGGAGTGGGGCAAATTGATTCCTTTTTCAGTCGGCTTAATATGCTTCCTTTGAACACTGGAGGGCTGTTGCACACAACATCACCAATTATAGACTGTGGGGGCATGTTTTCCAACCAAATTTTCAGCTGCAGTAAGTCACAATTGCAGGCCCATTTGTTGTCCTCCAACTGGAGATCTAATATTCTGCCGATGTGTTCTAAAAAACCAACATAAGGCAATGTCTGCAACTGATTTCCACGAAGATCTAGATGGGTTAAAGGGACAAATCGAAATATGTTTGCAGGAAGACTCTCAATAGCATTGTCATTTAAAATTAACACTTTAAGCCTGTTGAGCTTGCTAAAGGCACTTGGTTCGATCACTGTAATAAAGTTGTTATCTGCTTGTAGGAACTCCAGATTTTCCAGTCCATGGAAGGTGTCCTCTTTAAGAATTTCTAAAGAATTGTGGTTGATATGGAGTTGCTTTAGAAGGTCAAGGCCATTAAATGCACCACTCTCAATATCTGCAATGTTGTTAAATCCAAGGTGTATTGAGACAGCATTCCTAAGCCCAGAAAAGTCATTTGTGTGAAGCATTGTCAAGCCATTATTTAATAAACTTAAGTGGAAAGGTCGTGATGGTGGCACACTTATTTGAGATAGCGTCTTGATACCTTTTTCTTCACAGTTTATTAAAATTGTGCCGTCTTTTTCCTCACAATTGCAAAGAGAATCACAGGAACCTCTGGCCGAGGACCCTGTAGACTGGGACTGGGAAGACATATAGGCAAGGAGAGATGAATATAAGAGATGAATCCACAGCTTCATGTTGTCATGTGATGGGATCTAATTCTGCAAAATAAAATGCAATAACAATGGGGTTTAGTGGGCAGGAGCAGGGAGGAGAAGAATCTGACATTTTCAAAAAGATAGGTTTTCCTCTACAAAGAAAAACATTGCTTACTGTGAAAATGCAAATACTTTGCTGCATCGACGCTGTCCTTTTACTTTTTCCTAATGTGATGGCAGGTGTGTGTTAATTTACTTTTAACTTACATTGTGATCAAATTATAAAATGTAAGTGAAGGAGAATTTAAAATATTATATCACCAGTTGTGTTCACATCTGCCAAATGAATTGCATTTCTACAGATGACAGGGGTGTTGGCTAACTGGACCACTGCTTTTTTGATATAATGCAATGGTGTAAATTTTAGACAACCTTGATGTTTTTTTAACCACAAAGTACATGAATCTGAGGCCAAAGGATTAAAGAAAAAGATAAATATGTAGGTATTAGGCAAAATCAGAGAACTATAGAGAATTTTAAAATGATAGAAAAAATGATATTATATATGTATGCATGCATTATACATATTCTTATTCATATTTTTGAACTTAATGTCATAATATAGCATCTAATAATGTGTCTATGCTTTAACCTGCTTTGATTTTGGCTCAATATACTTAATAATTTCATTAGTTATTTTAAAATATTGAGGAAATATGTCTCTGACCATGTAATAAACTGAAACATTATAAAAAGAAGTTTGTTTTAACTATGCTGTCTAGGGTACTTTGTACCAACCTGCTAATATTAGGTATGTAGGATTAAGAGTGCCCATTCAAATTTCACTTCAGTCACACTTTATATTGAATTTCTAGACTTAGAATATTTTCTGCTACTTTAAATTCTGTTATAAATAAGGTTAATATCATGAAACTAAAGAAGAAAAACTGATCTTCAGCACACATCTCTGGCTATTATAAAGGAATAAACAATGCCTCATATAAACTTCCAGCAAATGACTTCCTAATGAGGTCCTGAAACCGGCTTTAGGGCACTGAATGTCATCACATAATTAAGCAGTTAATTTATTTTATTATAAGGCTGAAAGTCACAAACAATGAACTCTGAAACAAACTGCATTATACTAAAATATGTGAGAATATCTCTAATTTTCTAAATAAATGATGGTAGTTCTCAATAACAACATCACATATTGTAGCTCCTAAAACATTTAAGATATGCATCTGAAACAGCAATTTTTAATAATGATTCTAACTCTGGAATGACAGTAGTGACAAAGTAAATGCATAACTTGAATTGTATCTAAGTGTATCCCCTTCCTTTCACTATTGTACCTTAAATGTATGTAAACCAACTTGAAAGGTAAACAAACACCACATCTTAAAACTAGTCAACTTCTCAAAATTGTAACTGCTTTAGTTTTTTTCTGGATGGAATGCACATTGTAACTTTGAATCTAATTAAAATTCACAATCAGATAAAACATCCCAGATCCCAATCAATAAGCCTGAAAATAAACTTTTATTCCAAGAAAATGCATTGTTTTATTGAAAACATATATAGTATGAAGTTTCTGAAAGGTCAAATGTAACCAAAGAAACAAAACAACACAGTGCCTTTCCATACAAAGGAAAAGTTAGCAGACAACATATCCAAAGGAAAATAGTTTAATTTTAAACAGCTCTGAGAACTGTGCTTAGAATCAAGGAGTTTGCAGTTCGGGGTTTTAACTTGTGGATTGGCTTCCACAAACACTAAAAGTACTTCTCCATAGATTCCCAAGAAAGAATACTATTCATTTTACCAAGCATAGCTTCTTTAAAAAAGAGTAAATAACTTCCAGATGAAAATATCTCATGCCTTTTTCATCTTAAATGCATTTTATGCTCTTCAAACTGTCCTAGAAAACAATATCTAATCATTTCGGAAATACATACAAATGTGAAGAGTGATTCTATATTGACAATATCTGATTCAATGTTAAGGAGTTCAAAAATCTCCATTCACATGTTTTTAGAAAACACTGTTAAGTCGGGAAATAATAAAAGTAGCATACAAAACACAAAGAATCCTTTAATATTCCGCTTATGTTTGAAGTTCAACAGTGGCATTTGGAAGTGATCTTTATTTCCCAGAAAGCACACATATTTGATGTCCAATAGCAAACTGCATGCTGTAAAAATTACAGTGGCATATTATTTTATTTGTTCTTTCTCTACAGCCAGCTGTTGGACTAAATGTCTGCTGCTCAGAGAAAACAGGCATCTGCTACAGCATTAGTTGTGCCAATAAGGCAGAATGAAACTGGATATCCTTTCATGCAAAGTTATATTTTTTCAAAAGGGCAAACATATACATTTCAATCACGTTAGGATAATGAAAAACTAGGCAGCGCAAAAGCCTGGAAACATTCATCTTACCTGTAAAGCAGAGACTCTTCCTGACGTTATCTGTAATGCACAGCTGGAAGAGATGTTCAAAGTCAATTCAGTTTCTTTATTAAAAAGAAAACACTAACCACCGTGTACTTTCTTCTCAAATATCACTTTTTGGCAAGTCCCATCACTTTATAAAGTGAAAGCCTCTGGTCAGAGACAAAGTGCTGAGCATCTCATTGAAAATATTTCTAGCAGAGTGCCTGCTAGATCATCCTGAAGCAGTTGTCCTTTTCTTCCCCAATTAAAATTCAGGGCATACTTCACAGCTATGCTGACTTTTTTTGCATATAGTTAACCATTTGCGAGCTGCCGAACACAGTCAATAAACAAGATGTTTGGCAGAGCCAGGACTGATCACTCTCGCTTTCTGAGGTTGTAGATCCAAGCTGCAGCAATGCTCTCTGTCCTCCCTTTCTGGTCTTTCTTGTTAGCTCAGTGTGTTATTAGTCAGATTGCCAAGGGCTGGGAGGTAGGCGTAAATAAAGAGACTTCTTGGCTTTTGACTCAGCCTTTAAGCCCTTCCCCACCAGAGCGCTTTAATCTGCCAGTGTCATTTGACACAGGAGGCAGCTCCACCTTGGGACTGCTCAACTCCTCCTCTTTCTGCAAATGGTCTTTCCACTCCCTTTTCATACCAAATATAGTGCAAGGAAACGTTGATGCAAAATAATGACATGTCATTTTGAATGTCTCAGATTATTTTGTGTTATGTAGGAAGTTAAATAACACATTAGGTTGCATTGTCATCTGGCACACTACTGTGCTGTTTGCACACACGTGTGCAGAAAAACACACATGCTGCCTGGGGAATAGTGGCTTCAGTTTTATTTTGAAACTGGGCATGAAATAAATTCTAACAGATTCCCATGAACTGCTTTCTTGCAATATTTGCATTTTCATAGTCACCCTTTTAACATTTTTTAAAAGCCTCATGTCAGTGACTATAAGTTTTATACTTCATTATTTCTTCCCCTACAGCTAAGATTCAATGATGAGACTAGAAATAAGGTTCTTTTTCAGTTAAGATAATATTTATTTGGAATGGAAATATGCTTATTGTAAATTCACTCAAGAATCTTTCTTGCAAATGGTTGACATTCATCAAAACACAGCTTACCACTCTCAAAAATATAAAATTACAACTTTTCAGATATAGTAAAACAAGTTAAATGAATACGTAGAAATGAAAATGCCCTGATTTTTTATGGTACTAGGTCAGAAAGCATATTTTCCCTAAAATGGTTCTATTTAAAAGTTACTCATTTCCTCAACTCTTAAAAGTTTCTGAATCATCACTAATAAAACTCCCAACTGTCAGAGTCCTTATTTCCCCAAATGCCTATGTTTTAAAAAGCATTCCTCTTTACCTGCATTCCAAGTACCGGCACTTGTTCATATCCAAAATGAATATACTAGATGCCATCATTTATTTTAAAACAATCTGTGCTTAGATACATTCTTGTCTATAATTAGAGTCTACCTATACAATATTAGGTCTCATTTCAGAAAAAGCTACTTTTAAGAAAGAGGTTTTATGCAGGTTAAATCATCAAAACGGAAGAAAATTAGATTGGATCATTACCTAATCACATCTATATGTAGGAACTCAAATCCCTAAAGTTTTCATATCTTCAGTGTGGAATAGTTGTTTTAAAATATAAGGATTTTGATGCAATTATTAACATTCCATCTTTCCTTTTTATGTTATATTCTCTCACTTATTAAGATCCTCATTTATTTTAAAAACATTGTATACTCTAAGATGAAATAGAGATTTGAATACAGATGAAGAAGTGGGGAAAGAGAAGAAAAGTGAGGAATAAGAAAATAAAGGGAATAAAAAATAATAGAGGCAAGGAATCAATCTCAGGCACAATTTGCTGCCAGCTGATGACCATGTCAACTAAAATCAACCTATTAATGTAGGTAAATAGTGACAAAATAGAATCAATGCGGAGAAAAAGGAACTAGAATAATCCCTTCCAACACCATAGATATAATTCTTCAAAGGTATTTCTTTTGGTTTAGGAGGCAAAATCACAGGAGAAATATTTTTGAAGTATAGTTTGTGGAGGAATGTTGTTCAAAGAGACATGTGGGACAAAAGGAACTACACTCCTTACAGATTTATGCAAGTTTCTCTCATTTTTTTCCAATTGGAACATGTGTCTATATTATCCATAATTTACACCTAGCAGATATTTGAAGTTATTTATCTTGAGTCCCTTGCTTACATATTGCATATTATCTCTTTTGTGCATAATTACTAATTAATTACTCAATAGTAAGAAAAGAAGTGACAAGCCATTTATTTTTATTTTTTAAATATATTTTATTGGTTTTTTACAGAGAGGAAGGGAGAGAGATAGAGAGTTAGAAACATCGATGAGAGAGAAACATCGATTAGCTGCCTCCTGCACACCTCCTACTGGAGATGTGCCCACAACCAAGGTACGTGCCCTCGACCAGAATCGAACCTGGGACCTTTCAGTCCAGAGGCCACTGAGCCAAATCGGCTAGGGCAAGCCATTTCTTTTTATTGATTACCTTTTCTGAAAGTTCTGGGTAGGAACATAAAAAATGGATATGTGCAGAATTGTTATTTGAGGAGCCTTCTATAACTTAACTCAAAGGAGTAATGTTGATAATGAATTACTCAGCATTATCTCAAACTTAGTAAAATATATAACTTAGCACATTCAAAATAATTATGACTACAGGACTGTTCTCTATGTTTTGTTAGGTGCAATTCCTCGTTGTTTCACTAAATCATCATGCCACTATTCTTTAAAAACGCTTATGGCAGAATGTTAATGGTGGTTGGATAACATTTATTTTAACATTGATTTTCATTTCCAATTATTACATTAAAAAGCACCTTCCCTTTGTAGCTTCCTCAAAGTTTTAATAATAAGTTTATCAAGTAATCATAACAAAATACTACTTTCCACATAATTTACCCCCAGCAACTCCATATTTTAAGGTGTTAAAAAGTAATCAATTATTTTTAACCACATCCTCTAAGCTATGTGTTATTATGACTTTTAACTGTTTTTTAGAATGTGCACCTTAAAGGGGAAACATAAAAGTATCTAATTAACATTGAAGAACACCAAGTGGTCAGAAGAAATAAACCCATCTCTGTTAGTCATGTCAGAGCAGCAACATATGTAAGGTAGCACAGAGCATTCTGCATGGGGGCTAGGAGACTGTCTTCCCTTCCCTGCTTACATAGATGGGGGGGAGGCGGTCATTTTACACATCCAATGACAATAAAGGCCGGATGGAATAATGTTTTAAGACATTTGTTGGACAAAGCCTATGGGACAAATAGTACAAAAAGACCAAGACTAAGCACTGGACAGAGGAAAGAAAAAAAATTAAACAACGAAAAGACATTTATTCATTCCTTATAGAGCTAGTTCTACCTCAGAGCATCTGCCCACATTTAAGAGGTAAAGTGAAGACATATGTCAGATTGGTTTTGACTTAAGAATCTGGAAGGCTTGAAGAAAGAAGCCTTTGCACCCTCTGGGGTGTAGACTGAGGGATATTTAAATACTCTGAAGGTAGAAAGTATAACAGGATGGCCTTTTGGTGGGTAATAATTCTATAGGTGGATTTTAAATATTCACCAGTGATTTTATTCTTTGAAAAAGTCATTTAAACACAGAAATAATCCTAAATCAATGTCACTTTTTAGGTATTTATATATTCATTTAAAAGAAATACTCAACACTTATCACTGGGAAATAACTATTACTGTGGGCTCTGTCTGCTCCATATTATTAGAAAATTAGCTGAAACTCATGATAATGCTATTAAATTGAATATAACAGATATCTGCAAATCATGTCTAAATTTATAGTTATAGAGGAATCTTGTGTACTAATTTTTTAAACATTACTATAGGCATTTTTCCTTTTCTTATTTCAAACTAAAAGTTTTCTTTAAAATTGTATATACTTTTAAAAAAGTATACCTGTTTCATTATAAAACTCTAAAAGCAGTTCAAAAGACATCAGAAAAGTAAAATTCACTCACAATTCCCTAGCTTAAATTCAACTCAAGTATTTATTTTCTATTCCAATGCTGCCTATTGTGTACAAAAATAATAGATCTTATAAAATAATTGTTAATCTTTGAAAAATAATGGGGTAAAATCTGATTGAAATACGTCATTTGATTTCTATAAATCACATTCATAGGAAATGGTAACAAAACAATGTTACCTTTTATCTATCACAATGCCATTCTCTACAGTAAACTTTAACTTTATCCTCAAATCTGGAACGTAGGGTTCTCATTCACTGGGAAAGAAGCCTAAAACCCTATGTTGGCATTTCTTTCTTTCTTTTTTGTTTTTTTTGGAGGGGGGAGGGGGTGCTCTCTTAGAGTAAGATCAAATCATTATGAATAACTTGACTTCTGACAATAACATGCAATTTACTAAAGGACAATTAGCTGTGTATGTGGAATAACAGAAGATATTCCAACGGTTTAGCAATAACATCTCTGTATCTGAGAACATTTGCACATGTTCATCATGAATAATGACTTTCAGTGAAAAGTTTATGCATTTTAAAAAGACTTTATTGGAAGATATAGTATTTTATATAGTCACACGTGAATAGGTGTTTAGGAAACTTGCCTTTCACATTAAACTTCAATAAAAAGGTTAATGCATTATTTGAATCTTATGGTTTCCTTCATACTCAATTTGATCTCAGATCAAAGGTATAAAACTAATAATGGAATTGCCTTATTCTGAAAGAGGTCTTACAATAAAACTTCCTCTTTTAATTTGAAATCTGTTGACACAAAGAAACTCTCTAATACCATTGTTTAACCTGGCAAAACCTAAAACAAAACAAAAACTCTCTCCTTGAAGCTTGGATTATTAGCTGTCTGTCTTCATATAAAGTATATTTGAGATTTCATAGAATCCCTTACTTCAAATGGATGCCTAAAAAAACTATTTTTATAAAAAAACCCCTGCAAAATGTTGATGAATATTTTCATAGTGAATAATGAACAGTGTGCAAGAAAACGAAGTCCAGGGGAATAATGTCAGACCGTGAGTTATTGTGATTGTAAAGACTCCTTGAGGGAAGGCTAGTATATATTTTTGTATTTTTTCCCCATAGTACTACAGAATGAGTTGCACATAGAAAACAGTCAAATAAATAGTCATTCAAGATAAATTGTTTCTTTGTGTGTCCTCAGTATGGTATAACCTCAGGACATTTTCTTACTAGTTCTTAGGAATGTATAGAGAGGAACACTTTTTAAAAAATTGTATCCATATAACAAAAAACATAATGTTAAAGACCAATATTGAAAACTGAAAATTAATTATTAATCCCCTGGATCTTTCCAAATCTATAATAAAAAAAAGTAATATGCCAATTAGACAAGACGGCTGAACGACCTTCCAGACGACTTTCTGGATAAAGCTAGGGCTGCAAGGGCTGAGGCAAGCCGCAGCTGCGAGGGCCAAGCCTCCTGCACGAATTTTGTGCATCGGGTCTCTAGTGTTGTTATAAAGAGTTATTAATGGACACAGCCAATAGAGTGATGAAGGCTTGGAGTGAGGGTGGGGGTGGGCTAGAAGCAGTCAATGGGGGAAAAGAGGGACATATGTAATACTTTCAACAACAAAGATTTAAAAATAGAAATAAATAAAAATTTATTATAATGCAATCTGTGTGACTAAATATTTTGTATTCCGATAATTAACAATAATGATAACTAAATACCACTAATCAAATAGGCATAATAGACTATCAGCTTGGTGGCTCACCTGCAGATTTTAAAACCCTTATGCCTTTCTATTGCCAATCACAGTTCAGACATCATTGTCTTTCTGTGTCACTAAGGATGCAAACTTTTTAAATACCTTTAATATTATAATTAGTATATTGAAACATTTTTATTTTTTATTTTGTTTTTCAGTTTGTTTGTTTGTTGTTGTTAATCTCACCTGAGGATATTTTTTCCATTGATTTTTATAGAGAGTGGAAGGGAGGGGGAGAAACAGAGAGAAACATCAATGTGAGCGAGACATGTCAATTGCTTGCCTCCCCCACATACCCCCACTGGAGCCAGGGATTGAGCCTGCAAACGAGGTAGATGTCCTTAACCAGAATCAAACCCATGACTCTTCAGTTCATGGGCCAATGCTCAAACCATTGAGCAAACCAGCTAGGGCTATTTAACCATTTTGTTAAAACATTGCAGTTGGTGTATTATTTCAACAAGATAAAGTTGGAAATATCATGACCATAAATATCATATATATATATATATATATATATATATATATATATATATACACACACACACACACATACACTAGAGGCCCAGTGCATGAATTCATGCATGGATGGGTTCAGGCCGGCCCACCCCAATTGGGGCCAATTGGGCCAGGCTGGCCAGGGGGAGGGGCCACGGTTGGTTGGCCAGGCTGCTCCACCCCTGATCAGGGTGTGGGGGTGATCAGGGGCAGGGCCGGCCATGGGGAGGGACCACGGGCAGTTGGCAGGCCGGCCCCATCCCCTGGTTGAACTCCAGGTCAAGGGGACAATTTGCATATTAGACTTTTATTATATAGGATATGTAATTATTCTTTAAGATTATCCATATGGAGAACATCTGCACACAGTGAAATAAAAGTAGTAACTTTTTCAATCTAAAACTGATTAGTTGGCAAGGAAATTTAAGTACCAAACTTTACATTCAATTGGATAGAAATAAAAGCATTTGTTACCACTGAATTTATGTTATGTAAAGAAAGAAAATAACTGGCAAGGTACACATGCTTGTTGAGAAATGTAAGTGAACTGTTCAACAGAAGACTAAGTTATGTTTCATTTTTTAAATTGATAACAATGAAATTAATTTTAAAAGACATGCATTGAACTATATTACTGTCAGCACAGTATTATTAATGTTAACCAAGAAAGTGAATAAATCATTAGTGACTAATTTCACTAATGTTGGCTTTTTTTGTTAATAGAAATTTTACTAAAAATCTCCACCACCCCTCCTCCCCCCAAAAAAGGAAATACTACATTCTGGTATATAACATTTTTTAAAGTATTATGTAACTTAGAGAGTGAACTTTTCAATTATAAATAATTCACTCATGTACCCAAAGAAAACTATTTCTTACTAATTAATTTATATAAAATATGCAAAAGTTTATTTATACCATACCTATACACCTACTTGAAAATAGATATGGATGCTTTTGTGACATAACCATCCATTTGAAGATTTTACTGTGTGCATTTTACCTATATTATTCTCCAATATCTCTCCTGGGATAATTGGACTTCTTTATGGCATATTTTAAAAGTGTATATATCCTATATAATACTACTTTGTATATTGTGTGTTTAAGAAATAAGGCAGTACAATCTATAATGATATATAATAAGACCATTGGTATATAAGTAATAAATACTAATGAAATAACACAAAAAAATCTACCAAAAACTAACATCTAATGATGAAATGACTGTAATGTCATTCCTGCTTAAATGGAGACATCTTTTGTTATTATTTTGGGGTAGAGGTGGAGAAAGGGAAGTCTGCAGGAGGAAATACCAAATTAAGAATATACCAGATCAGATTTTTCTGGGCAATAAAAAATAAAATTAAATCCTCATAAAACATTTGAACTAAGAATTACTTGCAATTTCTTTACCCTCAAACAGTATTAAGTTTGAAGTCACATGACTACAGTAAAACAAATACTCCTCTAAACATTTTGCATCCTTTTCTTTGACTAATTATAATCAAGTGGACATTGCTAACAAATATTTTCTCATTTTTATTTGTAACTCAAACATATTAAATCTTAGGAAACAGTGACTTTTAGATATGTCACAGTTTTAAAGAATTATTCAGCAGTAAAACAATTTTTAAAACATAGCTTATCTATCCTAAAATATGAAGCAATTCAAAATTGCACTTACCTGCTCTTCCTTCCTATACATAGACACACAGACTTTTCAAAAATACTACAAATCTTTGCTACTAGTAGAAATCATTGCTTAATAATCCACGATTTGGGGGTAAGAAAAATGGAAATAAGACTTTTCAATCTAAAGTTAACCTTGAATATTAGTATAATGTTAATATATGAATCATTCTTAAAAGCGCCCTTCGTTTCAGGCTTTTTCACTCTTTTAGCACCCTCTAGTGGATGTTTTTAAATCTTCACAACTGAAATAGCTGGGGACTTTGAGAACTGTCCAAATTTTGTTCTAAATATGTAGATTCTGTGTGCAGTTGTTCTATCACTGGCCCACAATTATTAATATGGTTTGTTAAAAGTTTATTTTAAGGAGAAACTAACCAAATTTGAGCCTGATTATAAGCAAAATATTACAAATTATTTTATTTTAAGAACAACACAATCTCCATTATTATTATCCATAAAATTCTTGCAAAGGATTATAAAGTTTTTCAAATTAAAAAAGAGCATTCTGAAGTTATTCATTAGAGTCCAACTAGATTAGTTTTTAATTTTTTACCTTATATGTTTATTTAATAATAATAATAATAAATAACATGTAACTGTGACCACCCCCCATGTTTACAACTACTATAATCACTCTATAGTAACATATTTATTTTTGGAACAAACCTATGAAATAACAACTATTACAATCAGAGAATTGGCGCATAAATATAATATTGTATATCCAATGTTATGTAACTAATAAAAGCAGAGTTTAGATTTTAACTGATTCATTTAACTCTGGCGTCAGAATTTGTTTATTCACAGACATTGCCATTTGGAACAAATATTTTAATAATTGGATACAATTTATAATAATATCAGGTTTTAGTTTTATATATAAGAGGAATAAATTTTAAAATAACATTTGGTTGTCTTTTTGAATAAAAATGCACTTTTTAAAACATTTTATTCAACTTGTATCTATTAAAGAAAATTATGGACAAATCAGTGCATTAGTTAAAAACACAAAAATAAATTCTTTATATTTATACACACATATATTTACATATGGGTCGTGCACATTTAGATACAGGTTTCCCCCACTATCTGAAAGTACAGCTTCCTAGGAAACCATTCATAAGCCAAATGGTGTAAAGCGAAAAAGCAATTACCTTTATCTATATGGAAAAATGTTTGAGCATCGCCAAAACAAGCAAAACAAAAATCTCTATTAGGATCTTCTAATACCTTAGGACACATCTTGCTAATGGACACACAAAATGAATTGCGATGAAGCACAGGTGCTCACGGGCCGAGTTCAAAGCTTTGGTGCTTGATGCGGAGACCCTGAGTGCAGTTCCAGGGAAGGAGCTTGGCAGTGTGCACCCTCACCGCTGGGGGTGCCCACTGCCTCGGTAAAGGCTCGCTGCAAAACAAACACCAGTGCCCTTCCTTTGAACTAGAAAGGGTACAACTATCTAATACATTTTAAGTAAATATACTTGAAAATACATCACCTGTTTGCTGTGATTTTGTGTTACAAGTTAGTAATGTTTTAATATATAAGACATCTATAATAATAATAAAAGTATAATATGCTAATTAGACTGAATGCCCTTCCAGACGAAGCCGGGGCTGTGAGGGATACCCGGTCCCAGGTGCCAGAGGGAAGCCGGTGCCGGCAGCTGGGGGAAGGAAGGCCTACTCTTGCACGGATTTCGTGCATCGGGCCTCTAGTTTGAAATAAATGAGTAAATACAAATGTTACCTTTAGCTTTATAATTAAAATATGCATCCTTACAAATGATAATGCATATATTCAGAAACAAACCGACCATCATCTTCCAGAAGACTGCTTTTTATCTTATGTTCCTGTGTTGTCACTGATAATCAGGTTATCTCCCCCGTAACTTGAATCTCAATCCTTAGAACCTCTCTGTTTTGAATAACTACAATGTTCAATTGTTTCCAAATCCTACTTTTCTCACCTAAATATTTATTCTTTGTCCATTGGTTTTGTATTGTACCAGCATTGTTTATTGAGTAGGCTTTATATTTCTACTTGTATATCCTCACTATTATATTTCTGTATCAATTTTTTTCCACTAATAGATGCTACACATTGCTACAGTTTTTATGTTCTGAGCCTATTTCTCTACCGTTCACACATTGGCAATGGAAGAATTGAATTCTTCTTTTTTAAGCTTTGACTCTCCTAATTGCTCAGAAACAGATTTTTTTTCTACTTATCTCTCTGTTTCCTTCAATCTCCTTTTTCCCATTCATGAAAATACTCCCCTACTATCTAGGCATTAAATACCAACAACTCTAAAAAGGACATATTATTGTTATCTTCATTTTACAGATGAGGAAAGTGAAAATTCAGAAAAATAACTTGCTATAGGTTACACAGCTAGTAAGTAATAGAACAGAGACAGACATTCAGGTTTGGATCAGTGTAAAATATCATGCTTTACTGCACCAACGAGTTCTAATAACATAAAATTCTTAAGGTCTGCGACATCTAAGAAATACAGCAAATGGCATATTACCACAATGTAATACATTAATTTTCAGTTTTTGTAAGACATCTTGTTAGTTGTAAATCATATACTGAAAAAAAAAGACTTTTTATAAAATACTTGTATAAAAAGTGTTTTTTAAGAAAATGAAGTTTAGCCGAAACCGGTTTGGCTCAGTGGATGGAGCGTCAGCCTGCGGACTGAGAGGTCCCGGGTTCGATTCCGGTCAGGGGCATGTGCCTGGGTTGCGGGCACATCCCCGGTGGGCGATGTGCAGGAGGCGGCTGATCGATGTTTCTCTCTCATCAATGTTTCTGACTCTCTCTATCTCTCTCCCTTCCTCTCTGTGAAAAATCAGTAAAATATATTAAAAAAGAAAAAAAAAAGAAAATGAAGTTTAAAATCAAGTGTCTAACAATAAATCATTCTGCAAAAAAAGTGCACTGAAAAATAATTTCTAGTTCAATATCTCCCTCTGCTGTTAGAAAACATTAATGAAAATTGTTTAAATATAAATGTTTACTTAGACAATGCATTTAAAACATTAAAAAACATTAAAAATTTTTACAATCTTTCCTCTTGTGTTTTAAGATTGTTAACCCTATATTAATTTTAAGAAAACATTTTATTTTCTGAAAAAGTATAAGAATAATAACTTATCTATAAAACTTATAGTGAATAACATTAATTTCCTCCTCTAAAATTTTATTTCTACTATATAGTTGTTTGTTATTCATTCTACATAATGAATATTACAAATGAAAGAGTACATGCAAACTTTTTCTGTTACCCCAAATAGTGAACATTTATATGACCTATTAATTGTCAATGGAATATTGACTATTTTTTAATCTTATAAAATTTAAATATAAGAAAAATATACTTCTAATCTCACAGATTTCCAGGGTAAAACAACACTAACTAAATATATAATCTTGCAAGAGCTACATTTCACTGGAGTCCTGGATGAGCAGGTTATTGGTAAAAGGTAGAAGCCACTACTGCTTTTTTTCTTTGTTGCATTTGCCTCTAGCCTATATTTAAATGGCAGTGTCAATATTTTTCTTCTCTAAGCATGTTTCAGGTTTCTTTCTGATAAAACATGCCATGTTTTATTTCACCTCAGTTTGAAAATGATATGATTAAATGGTAGCCTCTTCCAGAAAAGAAAATATTATGGAAAGTGTTTCCTTTCTTGTAGAGAAGTTATGAGAGGAGAAAAAAAAAACAAAAGAATAAGAAATTAAGATAAAGATATCCGCTGTCTAACCCCTCTTCTTAACACGTGTCTTAACCATGACGAGGGTTATAATATTTCCAAATAGGTACTAAGTAGTGGAGAATGAACTTTTCAATTATAAATAATTCACTCATGTACCAACTTATTGCAAAGTGATGTGCTTCTCTGGATGTGATCTGGAAGAGGTCACAAGTTTTTAGGACTTACATCTTTACATGGAACTATGTCATGGCTGAGGGAGGGTAATAGGTATATGAGTCTGAGTAAATGCTCATGTCTGCCCACTTGCTTATGATTTTCAAGAGATGCTGAAGTTCTCATATGCCCTTAGGAATTAATTCATATATGTTTGAAGGTAGCCATGAGCTGTCAGTGCCATGATATAAATTTGTACACGTATTTGTTATCTGAAAAGAGAAACTTTCATTACTGTTACCCTTGAATTTAGCTAGTAACATACACTTTTCTAAGTTAAATTGGTATTGTAATCAAATTATAAAATTTTTTTTGGTGCCCTGGCTGGTTTGGCTCAGTGGATAGAGCACTGGCCTGTGCACTGAATATTATAAGTTATATTAGGACTAGGGGCCCGGTGCAAGAAATTCGTGCACTGGGTGTATGTGTGGCAGGGGGGTGGGGGGGGAGAGTGTCCCTCAGCCCAGCCTGCCCCCTCTCACATACTGGGAGCCCTCAGGCGTTGACCCCCATCACCCTCTGATCGCCTGATCGGCACCTTGCCCAGGCCTGACGCCTCCGCCAGAAGTGTCAGGCTTGGACAGGGGACCCCCATCTCCCCCCGATCACTGGCTCTGGCCCCCGCCCAGGCCTGAGGCCTCTGGCCCAGGAATCATGCTTGGGCAGGGGACCCCCATCTCCCTCTGGTCGCATGCTCCATCCCCCGCCCAAGCCTGACGCCTCTGACCCAGGCTTCAGGCCTGGGCAAGGGGACCACCATATCCCCCCAACCCCCGGCTCCGCCCCCCACCCAGGCCTGATGCCTCAGCCAGAGGAGTTGACCCTCATCACCCTCCGATCACCAATCACCGGATCGGCCCCTTGACCAGGCCTGAGGCCTCCGGCAGAGGTGTCAGGCCTGGGCAGGGGACCCCCAGCTCCCTGCGGTTGCAGGCTCCGCCCCTGCCCAGGCCTAACGCCTCTGGCCTAGGCGTCCAGCCCAGGCAGCGGGGACCTGCAGTGGCAGCGGGGGGCACCGCGATCGTGGGCTTCGCTTTAGGCCCAGGCAAGGGACCCCTAGCTCCTGGGACTGCCAGCTTCGACCGTGCCCAGCTCCCATCGCTGGCTCCACCCCTACTTCCTGCTATCACTGGCCAGGGCGGCAAAGGCACCTGATTCTCCGATCATGGCCCTGGGGCCGCCTTTGCCCTGCCCCCCAGCTCTTAGCTCCCCCCTGGGTTTCAGATCACTGTCAGTGGCAGGGGGCTTCTTCCTGCTTTCCCTTTCGCCTCCCTGCATTGTGCCTACATATGCAAATTAGCCGCCATCTTGTTGGCAGTTAACTGCCAATCTTAGTTGGCAGTTAATTTGCATATAGCCCTGATTAGCCAATGAAAAGGGTATCTCTGTACGCCAATTACCATTTTTCTCTTTTATTAGTGTAGATGATTTCAGTCAAGGGCACATGCCCAGATTGCAGGCTCGATCCCCCAGTAGGGGGTGTGCAGGAGGCAGCCGGTCAATGATTCTCTCTCATCATTGATGTTTTTATCTCCCCTGCTCCCTTCCTCTCTGAAATCAATAAAAATATATTTTAAAAAAAACTGTGTTGGCAATAAGTTTAACATTATAAAATTAAGTTTGGGAATATATTGAATCTGTTTTACATCCTGGAATATGGTATATGTTTTCATGTATTCTTATGATTTACAAAATTATTCATTAGAGTAGTATAATTATATTTAAATATATTTAAGTATGTTCTACTATTTAGTATTTTTACTGATTATTTCTGTAATAATGGAAAAATAATGTTTATTTTTAAGTGTTTTATCTTTAGATTACTAAGCTCCTTTTACAACTCCAGTTTAAGTAATATTTTCAGTTTATCTTTATAATTTTATTTCTTTTCCAAATGTTTCTATTTATGAAACTAAGCTCAGCCTTGAGGTAGCTGATAGAATATTTTAAACAGGTGCAAGTTAATGCAAAAAGATGTAATCATATTCCTTTGAAGTTACATATGGACTCAAATATATTATAATACTTGAAACACAATTAATTATTTAATTATTTTATAACCATAACTTTTGACCAACTAACTATTAATCAACTTTCTTCTATATGCCCTTTAATATCTTTAAAAAAAAGTGATATCAAAGCATCAAAATTATTAGGTAAATACTAACAGATCAAATATTTTCTTTGAAAGGCAACTGTAGAACGGACATACGCAATATCAGCAATAAGGGGAAAGAGCAAAGATGTATTTAGTACTCTGACCTACACCTATACCAAATAGTCAATTTAGTTTATATAAGGGGAAAGAGATTGCCACATAACAACTTGTCCATCTGTTTCTTTATTTAATTGAGAGTTTCATTCAGAACCCTCAGATAGATAAATCTGAGTAATTCTAAGTAATTCTACTTAAAGGCTTATTCCTTCACTTGAATGAACTTATCCATAAGGCAATGGTATTAAAAGCTTTTTAGGTTAAAAAATTTTTCGTTGGCAAGCTAAGTGATGTCTAAATTAGCATAATCTCTGAACTATTTTGCTATTGCAAATGAGAGTGGCAAATAAACCTAAACGCTTTTTGTCTAAATATTTAAGAATATTTCAAAGTAAAAATATGTAATATTGTTTCAGTCAGTTTAAAAATATTTGAATGTGCAACATCTCATCACAACCTGAAGTCTAGATGAAAACACATAATGAGTCAAGCTATGAAAAGTGCATGGTGCCCAGCCGGCGTGGCTCAGTGGTTGAGTGTCCACCTATGAACCAGGAGGTCATGGTTCCATTCCCAGTCAGGGCACATGCCCAGGTTTCAGGCTTGGTCCCCAGTGGGAGGTGTGCAGGGGACAGCTGATTAATGACTCCCTCTATTTCCCTCCTTCTCTCTTTCTTCCTCTCTGAAATTAATAACATGCAGGCTTAGTCCCCATTGGGAGGCCAATGCAGTCCGGGGTCCCTCAGCCTGGCCTGTGCTCTCTTGCAGTCTGAGAGACCTCGGGGAATGCCCAACTGACGGCTTAGGGGAGCAGGCCTAAGCCGTGAGTTGGACATCCTTACCGCTGCTGGGGAGGCAGGAGAGGCTCGTGCTAGTGCTGCTGCACTCGCCAGCCATGAGCCTGGCTTCTGGCACACTGACCACCAGGGGGCAGCTCCTGTGTTGTGCGTTTGCCCTCTGGTGGTCAGTGAGTGTCATAGTGACTGGTCATTCTGCCATTCAGTTGATTTGCATATTAGGCTTTTATTATACAGGCCTGGTGCACAAAAATTTGTGCACTCGGGGGGGGGGGGGAGGGGGATCCCTCAGCCCGGCCTGTGCCCTCTCGCAGTCTGGGACCCCTCTGGAGATAACGACCTGCTGGCTTAGGCCTGCTCCCGGGTGGCAGAGGGCAAGCCCAATCCCTAGGTGCAGCCCCTGGTTGGGCTCAGAGCAGGGCCGATTGGGGAGTTGGGGCGCCACCCCCTGTCATGCACAGAGCAAGGCAGATTGGGAGGTTGCGATGCCACCCTCAGTCACGCTCAGGGTAGGGCCGATTGGGGGGTTGGGGCACCACCCCCTGGAACACTCAAGGCAGGGTCGATGGGGAGGTTGCGGTGCCACCCCCTGTCAAGCACAGAGCAGGGCCAATCAGGGGGTTGAGGAGCTCCCCCATGTCACTCACAGAGTAGGGCTGATAGGGGAGTTGGGGCACCGCCCCCTGTCACACTCAGGGGGTTGGGGCACTGCCCTCTATCACCCACAGAGCAGGGCCAATCAGGGGGTTGGGGCACCGCCACTGTCACACTCAGGGCAGGGCCGATGGGGAGGTTATGGCTCTACCCCGTCACACACAGAGCAGGGCCCATGGGGGGGGGGAGTTGGGGTGTCGCACCCTGTCACACACAGAGCCACAGGGCGATCAGGGGGTTGGGGAGCTCCCCCTATCAGGCACAGAGCAGGGCTGATCAGGGGGTTGGGGCGCCTTCCCCTGTCACGAACAGAGCAGGGCGGATGGGGAGGTTGTGGCCCCACCCCCTGTCACACACAGAGCCGCAGGACAATCAGGGGGTTTGGGCGCTGACCCCTGTCACGCTGATCCCGGTGCCGGGAGGCCTCTTGGCTCCGCTGATCCCGGTGCTGGGGTGCTGGGAGGCATATTACTCTTTTACTATATAGGATAGAGGCCTGGTGCATGGGTGGGGCCGGCTGGTTTTCCCTGAAGGGTGTCCTGGATCAGGGTGGGGGTCCCCACTGGGGTGCCTGGCCAGCCTGGATGAGGGTATGATGGCTGTTTGCAGCTGGTCACACACCCTTCAGTGTGGGGGTCCCCACTGGGGTGCCTGGCCAGCCTGGGTGAGGGGATGATGGCTGTTTGCAGCTGGTCACACACCCTTCAGGGTGGGGGTCCCCACTGGGGTGCCTGGCCAGTCTGGGTGAGGGGCTGAGGGCTGTTTTCAGGCTGGGACTGAAGCTCCCAACTGCTCCTTTTTTTCTTTTTTCTTTTTTTTATCTGAGCCAGCTTTAGCTCTGAGGCTCCAGCTCTTAGGCCTCCGCTCCTGAAAGCAGGTATCTGGTTTGTTTAGGTTCTACAATCGAAACTCTGTATCAACTCCAGGTCTGAGATCCTGGCTAGCTGAAAGCTGGTTTCTGGGGTTTTGTTTAGCTTCTATTTTTGTAACTATGTTTCAAACTGCCAGCTCAGAGGCCAGCAGTGGCAGGCGGGGAACGTTGGAGTCCTCTGTCACTGAAGCAAGCAAGCATCATGTTAGTTGCAAGCTGCCTGGCTGCCGGCCACCATCTTGGCTGACAGTTAATTTGCATATCTCGCTGATTAGCCAATGGGAAGGGTAGCGGTCGTACGCCAATTACCATGTTTCTCTTTTATTAGATAGGATATATAGAAAGAGCCAGGGGCTGTCACATCCAAAAAAACCAAACGGACGACTGAACAGGCTGAGTGGGGCAACCAGGCCAGCACAGGAGTAAGTGAGGGACGACCAAACAACTAAGCAGCAGGCTGCTTGGGGCGACCAGGACAGCAGAGGGGGGCAGTTCGGGGTGACCAGGCCGGCAAGGGGGACAGTTGGAGGTGACCAAGTTGGCAGGGGGGCAGTTGAGGGTAACCAGGCCAGCGGGGGGGGGGCAGATAGGGGCAATCAGATCGGCAGGCAGAGGCAGTTAGGAGTGATCAGACTGGCAAAGGGCCAGTTAGGGGCAATCTAGCAGGCAGGCAGGTGATCAGTTAGGAGCCAGCGGTCATGGATTGTGAGAGGGATGTCCGACTAAACCTGCAGTCAGACATCCCCCAAAGGTCCTGGATTGGAGACTGTGCAGGCTGGGCTGAGGGGACCGCCCCCCCCCCCCATGCATGAATTTCATGCACTGGGCCTCTAGTATAGGATATAATAAAAGCCTAAGCAACAGTTATAGCAGAACGACCAGAATGACCGATTGCTATGATGCGCACTGACCACCAGGAGGCAGACGTTCAGTGCAGGAGCTACCCCCTGGTGGTCAGTGTACTCCCACAGGGGGAGCGCCACTCAGCCAGAAGCCAGGATCACGGCTGGCAAATGCAGCTGCCACGGCGGGAGCCTCTCCCGACTTTACAGCAGCGCTACCAAGCAGCTGCAGCAGGCGCAGCAGGCTGGGATAAGTGCAAGCGGCGCAGCGCCCTGCCCCAACTCAGGCTCCTCCCTGGCTGCCTGCCACTTGGCACACTGCTACATCCCCTGAGGGGTCCTGTACTGCAAGAGGGCGTAGGCCAGGCTGAGGGACCTCCTCCCCCCCCCACACACACACCAGTGCACAAATTTTGTGAGCTGGGCCTCTAGTATATATATAGGCTTTAGCAGGTTTGACTCAGTGGATAGAGCATCAGCCCATGTACTGAAGAGTCCCGGGTTCAATTCTGGTCAAGGGAACATACCTTGGTTGCAGGCTCAATCCCTACCCCTGGTTGGGGTGAGTGTGAGAGGCAATCAATTGATGTGTCTCTCTCACATTGATGTGTTTCTGTCTTTGTCTTTCCCCCTCCTTTCCACCCTCTCTAAAAAGTCAATGAAAAAATATCCTCAGGTGAGGATTAATAATTATATATATATATATATAATTTTAAATACATGGTAAATTTTTAATAATAGAGATAAGTGAAAGGAATTTTAGCAATAGAAGTGTATATAGAAGGTTTTTACTCGTACGTTGACTCTGGAACATTAAGCCTTTCTCCTCTGCCACCCCATCCACACATGCTCTACTGCTTTCTGACTCATGGAAATCCCGATCAGTTCTAGTGAAGAGAGGTCAGTGGTATGGGAAGCATGGCTTTACTGACTCTAAGGAGCTGACAGTCCTCTGGCATTGGCAGATTCTTAAAGCTGACCCTTTAACTTCAAGTGCCAATTATAAATTGTTCTGTGGTCTTTTCTGCTAATGCTTTACTACATTGTCACCCCTGAGAGGAGCCCATATGAAGGCCCTGCTTCCAGAGTAGATATGAGAGTGTTCTAGACAGTGTGGAAAGATTTGACCAAACCTTTGAAGAAAAACAGTTTTCCAATGTCTCGAGTGATTGCAAATGAGACTCCAATTTCTGGGTCAGTGTTTTGATGATGGCCCCTAGGAAGATATATGTTACAGGGGAAGCTTGGGTATTTCATGTTTAGGACCTTGTTGTGGCAGTTGTAACGCTACTACCTTGGTGGACTTTTGTTTATAGTCTGGTGGTCTTTTCAGAGTGAAAAGGCAATTCAAAGAGAAGGTTAGTAGACTGTGATTACTCACATAAAGGAGGATAGAGGTGAGTAGTAAGAGTTATGTCAGTCTTATAGTCTTTCATTGTAGGTACCTCCTATGTCTAAATTTTTATTATGCTTTTTCAATGAATTCTTTCAATGAATCTATTTTGGAACCTTGAAGCATTTTGGAAACTTCTTCATGTCAATTAAAACAGGTTTCCCAGTGTGTTTATTTGAATTGGTGCCCCTTGCTCATGTTAACTTTTTAAATGAATGATGTCATCTAGCTGGGACATTTCCATATGGCCATTGTAACATGCGTACATCAGAAATTCGGGTAGAAAATGAGGGGCATGGATGCTTAGTGATATTTAGTCAATTATTTTTTTATACTTTGTAGTTAGGATTTACATAAAAGGAATTAAGAGTTTTCTGGTTCTAGTCATTAAAATATGACTATTGAAGAATGTTTTGAGTTTCATTTTTGGTGGAGAAAATGAATGCCTATGTGAGGATGGAAGAAATATGTGTACTGGAAAGAAGTGATGAAGACAATTAAGAGTCATATGATACGCTAAGTGCTTATAACCTCATGATTGCTTTAAGAATTTGGTTTTATTTGGAGGGAATGCTAATTTTTTACTTCTGTGGATATAAACATCATGGGAAAAACAGAAGAACCTATTTTCAAGGACAGCTTCATTTTCAATAACAAAGCTTTGAGCTATTAGTTTACAGGTAGTACTGATTTATTTGCATATTTGTCAATATATGACAAAAGGTAAGTCAGAAGAGGAAAATACCCATTTTTCAACAGTATATAGCAATGCCCTAGACTAGAACTTAGATAGCAAAGAAATATTCAGCATGAAAAGAAGCACAACCATGACTATGATGAGGTTACCTCAAAGTAATATAGTAGGCAATGAAAATGAGAAGCCACAAAAGAAGATAAAAAACAGGCTCAATGACTAACACTATTACATTGAGTAGAAACAAAGAGAGACATGATGGGAGTACTGCAGTGGCCTGGGAAGTGAATAAATGAAACTAGGTGACTTGTCTTAATACACAGGTTAGTAAAATTTAAGAATATTTAAACAGCTGTATATATCTTTGGGTTTTAGAAATTTTTAATAATAAGTCTTTATTTGCTAGTTATTATATTACTAAACAGGCCAAAATAAAGATGTCTGTTTTACTTCAACCATCTAATTATCAGTATTGCATTTTGTCTAACTAACTTAAATGTTTGCCCAGAATGTTATGCTAATTTGGGGAAATGTATACATATGTAAATGAACAAAATACTTAAAGTACACATATATGGGTTTTAACATGGCAAGTTTCATTTATATGAAAATTAACTTTGGGGGATCATTCCAAATGGGTTTAACAAGGCTTTGTTCTATTATGTTAATTAATATTTATTGATGAATAAATGTTCTTATTTAAAATATTTGAAGAGCTGTAATTTTATAACATTAACTTTACAAATAGTTTAGAAAGGCATTTTGCATAACAAGTGATATGTCCTTTGAGGCACTAAATAAACAGGCAATAGGTTATTTTTATTTTAAATATAAAAATTATTCTAAACTCAGTGAGCATAAATGAATTTTTTGTGATTCTATAATTTAGTAGTAAAAATTGTATATATTACATGCAATCCTTTTTGTCGAAAATAATTTAACTTAATTATTTCAGTAACATGTGTTATATATTATTTTATGAGCTTATTAATGTTAAATTCATAAATACATCACATATAATAGCAATGTTAAACTGAGTTCAATAATTTATTAATTAAACATTTTGGGGTTTTTCTCATGTCATAATACTGCAAGTGCTGCCATCTGCTGTAAAAGAGCTCTCATAGACATGGCATAGCAAGGGAATAGATGGTTCTATATTTGATTAAAGAGAATATTTTGTAGGAATTCCAAATCACATTGAACATCTAAGCCCTGATGGAACTAGAGGTAATTATCAGTTTCTACACAACCTTCAATATTGAACTGTGGCTTTTGAAAAGTTAAAGAACAGCCTCAGTTTTATTATAACATCAAGTTCAGGACAGGTGTTTTATGACTATGCCCGTTGTCACTAATTTTGCTTGTTTCACAGACTACAGAAATTGAAAATATTACTTTGAAGATATGTCCCCAGTTGAAAAATTGCGTTCATCTAAAATACACAAATTGCAAGGTACATATGTGTGTGTGTGTCTGCATGTGTGTGTGTGTGTACCATGAAAAACAAATAGATGTATCAGAATAAAATTTTAGGTCCCTAACAAATTACAGGTATGTACAAATATTCTTAAATTTTAAAGTTATTATAATGAGAATTTCATGGAAATATGTCTGGCATAAATTGTGGCTTTTATGTTCATATTTTAAAATATTAACTATTTGAGTTTTCTGTCTGACTTATTTTGCTTAGCATAATATTTGAGGTGATACGTTTTATAAGATTCTAATTAAAAACCACATATCAACATAAACAACCATAATAGAACAAGATATTTCTCCAGGGCAACACTGAGAATATTTTTTAATCTTAAAATATTTTTACATGATTATGAAAAAAACAGAAAGTACTGTAGTATTCAAATTAAGTAAAAACTAACACAAATGAAAAATCACTGTATATTGAATTTTAGTTAGTTGACAAACTGTGTCCATTTTTAATTCTAGGAGATTTGACCAATAAGTCTAAAATAAATTCATTAGAAAAGCCTAATTACTAAAAATTGAATAAATAATTTATCAAATAATAATATACTCTCTGATATTTACATGATATGACAGTGAAATTATCTATATAAATGGTAGAAATTGATTAGTTATTAAAGAAGAGGAAGAAAGTTGCTTCTTAAAGTTGTTTAAATATAGCAAAATAGAGCATTATAGAAAGTTCATAATATTCACAATAAATTGTCTAAAAATCAAAATCAATAAGCACTTTAAATGCAAAGATTTAAATGCTGCAATAAAAGACAGGGTAGCTGAATGGATAAAGAAACAAGATCCATCTATACGCAGTCTACAAAAACCCACATCAGAACGAAAGATACATACAAACTAAAAGTAAAGGGACCGAAAAAGATATTTTATGCAAATTGAAATTTAAAAAAGCTGGGGTAGCAATACTTATATCAGACAAAATAGATTTTAAAACAAAGTCAATAATAAGACACAAAGAAGGAAACTACATAATGATGAAGGGATCAATAGGACAAGAGGGTATAGCCCTTGTAAACATTTATGCACCCAACATAGGAGCACCTAAATATATAAATCAAATATTGATGGGCATAAATGCAGAGATCTATAGTAATACAGGCAGTAGAGGATGTTAACACCCCATTGACATCAATGGATAGATCATCCAGACAGAAAATCAACAAGGAAGCATCGCTTTAAGTGGCACACTAGCCCAGATGGACTTAAATGATATCTTCAGAGCATTTCACCCCAAAGCAGCAGAATATACATTTTTCCCCCACAGGTGAATTTTACCAAATATTCAAAGAAGAACTAATCCCTATCCTTCTAAAACTGCTCCAAAAAATTTAAGAGGTGGCCTGGCCAGCATGGCTCAGAGGTCGAGCATAGACCTATGAACCAGGAGCTTGGGGTTTGATTCCCAGTCAAGGCACATGCCCAGATTGTGGGCTTGATCCCCAGTGTGGGGCATGCAGGAGGCAGCCGATCAATGATTCTTTCTCATCATTGATGTTTCTCTCTCTCCCTATCCTTCCTCTCTGAAGTCAATAAAAAAATATATTTTTTAAAAGAAATAAAAATAATGAGGTGCTTAAAAATGGTTTTAATGACTGAAAGAGTGAAAATCAGGAGACACCACTGGAGCATTAGAAGAAAGACAAAGAGTTATAGCTGCGCCTCTCGTTCTGCTGCCTCACAGTTGCAGACTTTGGACTGCAGGGACCATGCCTCAGCTGCTGTCAACATTAATGTCTCAGCCTCATGTGATAACCAAATCAGCAGTAGAAATAAGGTCTCTGTGATAATCATCTAACTCTCCTTTCAACTCATTTCATTAGAACCTACTTCATATCATGTTTTAGTTTCTCATATTCTGGGATTAAAAGGACATCAGAAAAAGCTAAGAATCATGATTTCACACATATGTGGAATATAAAACTGAAACCCATGGATACAGACAGCAGTGTGGTGGTTGCCAGAGGGAAGGGGGTAAAACTATATGTTCATGTTGACCAATGTCACCCCAATAAAGGTAATTTATAAAAAGAGGAGTTGGGGGGAAGGACACATAGAAGGAGATGCTAAGTGACTTTGACCAAACCCAGAAATGTGAAGAAGAAGCATGAAGAAGTGATTTTAGCAGATGGAATAAACATGTCAATGAGAATTTAAAGCTAGACATACACTAGTTATAATGTTGATGTCTTAAGCTACTTCTGGGTCTCAAGTGACACCAATTGAAAATATTACAGCAAGGCTAGGATATGAAAGAACTGCACACCAGAACAATTAGAAACTGTTCAGAAGCTGCAGCTTCTTTTCCTACTAGAAGCATACTCTCAGCACTTTACAAATGATAATGTTTGGCATGCCTCCAATGACTTCAAACACATAACTCTGGCATAAGAAGAGAAAATTCTTTTTATGTACTCTTTGATAATATAGTTAATAAAATAAAGAGAATATTTTTTCTTTCAAAACATTTTAGGCAAATCAAAAATGTAGATGGAAAGATCAAACCATTCCAAGATTTGAAAATCTAGGTATATTTACAAATTATTTCAAAAGCATCCTATATAATAAAAGCCTAATGTGCTAAGTGTCCAGTCATCCAGTCATCCGGTCATCTGTTCAACCAATCAAAGCATAATGTGCTAATGATATGCTAAGGCTGCTCAACCACTCACTATGATGTTCACTAACCACCAGGGGGCAAACACTCCCTGGTTAGCTTGCTGCTGGGGTCTGGCCAATCAGGACTGAGCGAGATGGGCCAGACATACCCTGGAGCCCTCCCATGGTCCCTCCCCGGCTGGCCAACCTCCCGCATTCCTCCCTGGCCCTGATCGTGCATTGGTGGGGTCCCTCAGCCTGTCCTATGCTCTCTCACAATCTGGGACCTCTCAGGGAATGTTGGAGAGCCAGTTTCAGCCCTATCCTGCAGGCCAGGCCAAGGGACCCCACTGGTGCATGAATTCATGCACTGGGCCTCTAGTCCTATATAATAAAAGGCTAATATGCAAATTGTCCCCTTGACCAGGAGTTCAACCAGAGGGTGGGGCTGGCCAGCCAACGAATTCATGCACCCGGCCTCTAGTTGTTGAAATCAAATCAAATCAACCTAAGGACTCACTGAAATTGATTTTTCTTTTTTTACGTCTTTATTGTTGAACGTATTACATATGTCCCCTTTTTGCCCAATTGACCCTCTCCACCTGCCCCCAACCCCCACCACAGGCATTCACTATTCTATGGGTTATGCATATATGCATACAAAGTCTTTGGTTGATTACCTCCCACCTACTCACCCTCCCCTACCTTCCCTCTAAGATTTTATTTTCCTTTTTAAAAAATTACAGTGTAGACCGACCTGTGCTGCTAAGCATTTGAGCATCAACCCATGAACCAAGAGGTCACTAGTTCAATTCCCTATAAGGGCACATGCCCAGGTTTCAAGCTCAATCCCCAGTAGGGGGCATGCAGGTGGCAGCCAACCCATGATGTTTCTCTCTCACTGATGTTTCTATCTCTCTATTCCTCTCCCTTCCTCTCTCTCTAAAAATCAATAAAAAACATATTTTTAAAAAATTACTGTGTATTTGTGGATATTTCACTTAATATACCTAAACGCTGTTAGTTAAAATATATTCTATATAATAAAGAGCTAATATGGTAATTAAACCAGACGGCGGAAGGAACTTCCAGAATGAACTTCCAGAACGGCCAGTGGGTGGGGAGTGGAGCCGTTGGGCTGCAAGGCTGCCAGGGCAGTGAGGGCCAAGGCAGCCGGAGCTGCAAGGGCCTATAGTCCCTTGCGTGAATTTTATGCATCGGGCCTCTAGTATGTCTATGATCAGCATAAGAGCTCAAGCTGATTCAGCACCTACTATGTGATATGCACTATGGTAAAAATGTTACATATATTTATTTCATTTTTTTCCTCAAAAAATCTATGAGTTCTGTAGAATTTCTAGAATTATTTACAGAAGAAGTGATCTTTCTAAAGATTATGCAAATAAACAGTTGAAGAGTCAGGAAGCAAATCCAGGACTTCACTGCTAGACTGTCCCTATAGAATGACCAACAATTAAGGTTTGCCCAAGACTAATGGGGTTCCTGTCATGGAAGTCTTAGGCAAACTGAAAACAAAGTAGATTATAGACTTCAGAATAAATTCTAAGGTACCTAGTGCTCTACAGATACAAGGTAGTGTTATGCAGTGATTAATAAGGAACTATAATGTCATAGGTAAGAGCCAGTAGCAAGCCCTCGCTGGTTTGGCTCAGTGGATAGAGCATCGGCCTGCGGACTGAAGGGTTGCAGGTTTGATTCCAGTCAAGGGCATGTACCTTGGTTGCAGGCACATCCCCAGTAGGGGGTGTGCAGGAGGTAGCTGATCGATGTTTCTCTCTCATCAATGTTTCTAACTCTCTCTCTATCCCTCTCCCTTTATCTCTGTAAAAAATCAATAAAATATATTTAAAGAAAAAAAAATGAGCCAGTAGCAATAGCCTCAGAATCCTGACTCTACTGGTAAAACTTAGGTAACCAGGAAATATTAATCACTCTGCCTCAGTTTCCTTATCCTATATAATAAAAGGGTAATATGCAAATTAACCAAACGACAGAACAAACAGAACACCCCCAACCCCTTGCTTCAGCCGGCCCCACCCCTGAGCAGGCACCCGGATCCCAGTGGAGGGTGGGGTCGCTGGGAAACTACCTGCGGACCCTTGACCCGGCTGGCCTGCCCCTGATGGTCCCTATCCGGAGCAGGCCTTCTGGACCCCACTAGTGCACGAATTCATACACCGGGCCTCTATAAATAACAATATACCCACATCATGAATTGTTCGGAAAGTTTAATTAAATGGACTAAGTATAGGTCATATTACAGAACCTGATATATGATAATACCTACTAGGTTTTTAACTATTGTTATAGAATATTTATTCTGTTAGCAAAGTTAGAAATATGTTCATATTTTTAAATGGGTGGGGTTAGATATCATCACATACCTACTACTCTCTTTGTCAAAAAAAAAAGAATTTAACATTTTTTTCACCAATGGGGTACAGCCCTGAAATACTCTAAGAAGGGTTTTAAGTTTCCAGTCTTTCCCCCCAATGGAGAATTTCTTGTTCAGTGAGAGAACACAGCACAATTAAAATCATGCTTCTATTTGCATGACATGTTTAAACATTAAACTTATACATTTGGTATTCTCAGATATTTTGTTCTTGATGTTTTATATTAAAACACACATATTTTACTTAACAAAATGATTCAAAATATTATAAGTGGTGATATCCTACAAAATTTAAGAGGTTTTTTTTAGGATGTATAATGCAGTCATACATTCTTTAAAAGAGGGAACATTATAAAGCATTCGATTTTTGATTGACACAGATCAATCCTACCAGATAATAAAAACATTCCGGACCTTTAGGGGAATGAGGTCCTTGTCATGCAGTGCCTTCGTGGCTATCAGCGCCATATTTCACATGCAACTTTATTCTCTGTGCTGATCTCTGATGCCTTGGCATGCTGCCTACCAAGCAGGAGATGAGGAAGTTCCAGTTATTTTCTTGGCTTGGTTATGCCCTGATAGCCCACCTCTGTTGATAACATATTTATAGGTCCATGCTAAGAATATTTTGACTTTCTCTGAACTGTGATTTTTAAAAAGCTTAGAAGTTGGAGCTCTTCATTTGAGTGGAAAAGGTGAGATGACCATGTCACGGATCCTATGAGGACTGTAGTTTATCTAGTGGCCAGAAGGGGAAGGTAGAAGTGACTTAGAAGGTTCTGCAATTCGAACTAAGGGGAAGGGATTGATCACGGAGTGAGCAAAGGAGTATCATCAATCTTAGAGCAAAACAAAAATGGAATGTTTACTCAATTGATAAAATAAACTTATTATTCACATATTAAAATTTTTTATGTATCCTGTTCAACTGGGGGGACAAAAAAAAGTCATGAGGGAGATCAAGTCAGTTACAGATCTTTAGTGTGAATAGTTGTGGTCCTGATACACTGATGACACTGTCTTTATTTTTTGTTTTGTTTTGTTTTGTTTTGTTTAAATGATATAGTGCTTTCTCAATCCACCAGACTAGCCCTTAAATAAGGAAGTTCTTTGGGAATTTCTTTTCCGATATTTTGTAACCTTGTGTGTGTTAGGCAAGAGGGGTGTGTGTGGTTGGGGGGTGGGGGGGTGGGCTCTCTCAACAAAATTTGGGAAGCACACTCATCTAGTATACTACTTTTCAGTCCTTCTTGAAATATTGTAAGCACATAATTTCTTAAGTGTTTAATTTAAAATCAGAGAAATGTTTGAGCATTAGAAAATCCAGTATTAATTTCTAGCTTATATGAAGCAGAAAAAAGCAATAATTGCTTTCATGCATGTATTCACAATTCGTTGACTCTCTATTATGAGATTTGATTTTAAGGAGATTAGCCTAGTGAATTTGAATCATGGTAAATTCTATAGGGTGATTTTGCTGTAAAACACACTATTTAAAAATATATTTTAAAAGGAAGTCATATTCAGAAACAGCTTGTATTTGTCAGAAGAAATGCAATAAAGAGATTACTTCTGGTCTTTATGTGCCTCCACAGAAGCTTTAAATTATTAGTATTAAATATTTTTTAATATATTTTATTGATTTTTTACAGAGAAGAAGGGAGAGGGATAGAGAGTTAGAAACATCAATGAGAGAGAAACATCGATCAGCTGCCTCCTGCACACTCCCTACTGGGGATGTGCCCGCAACCAAGGTACATGCCCTTGACTGGAATTGAACCTGGGACCCTTCAGTCCGCAGGCCGATGCTCTATCCACTGAGCCAAATCGGCTAGGGCAGTACTAAATATTTTTGAAAAGATGTCAATAGATTAATGTACAGAGGACTGTAATAAAAAAAAGAAAAATACTTATTGCTATTGCAGCTTTGTGTAACATCGCAGATAGAAGGGGAAGAGCAGAATGCTGTGTGGCAACCCATTTGGGTCCCCTCCCAGAGCGGGAGCCGGCGTTTGCTTGCAATAAACTCCTGCCTTGTTTGCACTCCTCTGGTCCGTGGCTTCATTCTTCGATTCTGTGAGACACAACCCCAGGAAGAATTCTTGCTGGCCAGTTCCAGTATCAATAGCTAAATTGAAAAATGCTGGGAAAAGTGGGTCAAGTATGGGAACAGGGTCAAGTATGAGAAAAAGCTATCTATACTAATGAAAGGGTAATATGCTAATTAGATTGGACAGACCGGACATCTTCCGGATGTCATTCTGGACATCCTTCCTGACAAAGCTGGGGCCAGGGTGAAGCCGCTCATGGTCCCAGGTGCTTGTGGCTGGCCAGAGGGAGGGAAGCCTTGGTCCCAGGGCAGGGGCCGAGGCAGAGGTGTTAGGGGCGATGAGGCAGGCAGTCGAGTGGTTAGGGGTGATCAGGCAGGCAGGTAGAGGCAGTTAGGGGCGATCAGGCAGGCAAACAGTTAGGGGTGATCAGGCAGGCAGGCAGGTGAGCAGTTAGGAGCCAGCGGTCCTGGATTGTGAGAGGGTGCAGGCTGGGCTGAGGGGACCCCTTCCCCCTTGTGCATGAATTTCGTGCACCGGGCCTCGAGTATATAAATGAAACCCTATCCCAAATCCATTAGTACTTTATCAGATATTGAATTACTTAAAATACCCAGAGGAAATAATATTTTATACAGATTTATAATATTAATTTGGAAACTTCTAAATCTAAAGCAATAGTGTAACATATTTAAAACACAGATACACAATCACACTAGATTTCCAGTGTCGAGCTCGGAAAATGGCGGAGGTATAAGCGGACGTGTCCTGTGCCTTGTCCTGGAGCAGATAAGGGTGAGCAGCTGAAACGGGTAACATTCAGCCCGAATAGGTAGAGGATTTTCAGCTGAGAGATTGTCTGCAGCTAGGAAAGACTGAGAACCCCCCAGGGAAAAAAAAGGACGGTTGGAGACTGCGGCTGAAGCCTCTCCTGGTGCGCCAGCTAAGCAGCGGAGACTGCGCCATCTTGGGTGGTTGTTGCCAGCATCCAGAGACCAGCTACTAACCTGGAAACAAGGGAGCTCAAGCAGTATGACTGCCTGAACTCAGACGAGCACTGCTTCTTCTCACAGAAAGGTTGGACATCCCCTAAAGGTGCGGTTTGCAGTTCGGGTTGGAGGGAGGACCCCACAGAGTCCGCAGCCCTTGGGACCAGCATGACCCGCGAGTGGGGAAGGGGCCCCACAGGGCTGCTGGCAGAAGGGAACGCGAAAAATGAGCCCATAGCTGGACTGGATGTAAAGGAGCAGCCTTGGACTTTGCCAATCTGCTGGCTGCTTGGTGCCAGGGGCGAGTGGGCGCGCGGAGACTGCGCGCGGAGACTGTGCACAGACCTGGAAGGTGGAGGCTTGCGAATTCGCACAACTATCAGGCTCTTGTTACAGTTCCCCTTAGATCCGTGCATTTGATTATTAAACCCAGCGCATGGGATTCCCCAGTTGGGGTCATTCGCAGAGCCTGTAGGGGAAAGTTCTTTTTGGGGAGCCTGGGAAAGAGCGGACAGTGGCAAGGAACCAGCTCTGGGCAGTGGTCTTTCCCAAATCAGTTCCAAATACCATAGAGGACAAAACCCTACTGATAGAGAGGACTTAGAGCCTCGGAGGTAAACCCAGACACACTGCCACCCAGAGGCAGAGCCACGAACTGTCTCTTTTGCGATCACAAATAAAGGCAGTCTGGTAAAAAAATACAACCTGCCTTAAAATCAGGTCTGTGGTTTACTGCACGGAGGGACAGTGTATCGCAGGGAAGTTCAACACTCCCATGAATGCCTGGCAGGACTGAGGCGTGCCAAAAAGAAGAGTGGAAGATCTGAAGCACCTTCACTTCCGAATATTTTTATATATATTTTTTTAATTCTTTTTTCACCATTTCATTAAGAACCTATTTTATTTATTTTTTTATTTTTTATTTTTTTCATCACCTGATTTTACCTTTTTAATTACTACATTTTTTAACCAGTATTATTGCTATCCTTTTTCCATTTTTTCAAGGGTCATTTTATTTTTTATTATTTTTTTTTATTTTTCTTTATTTTATTTTGGGATTAGTGTTCTACACTCTATTTTAATCGTTCCTTTAGCATCATTTCTCTCTATCTCACATTTACCCTTAAGCCAAAACTCTCTTCCTCACTTTTCCCCTTTTGTTGTCCTGTTTCTCTTACCCTATTCCTGCTTTGGATTTTACCTATTCCTTCTTTCTACCCACTGTCTAAATTTCACCCTACTTATATATCTAATTTCCAATCCCTCGCTCTCCCCATACAAATAGCCTCTTCCCCACCTCTATTTCATTCTCTTAATTTTTTTTTTGTTTTTGTTGTTGTTTTTTTTTTGTTTGTTTGTTTGTTTTTTGGTCTTTTTGTGTTTTTTTTTTTTCCTCTCCCTTTTCCCAATCTCATTTCGGCACTCCTTTTTGTTTTTTATTTTTCTCTCTAATATTTTTCTCTTTTTTCTTCTTTATCCCCTAATTCTCTTCGCTCGGGGGGGTCACCTTTATTTGGGGTTATTAATATCGTGAATGCATTTAGTTCGGTGCCTTGTACGTTGTGCCTTGTTGTGTTGTATTTTGTGCCTTTGAATCAGCGCAACAGAGAGAGATCTACATAACCAAACACCTTGAGAAGAGAAATCATGGTGAAACAAAGAACCAACCCAAATATGAAAGAAAACCAGGCATCATCAGAAAAGGAAGTAAACGAAATAGAGGCAATGGAGGCAAGCAACCTGTCAGAGAAAGAATTCAGAGTAATGGTCATAAGGTGGATGAAAAGAATGGAAGACCAATTCAACAATATGTGTAGGAACCAAGAGGAAATGAAGAAGAACCAAGAGGAAATGAAGAGAAACCAAGAAGAAATGAAAAACGACATCACTGCCATAAAGAACTCAATAGAAAGCATCAACAGATTTCCAGTGTCTGTAATAATTGCTTGGAAAATTATTTCAGTCAAAATGAAAAAAAATATATATCAAAAACTAACATTACACATAATAAAATAATTGTACAATATTTATTAAAAATTAACCAGCATAGTTAATTAAAAATTAAACTATTAAAAGACAGAAAAGAGGCTGTAGATTAATTTAAAACATATTTTGTTCTTAAAACTATATTGAGAAATGTCAGTTCTGTCTATATGTAATCTATGATTTCCACTTGAATATGAACTAGTTGAGTTGATAATAATGTTTTACTGGGTAAAAATATGCTAAGTAGCAAATAAATTTGATATGAAATGAATTTAGAAATTGAACATAAGAATGTCAATAGAGAAAAAAAATACAGTCAAGAGCCCATGGAAAAAATAACCATGAATATTTGTGAATCCAGGAATAAAAATAGCTAATTTGTTTATTTTTCTATCAAATACTGCTCTATATCTATATATATTACATATTTTATATATTAAGTTATATAAATAACACTAAATGGCAAGAACTATTTTCATCATGCTTTAATGAGGAAATGGAAGCACTGAGAGGTTAAATAACCTGACCAAATTTACTTACAAATATGTGTCAAGATTTGAACCAAGGAAACCTGTCTTCAAAGATTAAGCCCAACCATAACATTGCATCATCTTAAGTGCACAATAAATATCATTTTTCTTATCAATGAGGAAATGACAGGCTACTTAATAGATGCTTTAGAAGAACTATTTAGTCAGTTTTACCAAATCAAAAGTAAAATAAGTTAAATTAAAAACCCTAAATAAAAGAGTACCACCAACAATGTTACATTTCTGGCCCATAACATATACCCAATAAAATTCAGTTGGATTAAAAAGATAAATGTAAAACCAATTAAAAATTTATCTAGCCACACTAATTTTTTTAATTTAATGTAATTTAATTGTTTCCCATCACCATTTATCTCCCTTCCACTCTCTTCCATTTCCACCTAATCCCTTTCCTCCATAATCACCACTCTGTGTCCATGAGTTCTTTCTCTCTGTTTTTTCTTTTTTTGCTCAATCCCCCCACACCCTCTCCTCTCCATTCTGACCTCCCCTCCCACTGAGCTGTCAGTCTACTATCTATGAGTCTCTTTATTTTGCTTGTTAGTTCAGTTTGTTCATTGGATTCCACATATAAGTGAAATAATATGGTACTTATCTTTCTTTGACTGGCTTATTTCACTTAGCATAATGTTCTCCAGGTCTGTCCATGTTGTCACAAAAGGTGAAAGTTTCTTTGTTATAGCTGAATAGTATTCCATTTTGTAAATCTACCATAGCTGTTATATCCATTCATCTACTGATGAATACTTAGGCTGCTTTCAAATATTGGTTATTGTAAATAACACTGTGATAATTTTATAATATTAAAATCTTAAAATGAGTATGGACTTTTCCATAAGGTACAACATTTAGGACCCCAAATAACAGATTTCTGAAACATGGTAGATACTTAGTACTCATTTTTTAAATAAAAATATAATTTACTAAGTGAATGAATGAATTAGATGAACTGAATTGAGTAGGGTACTTGCTATGTGATTTTCTGCATATGTTCTTAAGGGAGGACTTATTACCTTTTTCCCCTCTTAAATATTATTTTCTTCTTCATGCCTATTCTTCAATAAAGAAGGTCACTTGCAGTTAAATATGTTTCTAAGAAACTTTGCACATAATTTTGGGCATAAATAAGGTATTTATTTGGTCACGGAATTAGAAATTAAATTTTGTACAAGATAAAGCAGGTAGTATATTTAAGTAACAAGGTGAGTGTATCATAATATTCTGTATGTCCAATCATGACCAGAAAAACAATTAAGACCATGGGGGGAGGGGGGAGTTGATTATCTTAGTAGAATGATTCAAGGCATGAGGGAAATCTTGAGATTTCCCTCAGAGTGCTTATACGTACTAGCATCCATTTAGGATATAGTTTTGATGGTGTTAAAATTTATTATATTTGTGAGGAAAATTGTAGTTTAAATTGGTATCATTTATTGGCATTATAGTACACATGAAAAGAAAAACAGGAATAAGTATGATCACATGAGAAATTGATTGGATTTTATTAGAATATTGTGAAGATTTGGGACTTGCATTAAATGTTATCTAAATCCTTAATCCCTTTAAAACAGGTTCCAGAGAATCTTTGTAGACTTTACTCTTCTACAATTCTTTGCTACCCTGTTCATTCAGCTACACACACACACACACACACACACACACACACATTGCATAAGCCAAACAACAAAATACTGTACATGAATCTTTGCAAGAATAAAAACAATATCCTTGATTTGATTATACTTTTCTAGCATTAAATGATCTAAGCTTTAAAATATAAGATCTTTTGAAATATAAAAGGAAATCTTCCAAAACTTTTAAATCAAATTGCCATCTATAATAATAAAAACATAATATGCTAATTAGACTGGACATCCTTCCAGATGTCCTTCCTTCCCGACAAAGCTGCAGCGGGCGGGAGCCCAGGCAGAGGCAGCAGAGGCTCCCCAACCATGGCGGCAGCGGGCGGGGACCAGAGCCAAGGCCCCTGCATGAATTTTGTGCATCGGGCCTCTAGCATTCTTATACAACTAGATATAGAAATACAGAATGATGTGTGTGCACATTCATACAAACATGTGCACACATATATAGACATACACATTTTTTTTTAGTTTTTGGAAGAAAAGATACTCAGAATTCTACAAGCTACATTTTGTTTGTTTTTTTTTCCATCCACTCATTGTCACTCCACCTAGGAGTTTTTAAATCTTCTATATTTTGCTTTTACTAATTCTGCACCAGCAGTTTCTATAACCCTAGCCCGCCTGGTATATAATATATTATCATGTGTTTAATTGTGCTTAGATCACAAAATCTACTACCCTACCTTTTCTTTTACTGTTATTTCTAGACTAGAGGCCCAGCGGGCATGAAATTGTGCACGAGTAGCTCACATCCGCTTGCCTCAGCTGGCCGCCCCGCCCATCACCACTAGTAGCTCGCTGCCCCACCCTCTTCCACTTGTAACTCTCCACCACTAGTAGCTCACGCCCTGCCTCGCCCGCAGCTACAGCTGCTTGTTTGGTTGTGATGGCGTTACAGTGTGACAGCCACGTGCCTTTTATATAAAAGATGAATTAGAGTATTTTCTTCAGGATTTCTTAACCCAAATTAAACATTTTGAAACAAGCTCTTAATCTTTACTTCACATCTGTTCTCCATGTTCAATTTAATGATCTCTAAAACAAAAAAGCTTTGAGTCATTTTTGCCAGGCTGTATACCCTCATAGATGGGAAAGCCTGTGAAAAAGAGGGAGATACGGATATTATTAAAAAGGTGGAAAAAAATAAAGCATAAATGAAATTCAGTTTTACTTCATGTACATATTGCTCTTTATAACATACAGCAACTTTGAATAACCATATAAAAGTGATGGAACTATTTCCCGTTAAGATTGCTAACTCAAATGATTGCTAAACCTTTTTATTTTTGGAAAGATCATTTTAAAAAATCAAGCATTACGACTGAAAAGTCTAATGTCCTTTCTTTTGGTCCTTGAACTTTTGTAAAAGTAGCAATGATGTTATAAGAATTATCATTAGAAACAATGAGGGAATATGTGTATTGACTAAGTGACAAAATAGTCACTTTTCCCCCCTGCTATTTATGTTTAAAGTTGTAAGTAGATTATTTCTTCTTTGAAATCCATAACTAAAAGCAAATATAAAATAATAAAATGTCTGTATCATCATCGGTGCCCAATTGAGTTTCAGAGAGTCATACTTCAGATGAAATACTACCATGGTTACTGTTTCTAAAACAACCCATAATATCACAGCTCTGTTATTGTGCAGAAGGCTGACATTTTCTTTCACAATAACACTAGAATTACTAATATCACTAAAGGGATGGCTAAAACTGCACTTCAATGCTAGCAATTTCCCTTTCTCATTTTATATTCTATACAGATTATCTTCCTTTTAGGAGTTAATAATTCAGAAATATTTCTATTGAAATATTCACTGGAATGATTCAATAGTTTTTTCAGAATCTGAGATATTAAGAGTAACAGAACATTTCCAAAGCTTTTTTATTTTAAAGTTTTACTAGAAGACTTTTTAGGAGAGAAACCAAGATGGCAGCATAGGTAAACACCAGAGTTTGCTGCCTCACACAGCAACTTCAAAAATACAACTAAAAGACGGAACAGACATCATCCAGAACCACAGGAAGGCTGGCTGAGTAGAAATTCTAAAACTAGAAGGAAAGAGAAAAGCTTACCGAGACTCAGAGGAGGAGCGGTGCAGAAGTAAAATACTAAGGCACAGAGGCGCACGCAGAGCGGGCTGGCGGCTGAGGGCGCGGTTGTCTTTTGCAATCGGGAGGGAGTCTCAGGCTCTGAGCTCCAGTTCCAGGGGAGTCTTTGGGGACCCAGGCTCAAACAGGAGAAGTGGGACTGTCTAGCATTGGTAGGAACTCGAGGGCAGCTTTCTCCCGGAGGTGCTTACAGCGATTACCAGGACATTGAGAAGCGGAGCCTCTGAGGGCAGGACTGAGAGCAGCCATAATTGCTAGCCCCGCCCTGATGATCCAGTGAGACCCATCCTGCCCAAGCCCTGCAGAGAGGCTTTTGCTGGGTAGCCTCAGGCAAAGGCTAGATTAGCACCTACCTAGAGAATCAGGAGCAAGTGCGCCCAGTGGTCAGAGTGGGACCATCCAGTTTGCACCTCCTCAGACCCTTAAAGGACACACTCAGGGGGCAGACTCAGTGAGCACCAAAGCCCCATTGAAGCAAGTCTTGCCTTGGAGGGGTGTCTCCAGCACAGAAGCTCTCCCACTGCAGACACAGCTGATTCTCACAGACAATTGGCCTGGAGGTCAATTCCTCCCAGTGATACCTACAACAATCAAGACTTAACTACAACATGACTGTGCACAAAGACCACAAGGGGGTGCACCAAGAGTGTCCTCCTCAGGTAATTGGGGAGGCTGAACCACTGGGCCTTAGAGGACACTTAGCACAGAAAACCACTTTATCAACACAGGGAAGCATAAAAAATGCAGAGACAAAGAAACAGGACACAAATGACAGAAATGGAGGAAAGCAAACTACTGGATATTGAGTTCAAAACCACACTATTAAGGTTTTTCAAGAACTTTCCAGAAGCCTCCGATAAATTTAGTAAGACCCTTGAAAAGACTGTGAGACCGCCTATAAATGTAGTGAGATCCTCAAGAAATCTAGTCAGACCCTCAAGTTTATGATAAAGGACCAACTGGAAATTAAGCATACATTGACTGAAATAGAGGATATTATACAGACTCCCAACAGCAGAGTAGAGGATCGCAAGAATCAAGTCAAAGATTTGAAATACGAAGAAGCAAAAAACACCCAGTGGAAAAGCAAAATGAAAAAAGAATCCAAAAATACGAAGATAGTGTAAGGAGCCTCTGGGACAGCTTCAAGCGTACCAACATCCGAATTATAGGGGTGCCAGAAGAAGAGAGAGAGCAAGATATTGAAAACCTATTTGAAGAAATAATGAGAGAAAACTTCCCCTACCTGGTGAAAGAAATAGACTTACAAGTCCAGGAAGTGCAGAGAACCCCAAACAAAAGGAACCCAGAGAGGACCACACCAAGACACATCATAATTAAAATGCCAAGAGCAAAAGTCAAAGAGAGAATCTTAAATGCAGCAAGAGAAAGAAAGGCAGTTACCTACAAGGGAGTACTCATACGACTGTCAGCTGATTTCTCAACAGAAACTTTGCAGGCCAGAAGGGAGTGGCAAGAAATATTCAAAGTGATGAATAGCAAGAACCTACAACCAAGATTACTTTATCCAGCAAAGCTATCATTCAGAATTAACGGTCAGATAAAGAGCTTCACAGATATGAAAAAGCTAAAGGAGTTCATCACCACCAAACCAGTATTATATGAAATGCTGAAAGGTATCCTTGAAGAAGAGGAAGAAGAAGAAAAAGGTAAAGATACAAATTATGAAAAACAAATACACATCTATCAACAAGTGAATCTAAAAATCAAGTGAATAAATAATCTGATGAACAAAATGAACTGGTGATTATAATAGAATCAGGGGCATAGAAAAGGAATGGACTGACTATTTGGGGGGGGGAAAGGGGTGTGAGGGATATGGGTAGAGACTGGACAAAAAATGTGCATCTATGGATGTAGACAGTGGGTGGGGAGTGAGGGCAGAGGGTGGGGTGGGAACGGGTGGAGGGGAGTTATGGGGGAAAAAAGAGGAACAAATGTAATAATCTGAACAATAAAGATTTAATTAAAAAAAAAAGACTTTTTAAAATCTTTTTTTCTTTAATTATAGGGAAACCTATAGTGAATAGAATAAATATATGCAGTCAAATATTATATAAAACAGTATATATTTAAAATGATTATAAAAATAAATAAATAAAATTATTATAATATATGAGTCATATTTTATCTCTAATAATTTTATAATATTCTGATATTTACTATAGAGGAATTTGTTAAAGACAAAAAAATACAACTTGAAATTTTATAACACAAAGATCTGATATATGGCATACATTTTTATAATTCAGAATAGCTATCCAAAATTTCAACAAATTTAGAATATTGTGATATGATTTGAAAAGTGTTTGAGTTACTATGATTCAAATAAGCTCTATTTATCCAGAATCCAAAGATTCTTGCTATGTTGGAAGACAAGGTAAAAATGTATTTTCCAACAGTTTTAACCTAAGTCATTCATTCTGTTTTTAGACAGCTAGAGTATGTGTCATCCATTAGCAGGCTATCGTATAAAATGATCATCAGCACATAAGGTTCTCAGGTTTCATAGCCCAATCAGGGATAATTATTTTTTAAAGTCTCCATTAATGGACAAGAAAACAAATCAACTAGATTTTCAGTAATCTAGTTCAACAACACATTTCAGCTTTTTGTTTATTTTGAAAAACATAAATCAGGTACCTATGCAATACTGTTGTTTAAAAAGGAAGATTAAGCTAACAATAGACTATTTGCATGCCCTTCAGATCTTAAGGTGCAAAAATCCAGATGCACAGAACTGATGCATGTTTGCTCATTTTGAAAATAGAAATATACCATTAGTCAGGAATAACAAAATCCCTCAAAACTTTTGCTAGTTCATCAAAGTATCAGCTGAGCAGATCTCTTAATATATTAGCATAGCATGTCTGAAAAATAATAGAAATAGTAATAGATGAGTTTGGTCTCTCTCATCCACATTTTCTTTAATTTCTTACCTATAGAGAATTTATTTATTTATGTGTTTGTTTGTTCTTAATTGAATTTATTGGGGTGACATTGCTTAATAACATCATTCAGGTTTCAAGTGTACAAATCAACAAAATATCATCTGCATCCTGCATCATGAGATCATCACCCAAAGTCAAGTCTCTTTCTGTCCCCATTTATCCCTCCTCTGCCCACTTCCACCTCCCCAACCTCCCGTTCCCTCTGTTGTTAGTGTCTATGTCATACATATTTTTTGCTTAATCCCTTCAACCATTTTTCACTCAGTCCCCCAAACCTTCTCCCCTCTGGCAGCTATTATTTATTTATAAATGTTACTAGAGGCCTGATGCATGAAAATCGTGCAAGGGGCTCAGCCCTCGCAGCCCAGGCTTCATCTGGAAGGCCATTGGGCTCTCTGGTCTAATTAGCATATTAATGCTTTTATTATTATAGATTTTGTCTGACTGACTCATGACAGCCAATGAGTTCCATCACAATATTCTACCCCTCAGTAGTTTCCACTGTTACACTTTTTTTTTTCTAAATGTACTTTGCTTCAGTATAATTTCAATTCTCTGAGCTTATTTTCCTTTGAACCTGAATATCTTTCAGTAATTAAGAAATTATAATATGCTAGGGATGATATATAATGTTAATTATTTTATAAATTATTTTACCATTATCATTTTCCACTCCCTTATTAAAATTAATTGTATTATCTGCATAAAGTACAAAGATCTAACTTGCTTAGTTTGATGAGTTTTAGCAAATGTACACACCTGGGTATAACCTATTCCTCTGTTCATTAGAATTTCCAGAGAAACAAAACCAATAATATGGGTAGATGAAGATATGGTTATAGGTATATAGACAGATAGGAAGAAATTTATTATGAGTGATTTTCCCCTGCTATTATGGAGGCTGAGAAGTCCCACAATGTGCCATCTGCAAGCTGGGGACCTAGGAAAGCCAGTGGTGTAGTTCCAGTCCAAATTGGAAGGACTGAGAACCAGGGAAGCCAATGGTGAAAGTACCAGTCCAAAGGCACGGGAACCAGGAGCACAGATGTCCAATGGCAGGTAAAGATGGATGTCTCAGCTCAAACAGAGCAGATTTGTCCTTTCTCTGCATCTTTTTTCTCTTTGGGCCCTCTAAGTAGTGAATGGTGGCCGCCACACGGGTGAGGGCAACCTTCCTTACCCAGCCTAGCAATTCAAATGCTAATCTCTTCTGGAAACACTCTCACAGACCCACTCAGAAATCACATTTTGCCAGCCATCTGACCATCTCAGCCTAGTCAAGTAGACACATGTAATTAACCATCGCGTGCAACATGTTTATATTTATCTTGCTTGGGTTTCCTCGGCTTCTTAATGTTGTACTGTATGTCTTTCATCAATTTTTGAAGGTTCTCAGTTGTTCCATCTTTTTTTTTCCCCATCTTTTTTTCTTTGGCTGTACTTTCTCTTTCCTTTTCGGCAACTTGATTACATATCTGCTAGGCCATTTCATGCTATATCACAGACCTCAAGATCTTTTTGTTTCTTAGTCTTTATTTTAAACAATGTTTTCAATGTAGATATTTTTATATATATATATATATATTTTATTGATTAAGATATTACATATGTGTCCTTATCCCCACGTTACCCCCTACCCCCCCCCGCTCATGCCCTCACCCCCCCCCCCCCGTTGTCCGAGTCCATTGGTTAGAGTTAGACCGATATGCTTGCATGTAAGTCCTTTGGTTGATCTTTCCCCCTTACCCCCACCCTCCCCTACCTTCCCTCCAAGGCCCTACAGTCCAATCAATGCCTCTCCGTCTCTGGATCAGTCCTTATTCATCAGTTTATGTTGTTCGTTATATTCCACAAATAAGTGAGATCATGTGGTATTTATCTTTCTCTGACTGGCTTATTTCACTTAGCATAATGCTCTCCCGTTCCATCCATGCTGTGGCAAATGGTAAGAGTTCCTTTTTCTTCTTCCTCTTCTTAAAGAATACCTTTCAGCATTTCATATAATGCTGGCTTGGTGGTGATGAACTCCTTTAGCTTTTGCTTATCTGTGAAGATCTTTGTCTGACCTTCAATTCTGAATGATAGCTTTCCTGGATAAAGTAATCTTGGTTGTAGGTTCTTGCTATTCATCACTTTCAATATTAATGCCACTCTCTTCTGGCCTGGATGGTTTCTTTTGAGAAATTAGCGGGGTACTCCCTTGTAGGTAACTGACTTTTTTTCTCTTGCTGCTTTTAAGATTCTCTCTTTGTCTTTTGCTCTTTTTTTTCTTTTTTTTTTTTATTGCTTAAAGTATTACAAAGGGTATTACATATGTCTCCTTTCCCCCCCCCCCCCACCCTTGACAATCCCCTGGCCTCCCCTAATCCCCAGTGTCTTATGTCCATTGGTTATGCTTATATGCATGCATACAAGTCCTTTGGTTGATCTCTTACCCCCCTCCCTCCTGCCCCCCAACCCTCCCCGGCCTTCCCGCTGCAGTTTGATAATCTGTTTGAGGCAGCTCTGCCTCTGTATCTATTATTGTTCAAAAGTTTATAATGGTCTCTATTATCCATGAATGAGTGAGATCATGTGGTATTTTTCCTTCATTGACTGGCTTATTTCACTTAGCATAATGCTCTCCAGTTCCATCCATGACGTTGCAAAAGGTAAGAGTTCCTTCCTTTTTAGAGCAGCATAGTATTCCATCATGTAGATGTACCACGGTTTTCTAATCCATTCATCTACTGATGGGCACTTAGGCTGTTTCCAGATCTTAGCTATGGTGAATTGTGCTGCTATGTACATAGGCGTGCATATATACTTTCTGATTAGTGTTTCTGGTTTCTTGGGATATATTCCCAGAAGTGGGATCACAGGGTCAAATGGGAGTTCCATTTTCAGGTTTTTGAGGAAACTCCATACTGTCTTCCATAGTGGCTGCACCAGTCTGCATTCCCACCAGCAGTGCACAAGTGTTCCTTTTACTCCACATCCTCTCCAGCACTTGTGGTTTGTTGATTTGTTGATGATAACCAGTCTGACAGGTATGAGATGGTACCTCATTGTTGTTTTGATTTGCATCTCTCGGATGATTAGTGACTTTGAGCATGTTTTCATGTCTCTTGGATTTCTGAATGTCCTCTTTTGAAAGGTGTCTATTTAGGTCCTTTGGCCATTTTTTGATTGGATTGTTTATCTTCCTTTTGTTAAGTTGTAGGAGTTCCCTATAAATTTTGGAGATTAGGCCCTTCTCAGATATGACATTGGCAAATATGTTTTCCCACACAGTGGGTTTTCTTATTGTTTTGTTGATGGTTTCTTTTGCTGTGCAGAAGCTTTTTATTTTTATGTAGTCCCATTTGTTCATTTTCTCCTTAGTTTCAAGTGCCCTAGGAGCTGTATCAGTAAAGAAATTGCTTCGGCATATAGATCAATGGAATAGAATAGAGAGCCCAGAAATCAGCCCGAACCAATATGCTCAATTAATATTTGACAAAGGAGGCAAGAACATACAATGGAGCCAAGATAGTCTCTTCAATAAATGGTTTTGGGAAAATTGGACAGATATATGCAAGAAAATGAAACTAGACCACCAACTTACACCATACACAAAAATAAACTCAAAATGGATAAAGGACTTAAATGTACGACAGGAAACCATAAAAATTCTAGAAGAATCCAAAGGCAACAAAATCTCAGAAATATGTCTTTTGCTCTTGGCATTTTAATTATGATGTGTCTTGGTGTAGTACTCTTTGGATTCCTTTTGTTTGGGGTTCTCTGCACTTCCAGGACTTGTAAGTCTATTTCTTTCACCAGGTAGGGGAAGTTTTCTGTCATTATTTCTTCAAATAGGTTTTCAATATCTTGACCTCTCTCTTCTTCTGGCACCCCTATTATTCTGATGTTGGTATGCTTGAAGTTGTCCCAGAGGCTCCTTACACAATCTTCATATTTTTGGATTCTATTTGCTTTTTTCTTTTTCGGTTGGGTATTTTTTGTTGCTTCGTATTTCAAATCTTTGACTTGATTCTTGGGATCCTCTTGTCTGCTGTTGGATCTCTGTATATTATTTTTTATTTCAGTCAGTGTATGCTTAATTTCTAGTTGTTTTTTTTTTTCATATCCTCCAGGGTCTCACTAAATTTATCGGCGGTTTCCAGAAAATTCTTGAAAAACCTTATAAACGTGGTTTTGAACTCTATATCCAGTCATTTTCTTTCCTCCATTTCTGTCATTTGCGACCTGTTTCTTTGTCTCTGCATTTTTTATGCTTCCCTGTGTTGGTATAGTAGTTTTGTGTGCTAGGTGTCCTATAGGGCCCAGTGGCTCAGCCTCCCCAGTTACCTGAGGTGGACACTCTTGGTGCACCCCCTTGTGGGCTTTGTGCACAGTCTTGTTGTAGTTATGCCTTGATTGTTGTAGGTATCACTGGGAGGAATTGACCTCCAGGCCAGTTGGCAGTGAGAATCAGCTGTGTCTGCAGTGGGAGAACTTCTGTGCTGAAGACACCCTTCTGGGCCAAGACTTGCTTCAGTGGGGCTTTGGTGCTCACTGAGTCTGCCCCCTGAGTGTGTCCCTTATGGATCTGAGGAGTTGTAATCTGGATGGACCCACTCTGACCACTGGGTACACTGGTTCTTGGCTCTAAGGAGGTGCTAATTTAGCCTCTTCCCGAGGTTACCCAGCAGGAGCTACGAAGAGATCTGCATATTCCCCTTTCTTTTTGGGGGTTTGGAGGTGCCCAGATGAAGCTCAGCTTTGAAGCAATGCAAGCTGCTGTGGGGCGTTGGGCCTTCTCTTGGAAGTTCTGGGTCTGTCTGGCCCAGCTGCAATTTGTTAGGTAATTTTCAGGTTGCAAAAGGCCAGGGCATTCATATGCAAAAGCCTCTGCCACAGCCTGGGTGGGGAGGAGTCTCAGGGAATCAAAGGGCAGAGCAAGCAGCTATGGTTGATCTTCAGCCCTGCCCTAAGGGGCCACGCGTCTCAGTGTCCGTGTAATTGCTGCAAGCACCTCTGAGGGAAAGCCGCCCTCACTTTCCGAGTTCTGCCTGCTGCCAGACAGTCCAGTTTCTCCCCGCATGAGCCCTGGGTCCCCAGAGACTTCCCGGAACCGGAGTTCAGAGCAGTTGTGAGCTTGTGACTCCCTCCCGATTCAAAAAGACAGCCACGTCCTCCGATACCAGCCCCTTTTCACGCACGCTTGAGCCTCCCCTTTCCGCGCGCGCCCCAGCCTCCGTACCTCTGCACTTTACTTTCGCATCTCCTCTGAGTCAGTGTGCTTTTCTCTTTTCTTCGAGTTGTAGAATTTCCACTCAGCCAGCCTTCCTGTAATTCTGGATGATGTCCGTTTTGTCTTTTCGTTGTATTTTTGAAGTTGTTGTGGGAGGCAGCAATTTCTGGTCTTTACCTATGCCGCCATCTTGGTTTCTCTCAATGTAGATATTTTTATTGATTTCAAGTTCAGTTTTCCACTGCTCAGTCCTTTTTTTAAATTTAACAGTGAATTCTCTACTTACGATATTTTATTTTAATTAAATATTTCCTTTCATTTTAGTCTTTATTTGTTTCTTTGTCTTCATGAATGTCCCCATAGGTTACATTGTTTACAATTTTCAGTATGTTTTTTTTTAACATTCTTATATTAATTATTTAAAGTCACTTTCTAATAATTTAGTATCAAGGAAACCTTTCTGTCTGCTTCTACTGATAGTTGTTCTTACAGCTTTTGGTCATATTTTCTCACTTTTGATATTAGTGTAATATTGTCAACATTTGTAAATGTCATTCCAGAATATTGATGGGGGAGCTGAATCTATCTAATTGATAGTGAAACATGATCTGGGCACTTTTAAATGTTTATTTTGATACAGTTTTCCACTATGTTCCAATATTTTTTTAAAGAATAAGATCAGAACTGTCCCTTTTTTTAGGAATTGGGATCTGAGGAAAGATGAGATTCAATGGATAATTTTTGTTTTACAGCTGAGTCTCCACTTCCCACATTATAAATTTCTCTGTGCTTTATCTCCATTGTCAGCTTCTAGTTCAATGTGTAATTCTTTTTTTCTCTTTAGTCTTGACTAATACTTTCTGTGTCTAGTGACATCTCTTTAATGGACCATGTAGGAGGGTTTCTTTCGGCTTTTCTGTCATTTCCCCACCCCTTACCTCATCTATGGTGAATGTTCCTCCTCAACACTCCCTATAATGAGAAGACTCATAGGTCTCCATGCTCTTAAAAAAAGGTGAATCACTTTCTATAAATTTCACTTGTTTCTTTGCAGGTTAATTCTCTGATGGCTTCAAGAAAGCTGTGATATTTTACCAGGTCTGGTTGTTTGTTGTTTTGTTAGTGTGAAAGCAACAATCTGTTGCAACTATCTACAACACAATGGAAACCTAAGCATCTCTCGTTCTCACAAACATGAGCACACATATTTTTATTATGGTGGTTGATAACTTAAATAATTAATTTATTAGCAAGATCTTCCATCTAGTTATCAACAAGATGCTTTGTAGCACTATGGCTAAGAGGGAATATTTATATGCAGCCACTTACTCCTTCTTTTAGGACTGGTTATATTGCAAATAACCTAGTCTGAACATCTTCAGAAAAGGACATTTTTAAGTAAAGTTATTCAATATTAAGTCATCATTGCAAGCTGGGCATTTCTGCATTTGTGACTTTTATTATGCTATATAAGGTATTTTATTTATAGTTAAAATTTTTTCATGTTCTTAAACACTATTATTAGGTTTCTCTTAAGCATATGCCTTTATAAGAATCACTTTCTCAAGTGCTTTACTATTATGTTTAGGTGTTCTTTGTAAAGGATTATTAATTTCTTAACCATCCCACTTTAAACTGTCATAGGGTTTTTCATGGTTTTAATAATCTAATTCCTGCTTGGTCTCTAACAAGAAACCAAGAGAGTTATGAGGGTTCTCAAAAATCTTATTTAAAGTTTTGCTATCATTTATTTTTTCTTTTTATAGCTCTGTTATATTAAGAAAACAATAGCATATTCAAATACGAGTCTTACATCAAATCTAAAATCCATTAACAAACAACAGTTGTGAACATGTATGAGAATGATTTAAAAATACATGGCTTAATTTTCCCAACACTTGAATTTGGCTCAAGATCTTACATTTTCTTAAACACCCAAAATAACCAAAAATTCTCTTTTATTTGTTCTGAAAAATCTTAGATCTAATTTAGTCATCATTCTTCATATCATAATATATCATAACTCTTTATTAAGAAAAGAATTTGTAATGTTTGGTTTCAATTAGGGTAATCTACAGCTTTTTTTTTTCACTTAACATGGCTTAAATAACACTTTGTTTTATACTCTGCAATCTGCTTAAGAAGAGAAGTGATGAAATATTCATGTTTGTGATCCATTGCAATTATTCCCTTGTGCTTTCTGGGTTTTGCAAGAACAGAACAGAGGAGTTACATAAGTATCAGCAGTATGAGGCCTTTCGAAATAAACTTTGTAAATGGAATACTTGGGAGCATGTTATGTTGGCCAAAGAAAATACTGAAACTAAATAAAATTCTTGGTGATGTCTTAGAATTTATAGAACACATAAAAAAAAGGTTATAATTTTAATAGTTGTAGGAAGATGGTAACATAAAAGTTCAAATTAAAACACCAGGTGAGCAGACTATCAGCATCTGTATATATCATTTTCAGACAAATTGGAACAAGATGAAAATAGTAGGAGATGAAAAATGGAGGAGATTTTATACTACACAACTTCACACATATGGTATTCACATTTTACAAGCAAGGAAGTTGGGACTCACAGTGGTCAAAAGTCTTACCAAGGACAGAGAAAATGAAAATCATTAGATTTGAAGCTTATATTATCTCTACTAAGTGATGAAGGAAGAATTGTACTTAATATCTTTTATCTCCCAGCCCGGCTGGCATGGCTCAGTGGTTGATCATTGACCTAAGAACCAGGAGGTCATGGTTTGATTCCCAGTCAGGGCACCTGCCTGGGTTGAGGGGTTGATGCATGCAGTAGCTAACTAATCAATGATTCTCTCTCACCATTGATGTTTATACCTCTCTCTCCCTCTCCCTTCCTCTCTGAAATTAAAAAGAAATTAATATTTTTATCCCAAATCATGGAATCTAATTACTAATTTCTAAAAAAATATCTGGGTGATGCCATCTCTGAGATAAATAGAACAAAATGTGTGTGTGTGTCTGGGTGTGTGTGTGTGTATGTTGCATGTCTTTGAATATGCATGCCTGTGTTTGTGACAAATATTAAATCTAAAAGAAATTATTTCTGTGTGTATGTAGGGATGGCTATAATATTTGCAGTAGATTGGATTATTGTCCTTGACTTTTTTACTCCCTCCTTTTTTTACAGAGTGACTTTGTTGTGTCCTCCCTCTATGGATAAAGTATACCTACTTTGACCCTGTGACTTATATCCCTCATTTATGCCTAATTCAGTGATAGTGGTAAGGAAATAAACACCTTGGGTAAAGAGCGATATATGCTCATTATTTCCTTCTTTTTTATTATACCATTTCTCCTTTCTGTTCTTCTTTATTTTCACTTAATATCAACCCATACTGATCTTCCCATATAAAGTAACGGTACTCTACTAGCACCTGGGAAGAGATTTATTCTTTAGAAACTTAACTGTAGATGGAGGGAGAAAGGTAATGGCTGTGGAAAGAAATGAGAGAAAGTTCCTAAACAATTAATTACATTAAGTTGTAATGGATATGTAGATAAACAATCCAATCAAAAAAATGGGCAAAGGACCTAAATAGACACTTTTCAAAAGAGGACATAAGGAAGGCCAAGTGACATATGAAAACTTGCTCAAAGTCACTAATCATCTGAGAGATGCAAATCAAAACGACAATGTGGTACCATCTCACACCTGTCAGAATGGCTATCATCAGCAAATCAACAAAAAACAAGTGCTGGTGAGGATGCGGAAAAAAAGGAACTGTGCACTGTGGATGGGAATGCGGACTGGTGCAGCCACTGTGGGAAATAGTATGGAGTTTCCGCAAAAAATTAATGATGTTACTCCCATTTGACCCAGTAATCCCACTTCTAGGAATATATCCCAAGAAAACAGAAACACCAATCAGAAAGGATATATGCACCCGTATGTTCATAGCAGCACAATTTACCATAGCTAAGATTTGGAGACAGCCTAAGTGCCCATCAGCAGATGAGTGAATTAAAAACCAGTGGTACATCTACACAATGAAATACTACACTACTGTAAAAAAGAAGGAATTCTTACCATTTGTAACAGCATGGATGGAACTGGAGAGCATTATGCTAAGTAAAATAAGGCAGTTGGAGAAAGATAAATATCACATGATCTCACTCACTTGTGGAATATAATGAACAACATAAACTGATGAACAAAAATAGATCCAGAGACATATAAGCATTGAACAGACCATCAAACCTCAGAGGGAAGGTGAGGGGATGTTAGAGATCAACCAAAGGACCTGTATGCATGCACATAAGCATAACCCATGGACACAGAGAGTAGGGGGGTGAAGGCATGTGCTGGGGGGTGGGAGTGCCGGGGAGGGGTCAATGGGGGAAAACGGAGACATATGTAATACTTTCAACAATAAAGAATTAAAGGGGAAAATGTAATGGATAGAGATTTATTTAAAGATCAAGAAGGCTATGCAAAATAAATCCATTATTTTCACTTTGTGAAATCAAGAGAAAAACTCAGAAGTGATGACATTTACAGAGACTGCTATGTTCATTACAATATCTGTGACAGCAGTACAGAAAATACGATATAATGGATTTAATTTTATTTATTACTCAAATAGTTACACAGTTTAAAGACACTTTCTATACCAGATAGCAATATTCAACCTACAACAATAAAATAACAACTTGAAAATCAGATCACTAAAATTTTCAATTGGTCCATTGTTCTAGTCTCATTTGTTCTCATCATGTAAGACTGTCAATGAATATTTTCATGGTTGTTAATTCTATTATTCTTGAGGTAACTTTAGAGTATGAAGGGCAAATCAAGTGCTTGTAATGTTTATAAGGATGACAATTAAGTAGTCAGCTTATGTCACTAACAGTTTTGATCCAGTAGCTACTTTAAAAAAAAGTTTTCTAATATACCCGAGTGTCAGAATTAAATGAAAGCTTATCCTCTCTAATCTGCAAAGACTAAGAAGAGATTAATAACTGATATTTACTGGCATACTTACTAAGTGAAAATAGCAGGACACATGTGAAAAGATAAACTTTGCAAAGTAATTGAATATTTTATCAGTTTAAGTAGTCAAATATCAGATTAAGTTTTATCAGAAATTTACAGATCATGTTGAGAAGCTCATTTCAGAAATGTGTTAGTTCCATTCTTCCATCTCTGTAAGGCAGCTGGCACCACCTGGTGAATTATCCAAAGTCAGTTATCAGCTTTAAACTTTGCAATGTGTGTCTCCCAAAAACACAGATTGGAGCCATCAAGCAAAGTCATTCAAATTTGGTGCAAGAGTGTGATTTAGACTCTAAGGCATTTCTTTCCAACAGCTCTTGAGGAAATTTTGACGATTTTATATTAAATTCTTAATAATAAATATAGTTGTCTTCTTTTCATAGTTTAATATTTAATCTCTGACAATTCTACTTTTCATTTTATTACTAAACATTTGACAAATAAAATTTCAGTAGGTAAAGGCATTTTACTGTGGATTTTCATCCTTGCTGATTGTCTTTTCTCTGCTGTTTGTCCTTGAAAATATAAGTAAACTTAGTACAATGAATTGCTTTTTGAATAGAATTAATTTTTAAGTGAGAAAAGAAAATCATTTTCTTTCTTTCCTTAACCCCTACCACATTATGTTGTCTCATATTAGAGACAAGACCCCCTCCCAACCAGAAGTCATGACACTTCTAGAATGGACCATATTAGGAAAAATACCCCCTTCCTGAGAAGGCTAGAAGGCTAATTCCAATGTAACCTGATATTTGGGAGTGGGGAGGGGCCTAGAAATCTGAATTTGTGCCAGCAAGCCCAGTGCACTGCCTCTTTCCCAGAAACTGGTCTTGCAAGACCTGTTACCTAATACAGAGGCCATAAACTATGAATAGTGCACAGCCCCAGAGGGGGAGGTTATTAGTGCTGGCGCCAGGCCAGACAATTAGATATGGTCTCAAGACCCCCAACACCTGGGGCCTTTTTTGCAAAGCCCACGAAAGGACCAGAAGCATAATCCATATTTGAGGGACAAAGACACCAGAAAGATATAAAAGAGAAGCTCCCTGCATGTTACTTTGCTCAGACTTGGAAAATTATTTTGCTGAGTCCTCTAGCATAATAAACTGTGTAACTCCTTTTCTCTAAAGCATTGCTTGGTTTTTCTCCAGTCTTCTGCAACATTCCCACCCAGACTTTGGTGCCACAAAGTTCAGAAACAATCCACCCTTAGAAACCTATAAAATCCCAGGAATTGACTGAGCCAGCATGTAACTCACTCTATCCACTCAGAAGCATACTTTCACTTCTTTCAGAGCTCCCTATCCTACCTGATTCATTTTCTCTACCTAAATAAAGCTTTCTATTGCTCTCACTCCAACTGGTTCTTGAAATCTTTCCTCTATGAGTCAAGAGTTGGAGGGAAGGGCCGGCCCCAGGCATAGAACTGTTCTGGTGACATTATGGATGTATTACAACCAATATATCCTATATTCTGTCTTCAGAATATACATATGGAATCTCAATATACCATCATGGCTCTCTAATAGCACTAGCCAACAGATATTTCTTCAGCCATGGAAATATCCTACACTTTCATGCTTCTGTCAATGAAGAGCTGAATATACAAAGTTAGTCCCATAGTGTTGTAGAAGACTGAAGAAACCCAAGCGAAGCTTCGAGAAATGGGAGTTACACAGCTTTATTACGCCAGCAGTCTCAGAGGAGTTGCCTCCAGAGTCTGAGCAAACCAATATGGTGGAAGCCCTTCTTTTATCCCCTTTTGGTTTCTTTGTCCCCCAAATATGGATGGGGACTTCCAGACCTTTCGTGGGCTTTGCAAAGAGCCCTGTGGGTTGGGATGGGGGTCTTGAGATCATATCTAAGGGCCTGGCCTGGCACCAGCACTGATAACCCTCTCTGGGGATTATGTATTGTTCATGGTTTATAGCCTCTGTAAAATGTGAGCATTTAGGTAACAGGTCTAGCAAGAGCAGGTTGTAGAGAAAGAGGCAGTGACTTAATTATAGGTTATCAAGAATGTACATTAGGTTAATGCACAGATTCAGATTGCTAGCCCCCCAAGCATCAGGGTTACATTGGAATTAGCCTTTTAGCCTTCTCAATAGAATTACCATGGAGCTGAAAAATTCCTATCACCTAATGGATGGTTATGTAACCATCTTCATATCATAGTGCAATGCATTACACAAATAATTATCACTGTGTTACAGTGGCATATAGTATTGAAAGGAGTTTTTAGGTGTAAAATGGGCAGGTTTAGGGAGTTTTGGGAATTAGGGTGACCATGGGTAAGGGAGGCATAGTTGGTTGGGGACTTAGAGCTGTCAAAAGGCATACATTCACAAAGAATAAAAGGATAAAGATAGAGGAAGACAACCATTCACAGAGGATAAGGGAAAGCCACAGGGGGTAGAGAAACAAAGGGAAGAAAGAGGAAAACAGATTTTCATAGGGAATAGAGAATTCTACCACTGAAGGGAAAAATGGGGGAGGGGGCAGGCACATGGGGTTTGAGCTTTGAAGCAGCAATAGTGACCAATCAGAGGGGATATCAGGACACAAAGAACTGCAATCTTTATAAATCTTAAAATGAGTGGCTTAGTGAGCTACCCCCTTTGAAACTCCCTCCCTATGTGGGAGTCTGTACTTGTTTCCAATAAATTTCCACTTTTTCATGCACCACCTTTTGTCTGTGGCTTCATTCTTCGAATCCACCTGGAAAAAAACCCGGGAAAGAATCACCTGTGCATACTGCCCAGAAAGAAACCACGAGTTTCAGTTTGGTTCCGTGTTTCAATATATTGTATAGTAACATGCTGTATAGGTTTGTAGCCAAGAGCTATAGGGGAACAGAATTTGTCACCCCAAAGTATGTCTATTAGTATAAGGATTATTTTAGGCTGATTAATTTTAAGAGCAGTTGCCCTTTGTAAAACATATTTACATTTGTAAGGGAACTCTCCACTTATAAGAATGTCTCCTTGGCTATCTCTGGAAGAAAAGAATGACTTTATCTTTAGAAACTCCTATCAATGCAGAAGACAAGGACTTAAATCTACATAATGACCTTACCCTGTTTACTGTGTTTTTCCTGGTAACTTTCCATAAATGATTCCCCCACCCCAAAATCTTTTGTCTTCAGCTGGAGATAGTATTATAAAGTGGTGGCTTCAGTCATTTTGGTGAGTTGTACAGTTTTACCAGGTCTCTTCCTTGTATATAGCAGGTATACATGTTATTAATTTTTGTTTTTATCTTGAAAATTTGTCTTTTATTACCAGGAGGTCTTGGCCAAGAACTCAGAAGGATAAAAGGAAAATTATTTTTTCTTTCCAACAGAGTAATAGGCTCTTCCATATAGCCAAGATGTAGTTGGCTATACCATCTAGGTTTGTGTAACTGCACTCTATAATACTCACATAACAACAAAATTGCCTAATGACACATATCTCAGGATGTATACCCCTGTTTCACTTCACATAATGTTTTGAGGTTCTTCTATGAGGTAGCTCATGTCTTTTTTTGTTTTGTTATTTTATTATTTTTTTATTATTGACAGTATTATAGATGTCTCCCACCTCCCCACTATTGCTCCCTTCCAACCTGCCCCCACACAACCCCAGGCCTTCACCCACTATTATATGTGTCCATGGGCTATGCATATATGCATATCTGTTCTTTGGTTAATCTCTTACATACCCTCACCTCCATTCCCTCTGAAATCTGTCAGTCTGTTCCATGTATCCATGCCTCTGGACCTCTTTTGTACATTAGTTTATTTTGTTCATTAAATTAAACATATAAGTGATTTCATGTGATATTTGTCTCTCTCTGACTGGCTTATTTCACTTAGCATAATACTCTCCAGGTCCCTCAGTGCTGTTGCACAAGATAAGAGATCCTTCTTTATAACAGCCACATAGTACTTCATTGTATAAATGTACCACAGCTTTTTATCCACTCATTAACCGATGGGCACTAGGATTGTTTCTAGATCTTACTAGTAGCTATTGTAAATAATGTTGCTATGAACATAGGGGTACATACATGCTTTCTGATTGGTGTTTCTGGCTTCTTAGGATATATTCCTAAAAATGGGATCACTGTGTCAAATGGCAATTTGGATGCCAAAATTTCCAGTCTGGTCCGAGTTCTTTCTCTCCTAAAATCCAAGAATGAGTTCATGAACAAAGATGGTTAGTGGAAGCAAAGTTTATTGAGATATAGACAGATGCCCTGCAGCAGGGAGCAGCAGGGAGCAGCAGGGAGAGGACCCAAGCTGCTGGTTAAATTTCTTTGTCTGGAGTTAGGTTATGTTTTGCTGCCTTCTGATTGGCTCTTTCAAAGAATTCTGTCTTAGCAACATCCATACATTTTAAAGCTCATGTTCCTGCTTGCAAAATGGACCTGATTGAGGTGCCACTCAGGTCCAAGGTGACATATGGGGCGCGGCTACAGTGTTTTGGACAGGTTCACGCCTTGAACTGAGGAGAGGGAACAGTCCTCTCATTGCCACGTGCAAGTCCCAGCTGGAGGGCAGAGCCTTCCCAGCATAATTATAGCCAACGGCTGTGGTTGTAAGCTTGAACCTATGGTCCGAACACGTGGCCCCACGTGCCTGAGTGATAGAGTTCAGGTGCATGTAGTTGAGTAGGGTTGAAACCCACGAGAATATTGTAAACATCTTCAACGCCCCTACTTTGCCTCGTGGCATCTGATATAAAATAAAGACACGGCTTGTGGGTGTTGGCGCTGTCCATCAGAGGAGCAGCGTCCCACCGAGACCCAGCTTTCATTCTCTTGTCTGTCTTTTCTAAGCCTTTCATCGCCCCCCACTCAGGGTCACTGAACCAGGCTGAGCTGGCATGAGTATGCCATGGCCGTGCCAGCTCCCCACAGTGACATCACTGTTCCCACCTTGCCGGGTTGCCCTAGCAACTCCTGCCTCGCTGGATTCAGTTCTAGGTCCTTTTGTTTGTCTCTGTGGTGCAGTCAGCAAGCTGCATCCTGCTATTTCACAAGAGTCTATTACTGTTGGACTTCCCTGTGTTATTCTCCCTCCCCTGGTCCTGTCTCTGATTTCCTAGCCCTCTTCTATCTCCTCAATTCTATTTTGAGGAAACTCCACTGTGAAAAACATCAGTGGCTGCACCAGTCTGCATTCCCACCAGCAGTGTACTAGAGTTCCTTTTTTTTCCATATCTTCACCAGCACTTGTTTGTTGATTTATTGATAGCAGCCATTCTGGCAGATGTGAGGTGAAAACTCATTGTATTTTTAAGTTACATCTCTCTGATGATTAGTGACATTGAACATTTTTTTCATACGTCTATTGGCATCTGTATGTCCTCTTTATTGACATGTCTGTTTCAGGTCCTTTGCCTATTTTTTAATTGGGTTGTTTGCCATCCTGGTTTTGAGTTGTATGAGTTATTTGTATATTCTGGAAATTAACCCCTTATCACATGTATCATTGATGAATACATTCTTCTATACAGTGGGTTCCCTTTTAATTTTGTTATGGTTACTTTTGCTGTACAGATCTTTTGGGTTTGACATAGTCTCACTTCTTTGTTTTTTCTTTGTTTCTCTTGCCCTAGGAGATGTGTTGGTTAAAATACTGCTACATGAGATGTCTCGGATTTTACTGCCTATAGTTTATTCTAGGATTTGTATGGTTTCGTGACTTACATTTAAGTCTTATCCATTTTGAGTTTATTCTCATGTCGTGTAAGTTAGTGGTCTACTTTCATTTTTGGCATGTACCTGTCCAGTTTTCCAATGCCATTTTTGAAGAGACTATCTTTATTCCTGTTAGAGTTTGGCTAGTGATGCCAGATGTGAAAGAATTCACAACTAAAAGAAGAGCTGCAGAGAGGACATGCATTTTACTTTTCAATAGAGGAAAGGGCCAAGTATTGCTAGTCAATACAGGGTAGGGAAGAAAGAGTGGCCTGATCTTTTAAGCAGTGGCTATTGCTATGTGACAATGAAAGGATGAAGACTTTCTTGAAGTTGAGCAGATACTGGGGATTTGTCTTGAAAAGTTACAGTTTGTTTGCTTTCCAGGACACAGTCTGGCAGATGTCTTAGGGCAGTGATGGCGAACCTATGACACGTGTGTCAGAGGTGACATGCGAACTCATTTTTTTGGTTGATTTTTCTTTGTTAAATGGCATTTAAATATATAAAATAAATATCAAAAATATAAGTCTTTGTTTTACTATGGTTGCAAATATCAAAAAATTTCTATATGTGACACAGCACCAGAGTTAAGTTAGGGTTTTTCAAAATGCTGACACACCGAGCTCAAAAGGGTCGCCATCACTGTCTTAGGGAGATGCATTAGTACTTTTCCCAAGCCTGTAAAACATGCTTAAAGCAAAAGTTACCAAGAGTTCAAAAGGGAGATCTGTTTGAAGGGGAAAGGGAAAGGGAACTTTCTACTAACTAGAGACTGCTTGGAGTGAATTATCCCTGAGTTGTGAAAATAACAGGGAGAAGGGGATGTAAGAATGAAGCCTTGAGAGTAGCTAATCTTGTCCCGCAGTTTGAACAGAGCGGTTGTTTGAATCAGAGGAGCCAACAATCGTGGGATTTAATAAATTGTTGAAAGACACAACAAAGAAAATGTGAGGCCTTTTTCCAATCCGTACAACTCTATTGCACACTCTTGCCTCCTTTGTCAAATATGAATTGACCATAATGGCATATGTCAGTTCCTGGGGTCTCTGTTCTGTTCCCTTTGTCTCCATGCCTCTTCTTATGCCAGTACCAGGCTGTTTTGATTACAATGGCTTTATAGCATAGTTTGATATCTGGTATTGTGATCCTCCCAACTTTGTTCTTCTTTCTCAAGATTGTTTCCATATAAATTTTTGAAATCTTTGCTCTAGATCTGTGAAATATTCCATCAATATTTTAATAGGAATTATGTTAAATCTATAGATTGCCTTGACTCATTCCTTTGCACTAGAGGCCCGGTGCATGAAATTCATGCATGGGGAGGGGGGGGAGAGGGTCCCCTCAGCCCAGCCTGCACCCTCTCCAATCTGGGACCCCTCGGGGAATGTCCTAAACCAGCAGTCGGACATCCCTCTTGCAATCCGGGACCACTGGCCCCTAATTGCTCACCTGCCTGCCTGCCTGATCACCCCTAACTGCCTCCCCTGATGGCCTGGTCACCTCCCACTGCTCCCCCTGCCAGCCTGGTTGCCCCACGCAGCCTGCTGCTCAGTCATTTGGTCAGCTCTCACTAACGCCCCCACCGGCCTAGTCACCCCGAGCAGCCTGTTCAGTGTTTGGTCATCCATTTGGTTGTTTCGGTTGCGACGGTCACTTAGGTTTTTATATATATATAGATAGTATACCATTGTATGGCTACATCATATTTTTTAAATCATTTTTTACCAATTGATGGAAATTTAGGTGGTTCACACTTTTTGGTTACAATGAATAACAGTCCTATGACCATTCATGCACAAGACCATGGGTATATATGTTTTGAATCCTCTTAGGCTTAGAGCTAGATTTATAATATTTTGGTTGTACTGTAGTTTTAAGTTTGATTCTTCAGGAAATGGAACATTTTGCAAAGTGGCTGCACTATTTTACTTTCTCATCAGTAATATATTAGAGTTCCTTTTCATCTCTTCACTAACATTTTTTTTTTATTTCTGATAACCATTCTAGTAGGTGAAAAATGATATCTTATTGTAGTTCTGATTTGCAGTTCTCTATTGATTAATGATGTTGAGTATTATTTCATAACCTTATTAATACTTGTATATCTTCATCATTGAAATGTCTTCATATTTTTGCCCCTTATTTTATTGTACTGTTTATTTTATTATTGATGTGTAAAATATTTTTATCAGATATGTGTTTTACAAATATTGTCTCAGAGTCTATATTTTGTTTTGCATTTTGCCTTCTGAGTCCTCACCTGCTATGAAATTTACAGTTGAAATCAGCCTCTAACTGTCTATCACTATTTATTTTCCTGTTTTTTTTTATTATTATGTCATATCATCATCTAACATAGTATAGGTTTTACTTATCTAATTAGTTTAATGTCTTTACCTCCCTACTAGAATATAAACTCCAGGAGGAAAACACTTGTTATCTATGTGTGTTTTTTCTTAATTTTTATTTTTGTGTCACTGCTTTGTACTTAGCACTCTCAATGTAATTGTCATTGGAAAAAAAGGGATAATTATATACAAGAATTTTTATGCAAAATAAATGTCCTTAAGGTAATAATTATTCCCTTTGTTAGTTTTGTGAAATAACATTGTCAGGTCTCACTGGATTTTTGTGTGTATTTCCTTCTGGGAGGCTAACTACTGAGCATTATAACTAAAATATATACAGGTATACCCCAGTTTTTAAAAGCTTGCATGATGTCACTTTACTTTTGCAGAAGATCTAAATTATAACCTTTCTTTCTTATTTAATCAATAAGAAATCTGAAGAGGATTTTCATTTACGAAAGAAAGCAAAAATAGCTTTCAGCATTTGTTTTGCAGCAATCTGTTATAGAGTCAGCACACTCCACAAGCAGCAAGAGCGGCACTGCCAAGCCTCTTCCCCAGGGAACCACCGCAGCAGCTCAGCATCAAGCAACACAGCATTGCCCTGTGTCTGGGAGCACTGGTGCTTCATCTCAATTTATTTTGTGCATTCCTTCTTTCACTCTGTGTTAGTACTTTAGGTTGTATGTGTTATTTGGTATGATTTGGTAGGTTACTTGGAGGGCTGTTGGGAATGTTCAAAATGTTTTCCATGTATTTAATGGTAAATGCTTTTTTACTTTATGCCATTTTGGTTTATGAACAGTTTCAGAGAAATGTTCTACTTTCAGATAGCGTGAAAAACCTATAGTGTCAAATTGTTTTGAATGTATGATTCATTCATAGAAAATTAGAATTTAAAGCAATGCATAAGAACATGCTGTTTCCCTGTATGATTATTTCTGCAGTCCAAGTGGTTTTATTACAACTTGATTTTTAAACTTTTTATAAACAGATAAAATTAATCAGTATTTAGTAATGTAAAAAACACCTATAACCTTTTGCCAAGCTTTAGAATATTAGTATTATTGCCTTGTTTTTATCTTGCAGCTAGTTCTACAACTAAATCAATCTTGAGTTTGTTTTTAACTTTCTGCCTACTTAGGTTTAGAACCAATCTATTATAAATTATCTGAGGTTCTTTCTGGACCTTAAAGTAATCACATCTCTAATGCTTTTGTACAGTAGTTCTTTAATCTTCTTCATAGAGTGGGCAGAATAACTTTACACTTTACTTTTCTAACAAAATGTTCCTTGGATAAGAATTTCAAGTGGGAGAAGAATCGGGTTATTTCATTCAGGTATACGTGAAATACTCTTAAATCCTCCCACTCATATACACATTAAATAATTTTTGAATTTCCTATATTTATATAATGCATATAAAAATCTATACATTTTAAAATCAGGTTTTTTTTACCAAAAATGAGAAAAATAATTTCTACTTTCTCTATGAAGAAGTTGAAAACAGTAAGTGGGATTTTATTTGTTTACTTGAATTGTTTCTTTTTACTTCTGATAAATGTCAGTAAGTCACTTACACTTTTAATGCTTTAGTTCCTACCCTTAAAAATGTGGAGGACGATAATATCTAGTTCACACATTACTGGGGAAATAAAATGAGAAATGTATGCTGTTGTGCTATAACTTCTAAACTATTGAACAGTTATACATTTCAAAACACGTTTTAGGATATTTTGAAACTAGTAGGTTATTGTATTGAGGAGATAAAAGAAGGATGGCTAGTTAGGGATGGGACCAGGGAGGGAAGGAAAATAGAGAAATCCAAGAATAACAGAATGCAGCTTGCTGACTAATTGCTAAGACAACAGGCTGGGCGGAAACCCACCTAGGCAGGAGTTGCTAGGGCCCAACTGATCGGTAAAGAACCAATAGACAGCTTCCTCCACATAGACAGTTTCCACAGAAGAACCAATCAGAATCCAGCAGAGGATATATATCCAGCAGGAAGACAGAGTGCTTCGGTGCAGCCCACTTGGGTCCCCCTCCCTGCTAGAGGGAGTCTGTCTATCTCTCAATAAACTTCGTTTTTGCTTAACTCTGTCTGTAAATTCATTCTTCGACTTTGTAAGAACGAACTCAGACCGAACACTGCTTCCTGGTATCAGTATCATTGTTTCCTCAATACACAGCTATAAATGAACATGGAATGATCATAAAGCTGTGCTAAGTTTTATTTAGTTTTCCAATAGCAGAGTTTGGTATATGTAGTAAAGGAAAGCGGTGGGGAGAGAAAGAGATTAAGGGAAAGAGAGAGAGAAATTAAGAAAGAGGGAGCTTTATTATGTTGCTTGATGATAATCAAAATACTTAAGTGAAAGCAACATTTTATAATAAAACATTTATTCCTCTTTTTCCTCACATGTTTTGTTTGGTCTCATAATACATTTTTTATTTAACTTGGATCCTAAGGGTCATTATAAAGCCCAAGCCCATTCAGTTACTTATGCTACCATTTCAACCTTTGCCAACACACACACACACACACACACACACACACACAAAACACACACACACACACACACATGGAGGAATGATAAAGTTAAGTTTAGAGTTTAACATTTAATTTGTGTACAATATTTCAAAATTGTTTCTATTTATTTTATCAAGTTAAAATGTAATTTCTACAGGTTAGCATAGATAGATAATATTAATAATTTAAGACTTCATTCTAGAAAATAAATCTAAATATAATTGTTAAGTAATGTGAACGTGGATTTTTCTCTATTTTCTTAATGTATTATGTGTTCTAAATGCTTGAAACTATCTTGCTCATTACAAATTTAACTAAAATACCCTATATATCATAAATTTTCTTTGAATTAGTGAAAATAAATAGTGTTATTTTCATAAATATCCAGGCAGGCAATATATATTTCAATATGAATAGACAAATTTATTATCTTAAAATTGTTTGCTTACAAATTAATTTAAAATTACATATTTCTCCCTGGCCAGATGCTCATTGGGCTGGAGTATAGTCCTGATACACCAAGGTTTTGGGTTTGATCCCGGTCAGGGCATATACAAACCAATGAATCCTATATAATAAAGAGGTAATATGCAAATTGACCATCACACACTCACACAAGATTACTGCCCCCATGTCATCACAAGATGGCCACCACAAGATGGCCAGTAGGGGAGGGCAGTTGTGGGAGATCAGGCCAGAAGGGGAGGGCAGTTAGGGGCAACCAGGTCAGCAGGGGAGGGCAGTTGGGTGCAACCAGGCCAGCAGGGGAGGGCAGTTCGTGGCAATCAGGCTGTAAGGGGAACAGTTAGGCATCGATCAGGCTGGCAGGAGAGTGGTTAGGGGGTGATCAGGCTGGCAGAGAGAAGTGGTTAGGGGCAATCACGCAGGCAGGTGAGCAGTTGGGAGCCAGCAGTCCCAGACTGTGAGAGGGATGTCCGACTGCCATTTTAGGCCCGATCCCATTCCCCGAGGGGTCTCAGATTGGAGAGGGTGCAGGCTGGGCTGAGGGACACCCCCCCTCCCCCCAGTGCATGAATTTCATGCACTGGGCCTCTAGTACATAAATAAAGTGAAACAGCAAATCTATGTTTCTTTCTCTTCCTTCCTCTCTCTAAAATCAATAAAAGATAGATAAAATAAAAAGTAAAAGGTAAAAAATAAACAAAAAATAAATAAAATTACATGTTTCTGTAATACAATAGACATAACTATGGCACTATTTAACCAGTCCCCTAGGTCTATAGTTTGTTACACACTTATTTAAGTGGCTATTTAGTACATATTTGAAATTTTTTATTATCAATTAAAATATTGTTATTAATAATTTTCAAAAGTTAAAAAATCATCCAATTGTCTTAAAACTGAATTTTAAAGTAATTAAAAAATACCATCTCTGTTAAAATTAACTCTAGAACTTAAATGCACTAAATTGTAACTGATCAGAGTAGCATACTATTATTTTTTAAACTAAAGAAATTGTTCTGTAAATCAACATTTTAAAAAGCATAAAATAGGATGTTTTTCTTTTAAATAATTTACAGTTCTTCTAAAGAAAATCCTTTTATGAAATTAGCTCATGCAGTTTTTACTCTTACATCATCAAATTTAAGCTTCTGAAGATTTTTAAAATAATGAATATATTTAGTACTTTATACTCACTGTAATTCCAAAGAAATTTACATAATTGCTGTCTTTCAGGAAAGTTTGTCTACTTTTCTAACATATATAATTGACGGTTTTGTTTTGTTTGTTTCTTGTTGAATTTATTGGGGTGGCATTGGTTAATACAATTATACAGGTTTCAGGTTTACAATTCTATAACACATCATCTGTATATTGTATGTTTACCACTCCAAGTCAAGTCTCCTTCCATCACCATTTATCTCCCTTTTATAAAACAACAGTTTGGTGATTGCCACATGGAAGGGGTAATGGGGAGAGGTTGATGTTTTTTCAAAAATAGCTATGTTAGAAAATATTTTAAAGTACATTTTATATATGTACATATATCATATATTTAGCATATTAATTAAAATGCTGAATATTAATTCTTATAAATCATACTATTAATGATTAACATAATTTATTTATAAAAATGTGTTTACTATTTTATATTAAATAAAAAAAATTATGCTAATGACAAAATTACTTTTTAAGAAAACATTTTTAATGAATCAATAAATACTGACTTTATTCATAGAAAATTTTCAAAAATATGTAATTTTATTTATAACTATAAGACTATTTTCAAAGAAGAAAATAACCTGTTCTATGTATAGGAAGACAATGTCCTTCTTAAAAACTGAGTTCCAGTTGAAAATAATTTGAGATCATCTTTAGGGGGCAGCACCTAACCAGGGAAAGAGGTATTGCAAATCTAAACAGGAGTTTGAGTATATATTAGAGATGTTATATCTGCCAGTTAAAACTTGATAGGCTATTAAAATATCACTTATTTACAATTCCAGTATCAGAAGAGGCTAAATAACAGCATCTGGTAGCAACTTAAATTTATAACCAAGTTGAAAAATGCACTTCCTTTAACATCATCAGCTATTAAAGGCATATACGTATTTTTCAGCTGTTATTGAAGCAACATGAAACACATTTCTTTATTCCTAGCATGGAGATACAGAGCAACAGTAATCCATGCTTTAAGCACTATGTTTTATGAAAAGATGCAAGGAAGAAATGCTTTAATATTTAATTTTTATCATAGTGTAAAAACTAAGTAGAAGATGCAAATAGAGATATAAAACAAATGAGGCTCTGTCTACAGGTTTTTACACTCAAATGATACTAGAATTTTAAAGCATGGGTCATAGAGCATTTTATTCGATTTCGCTTGCATTAAAAATAGAAAACAAAAATGGTAGTTAAAAATTATACAATGGCCGAAACTGGTTTGGCTCAGTGGATAGAGAGTCGGCCTGCGGACTGAAAGGTCCCGGGTTCGATTCCGGTCAAGGGCATGTGCCTGGGTTGCGGGCATATCCCCAGTAGGAGATGTGCAGGAGGCAGCTGATCGATGCTTCTCTCTCATCGATGTTTCTAACTCTCTATCTCTCTCCCTTCCTCTCTGTAAAAAATCAATAAAATATATTTAAAATATATATATATACAATGAAATATTTTGAATAATTATTAAGCATACTCGCATTAATAAAATAATTGTTCCTTCATTTCAAAATTGAAGAAGGGGAAAAGTCTACCTGCATGCCATCACTATTCTTTAAATATTTGAGATAACAATCGTCTTAAACTTTCCATAGCTAATGACAATCCTTTTTTAGAATAATTTGCAAACTATTAAGGACAACTAAGACACTTCACAAATTGTATAAACTGGACTATATTAATCTGAGTGCTTAACATTAGAGACTGGGTATGCTATTACTTATTCATTTAAAAATTAATTAATTACACTTATAATTGATAAATAATTTAATATCTCACCAGTGGATTATGAACCCACCACATAAAGCAAACCCTTATCCCTTTACCCATTAGGGAAATATTTATTGAACATCTAATTGTGCTAAACACTGATGCTCAAAGCTTCACAATATAGACTTCTGTCTCATGGAACTTACCTGAAGCTACTAGTCATCTCATTTTCCTTTAGACAGGATGCGTGGGGGTGGGGAGGAAGGGCAGTTGTTCTGAATGAAAAATAACTCCATCAATATTAAACATTATTTTTTAGAACAATATGATGAATTTTACTCATATAGTCTTCTCTAATCTTTAATAATTTAACTAATTTGGGGTAGTGGAAAAATTATTTTTTACAACATTCTGTGCCTCTTGTTGTTATGCATAAAACCACTTAAAAGAATTTAGTATTTTAAAACATGGGTGGATTTAAAAGCTATAAGTATATCTATAAGATTCTAATCACTAACCTAATTGTTCATTTTAATTGGTTGTTACAGTTTATTAATGAAATTAATACATATAATTAGCACAATTATTTAAGGTAATCTGTAATAAATTCATTATTTTTGTCCAGTTTTTTTAAATTTAATATTAAAACATGTAGTTTTTAGAGCATTATTTTATTATTAGATACAGCAACTATCCCAGTGTAGACATTTAAGATATAAGACTTTTTAGGGCTAGTTATTACTGTTAGGCAAAACTTTGCATTCAAATGAGGTACCAGGCATACATGTAAAACTAAGATGAAGATGAAAGGGATTTTTATTAAGACATTTATCCCCTTGAAAAATGTAAAAATCTTGGCCTTGGCAGATTCTCAAATTTGTATTAAGTGACAATAAAATACAGATAAGCCTTTTTGTTGTCAAAATATCAATTTTAATGCAATACATGGAAGATCCACTGTGAAGCTTAAATTTTAATTGCATGACCAAATTATTAAAGAAGAGCAGCGGTATCTTTTAAATATATCTTATGCTTATCTTAGGTAAATGTCCCTACAAAAATTATGAGGCAGTATTTTTATTTTTTGGTGTGGAATAAAATTTTAGTCAGAAAGTAACATGCTTATTTGTGCTCTTATATCTGTCTGCAAAACCAATTTAGCTCTTGTCATGTTATAAATTATATTAGTTACCTTAAAGGACTTATCTTATCATTGATTTTTGAGTTGTGACATGTATACCTTTAGGATTATTTCCCCTAAGTTGCTAAATGTTTTGAAATATTAGTTATCGAAACTGATAAAAATAAGCAAGCTTTTCCTTCTTAAAAATAAAATATACAGTACCAGGGAGGAAATGAAAGCTGATATTTGATAGATAAATAAATAATGATAAAATTTAAATTATATATATATATATATATATATATATATATATATATATATATATATATATTTTACAGGCCCAGTGCACAAAAAAATTGTGCACTGGCAGGGGAGGAGGGGTGGGGTGGGGGGTGTCCCTCAGCCCCACTTGTGCCTTCTCACAGTCTGGGACCCCTCGGGCGATAACCACCTGATGGCTTAGGCAGGCTCCCCGGGTGGCAGATGGCAGGCCTGATCCCTTGGTGCCTGCCCCGCCTCGCCGGGTTTCACACACGTTAGGGCCGATCTGGGAGTTGGGGTGCCAGCCCAGTTTGGGTCACACATGGGATGCCTGGGCGGGCCAGCGGATCACTGTTGCTCCGCCCGGCCACCCGGGTCGGGTGGCACATGGATGCCCACTGCCCAGGGTCGCAGATAGCAGGCCTGCATGGCGGCAGGGCAGGTGGGATGGCGCTGTCCCGCCCTGCCTGCAGTATGCAAATTAGCTGCCATCTTTGTTGGCAGTTAATTTGCATATCATGCTGATTAGCCAATGGTAGGCGTAGCGAAGGTATGGTCAATTACCATGTTTGTCTATTATTAGATAGGATATACACATAAAAGCCTAAGCGACCAAATGACTGGTCGCTATGATGTACACTGGCCACCGGGGGCAGATGCTCAACGCAAGAGTTGCCCCCTGATGGGCAGTGCGCTCCCACAGGGGTAGAGAGGCTCAGCTGACTGACAGATGCCAGATACCAGGCTCACTGTTGGTGAGCACAGCTGTGGCGGCAAGAGCCTCTCCCCCTCGGTGGCAGCATGCTCCAGACCGGCAGGTGCAGCAGGGCCTGCATGAGCAGGAGTGGTGCGGCGCCCGGCCGCCTGCTGCTTTGCACACAACTATATCCCCCCAGGGGTCTCAGACTGCGACAGATCGCAGGCCAGGCTGAGGGACCCCGCCAGTGCACTGGGCCTCTAGTTTTAAATATAAAAACTATGTATTTATTAGATAGCTGTACCTTTGTCTCTTCACCTTTTACTTTCCTTTCAATATTATTGATGGCAGATAACTGAAAATAAATCTATTTCTTAGAAACTGATCAGTATCCTGGAATAACAATTAATGTCTTACTTTTACTTATCATGGTTTTTTTTTAATACATAATGTGTTATTTTTGGTTGTATGATCCAGTGTCTGAGGAAGTGGCAGGATAATGGTAAGGAGACGTATTACTAAACTGACACAATCTTCAAACCACCAGGCGTCATTAGACATAAATTTTAAATAACAGTGAAATAAGCCTATTTTCCTTTATATAATTTACAGAGTGCATTAAAATAAATGAAAACAAAACCATCTCTAGCCAATGGCTTAATATTTATCATCATGGTAAAAATGGAAAGAGAGCTTGCAATGGTATTTGGATAAACCTGTGCAGTGTCTCCCCACTCCGCATTTTTCTATTCCTCTCTCTATGTAATTTTTATTCTACAAATATTTAAAAGAAATCAATTCTGTAGAATTTTTTTTTTTCATTTTAAACCACTTGATTCTTACCGGGTCCTTACTCACCTTGGCATAACTGGAAAAAAAAATTCCCAGTTTGCTAAAGCTTTTTTCTGGTTCTGAAATTCCCAAGTTGCATAAAAAGACATTTTGGCCTAACTCCCAAATAGTGCTATCAATATTCATTATAATATTCACTCTCCACTTCCTTCGTAATCAGGAAATGTTACTGAAAGGTTGTATGAATGAGATAGTTAAGTATTGGGATTTGTGAGGAGAAGCTAGTGGAGTCAGGTATAGGTTCATAAGATATGAATATATATTTTCCAAAATAAATGGATAATTATTCTCAAGTATTTCTTCTGCTATTTCTGGAATGTTTGTTTATATATACCTATAAAAAAAATGGGGAAACCTACCTAAGAGTAATTGAAATTATATCTAATTATATTCCTGTCCAGCTTAAAAGTTAAAATGCTGTAGTTAATTCTTTTTAAGATAAAAGAAAATTAAGAGAGTCATTATCATTTTGAAATAAGACCAGAGCATAGATTTATAGTGGAAAGAAAACTATTAAGTAGATAAGGTCAATAGATGTCAAGCACATGAAGGATTCTTGTGACACCTTAAGAAAAGAAGTGACTTTTAGCTATAGACATAAGGATTTATAAATGTAATCTAAAAAGCTTCCTTTTTAATTGACAAAGCAAATCTAAAAGCTTGTACTGAAATGAGTATTAGATCATGAATTGCAAAATGTTACTTGTTATCTTAAAAAAATGTATAATTCTTAAGTATATCCTTGATTAAAATGAAATTGAATGTCTCTCCTAAAAATAAAGCATGGTTGTTTTAAAAACATTCTTAATTTTATTTATTCCATATTTTATGTAAGAAAATAATCACATATTCAATTCAACTTTTGACTGTGTATGTTTATATCATATATCCTCTTAATTACATTCTTCAATTAATGTATAAATATTAATAGTATGTCTTCCTTATTTTGAGCCTATTTGAGTACTTTTATTAAACCAATTTTTTTAAAACAGCATTGTTTTCAAGTCATTAATTCTTGAAAAATTATATAATTAATATAGACTATTGAATATTAACTAATATCCCCTTTCTCTCTGAGCTTGAAACTGCTAATTTTTAAAACAAGGGGAGTGGACTACATCACAGCTAAAATTACTTCTGTTTCTACAATTACTCATATTTAATAAAGTACTAGAGGCTCAGTGCACAAAATTGGTGCATGGGTAGGGTCCCTAGGCCTGGCAGGCAATCAGGGCCTATCTGCGGGGTGACTGGTGGGGCGATCAGGGGCCCCCGCTGGCACCCGCCTTGACTGGCCTTGTGCTGCTCACTCACCAGCCCCACCCTGTGCTGCCGCTGCCAGTCACCTCCCTCTGCAGGGCGCCCAGTGGGGCGATCAGGGAGTGTGCACTGGCACCTGCCTTGGCTGGCCTGGGGCCTGCAGGCTGGGGGCAGCTCCTGCATTGAGCATCTGCCCCCTGGTGGCCAGTGCACGTTATAGCGACAGGTCATTTCGCTGTTTGGTCTATTTGCATATTAGGCTTTTATTATATAGGATTCTTTTTTTAGAGATTATAAATTGGTAGGGAATAGATTTTCAGAATAAGTCGGGTACTTTTAGACAGATTGATATTCACTGAATATTACATCTTAACAATCATAAAATTTTTTGAAACCATGACTTCATTAAAATTATTTTTAGGGTTTTTTCCTGTACAAAAGTAATAAAAAATAGTTAAATACAATAGTTATTTATGAAAGACACTAATATAAAGCAGTATATCTCAAATGTTGGTGTATTATCATGATATTAAGATAAAAATAAATAGTATTCAGAAAGCTAAATAATGCACTTTGTATTCCACACTGTTTAGGATTTCAGAGAGAATGAACTTAAATAGAGAAAATGTAGTTAATCAATAGAGATTTTCCCTGACATCTTCTGGAGACTTTGATTCCCACAAAAACAGATTCCCAGACATAGATAAGTTGAAAGATTTCATATAATATGTAACTTTTGATTGAATATGTATAGATGTGCCCCTTTATATTGATAGGCTTCACCTGTGATTCACATACCAGGAAATAATGGAAAGGGTAATTGCATAGATTGGACCTGATCTTCATTGATTTCTCTGACTCCACTGACTTCTTGTTTCACCTAACTTCTCCATTTCTCCATATCTACACTGAAAAAAAGTCTCTATGAGCTGCTGTGTAATAACCCATCCAAACCTTGAAAGTTTGAAAAGCATGTGTTTACTCATGGTAATTAAAGAACATTCTTAATTATTTAGCCACAACTACTTGGCTAAATAATGAGAGACCGTCTCATTCCATGATTTTGGAGAGATAGCATTCAGTCTTTCACAATCAAGTATGATGGTTTCTAATAGTTCTTCTTTGATCCCCTTTATCTGATTTTAACTTCTTCCTTCTATTTCTGATTTGCTGAGAATGTTATGATTGTCTAATTTTCTCACATAATTTTTGCACCTGAGAGCTAAACAAATGCGTGTATGTGTTTTAAACCTGTCTGTGTGGTAAATTACATGGACTAATTTTCAAAAGTTGAACCATCCTCATATTCCTTAGATGAACCCCACTTGCTTATAAATAATTTATGATAGAAAGGATATTGTGGATGTATTGTTGAACACTGGATTTTTATAAAATCATTTTAAAATTTATTTGTATAGTTAATTGCAGAATAACTTGATTGAGGCTTTAAAAAAATTTTAAGACGATGCATTTAATGTTGCCTTTACTTTAAAGCTTATTTAGCTCTTCTATTATGATATGACCATACTAGAGTCTTCTCTCCATTCATTCAGTGAGGTCTCTACAACCTAGCCAACTTTTATTTGAGCCATTTTTTAGTCTAGGGAACCACAGAAACATATATTTCCCTTGCAGTTTTTTTATCTTATTGGCCTCAATGACTTTCACACTATGTGTGCAGATTAGTATTAAGTCAAATATGCAAAGGGACTTAAGTGCATTTCTAATGCTCTTTCTTTACATAGATTTTCTTTTTTAGGAACTCTGAAAAATAACTTCTAGATGTTCTGTCTCTCTAAAAGCCTACCTTAGTGGCTCAAATCAGTGAAACAAGTAGGCCTTTTATAGTTCTTTCTTTCAGATTAGTGTTCTAAAACTTGCCCCCAGACACTGTAGGATTCACCTAATTTATATACCTTCTTTTAAATTATAATTCTGTATTATATGTTGTTCAATGTCTGAAAATTAATTGTTTCATATGTATTTTCAGTTCTTTAATTGCTATCAAATTATTCTAAACCATAATATCTAAGCTTGGCAGGGCACACAAGTCTACATTGACTAAATTTTAAAATAATCTTAAACTAAAATCATTTGGTGATGCCGAGTTATCCCTTTTTATATTGTTAGATTTAATTGTCTCTTATTTTGTTAAAATTTTTTCTGTCTGTTTAATGGCAGTTATGCATCTGCAATTTTTATTTCTTGTATTATTTTGTCTAGTTTTGTTGCCAGGGTAATAAAGACAAAAAATTAACTGGATGAGTGATTCTCCCAGCTCAGAACATTTAATCAGTCAAGCTTAGTTCATGTGCCCCTTTCTGATAATTATGAAGTGAGGAAAATATTTAACAATTTTCAGCTTTGCTTAATTGAGATGGGTAATTGGGCATCTCTGATCAGTAAAGTTGAAGAAATTCAATAAAAAAACAAATTCAATGCTATTTAGTGAGAATAATTTTGGTAAGGCCCAAATGCTTCATATCAAGGAGTTCATTTTAGTTCATATTTCTCTAATAGTTGTATCATTATCTCATCTCATAATTGTGTAACCTGAGGAAAAAATAAAAAATTACACAGGCAGCTAATAGGTAGCACATAAAATGATGATCATCTTTTAGGTCAAAGAAGGAAACAATGAAGGAGAGAGGAGAAATGCCCGCATAAAACGGCAGCCAGGTTTAAGTGGCTGGGAAGGGCCCATTAATGTCTCCGAAATTATAAAGGAACAGTAAGGAAAGGAACAGAATCCATGGGTTCTTCATATGCTCAATGCTTGACTTGAAGAGATCGACTTCTGAATTTCCCCGCCAACGCACCAAAACTGAAATGTGGACATTAAACTGGAATGCATGGTGTTCCTCTGGGCAGGATTCAAAGGTAGCTTCTGTTAGTTTTGATGGAGCAATTGAGTTGATACCCTTCGCCCAGGAACTGGCTTTTCAGGTCATTTCACTATGGACATTCCCTTTGCTGAAGACCACATTTCACTTGAGGTGACCACATTCCATTATCTCCCCTCCAGGTATGCATCAAGAAGTCTCCATCCAGAAAAATCCTGCCAAAAGTCCTTTAAAGGTGGCTGACTCCCATCACTGGGTACTGGAGCCAGTACTGGGTACTGATGGAATAAATTCGTAATCCCTCACCAATCTGGCCTCGTGCGTTCCTCCTTCGGCAACCTGACAGCTTCCTGGGTTCTTGTCCAGGTGGATTCAAAGAATGAAGCTATGGCCAAAAGGTGGCATAGAAAAAGATGGAAATTTATTGGGAAACAAGCACAGACTCCCAAATGGGGAGAGGGAGAGAACCACCAAGTCCCTCTTTCTTAAGGTTTATAAAGATGGCAGTTCTTTGTGTCCTGATATCCCCTTTGATTGGTCACTATAGCGACTTCAGAGTTCAAACCCTACATGGGTTTCCCCTCTGTTTCTCCCTTTTGTTTGTTTTTTATTCCCTATGGCCATTTTCTTTATTCTATGAATGGGTGGCTTCTTTATTTTGTAAATGTATGCCTTTTGGCAGTTCCTTTATTTTGTGAATGTATATCTTCTGCAGCTCCCAGCTTTCCAGCCCTGTGGTTCTTCTCCATAGACCCCCTAATTCCTAAAACTTCCTAAACCTGCCTATTTTACCCCTAAAAACTTCATTCAAAAGCATGTGTTTATTTTTTCAAAATATCAGAATCCAGAAATTAAAGAAATAAATTACTCAAAATAAGTAAATATATAAATACTAGAGGCCTGGTGCACAAAAATTTGTGTACTGGAGGGGGGTGGTCACCCAGCCCAGCCTGTGCCCTCTCGCAGTCCAGGACCCCTCGGGGGATGACCACCTGCTGGCTTAGGCCCGCTCCCTGGGGAATTGGGTGTAAGCTGGCAATCAGACATCCCTCTGGCAGCCCGGGAGCCCTCAGGGGATGTCCACTTGCCAGCGGGAGCAGGCCTAAGATGCAGTCTGACATCCTTAGTGCTGCTGAGGAGGTGAGAGAGGCTCCCACCACCACCACTGTACTGGCAGCCATCAGCCTGGCTTGTGGCTGAGCAGAGCTCCCCCTGTGGGAGCGCCCTGACCACCAGGGGGCAGCTCCTGCATTGAGCATCTGACCCCTGGTGGTCAGTGTGTGTCATAGTGACCAGTCATTCCCAGTCATTCTGCTGTTAGGGTCAATTTGGATGTTACCCTTTTATAATATAGGATAGAGGCCTGGTGCAAGGGTGGGAGCTAGCTGGTTTGCCCTGAAGGGTGTCCCGGATCAGGGTGTAGGTCCCGCTGGGGTGCCTGGGCAGCCTGGGTGAGGGGCTGAAGGTTGTTTGCAGCTGGTCACACCCGCTTCAGGGTGGGGGTCCCCACTGCGGTGCCTGGCCAGCCTGGTTGAGGGGCTGATGGCTGTTTGCAGCTGGTCACACACCTTTCAGGGTGGGGGTCCCCACTGGGGTGCCTGGCCAACCTGGGTGAGGGGCTGATGGCTGTTTGCAGGCTGGCCACAACCCCTTCAGGGTGGGGGTCCCCAGTGGGGTGCCTAGCCAGCCTGGGTTAGGGGCTGATGGCTGTTTTCAGGCTGGTCAATCACCCCCAAGTAGGGACCCTCACCCCACAGAGGTTTGGCCATCCTGGGTGAGGGGCTGATGGCTGTTTTCAGGCTGGCCACACCCCCTTTAGGGTGAGAGTTCCCCACTTGGTTGCCTGGCCAGTCTGGGTGAGAGGCTGAGGGCCATTTTCAGGCTGGCCAAGCCCTCCAGTGACAGAAGCTCCCAGCTTCTCCTTTTTTCTTTTTTTCTTTTTTAATTCTGGGATTTATTTACCTTCTATAATTGAAACATTGTTGCCTTCAGTGGAGCTCAGAGCCGGCTGCAGCAGGCAGGAAGCTTGGCTTCCTCCATCACTGGAGCAACCAAGCCTCCTGCACGCTCCAGCTCCGAGGCTGCCGGCTGCCATCTTTGTTGGTTTAATTTGCATATAGTCGCTCTGATTGGCTGGTGGGCATGGCTTAAGGCATAGCAAAGGTATGGTCAATTTGCCTGTTTGTCTTTTATTAGATTAGATAAGCACAAATACACGTATAAATAGAAAATAAAATTATACATAGACAATAGTTTCTCTTTATCCACAGGGATACATTACAAGATCTCCATTGTATGCCTGACACCACAGGTAGTGTCAAATCTGCTATATATTACGTTTGTTCCCTATACATGCATATCTATGATAAAGCTTTGAAATGCAAGGTTTTCCTCTGGGCTGGATGCAAAGGTGATTTCCTTCCCAGGTCCTTGTCCAGGTGGATTGGAAGACTAAAACACAGACTCCCACGTGGGGAGAGGGTTTCAAAGAAGAGAGACCACCTAAGTCCCTCTTTCTAGGGTTTATAAAGGTTGTGGTTCTTTGTGTCCTAATAGCCCCTCTGATTGGTCACCATAGCAGTTTTAACACTCAAACCCCACTTGGAGCACCCCATTTTTTCTCCTCCTCAAGTGGTAGAATTCTCTATTCCCTGTGAAAACTCTGCTTTCCTCTTTCTCCCTTTTGTTTTTCTACTCCCTGTTACTTTCCCCTTATCTTCTGTGAATGAGTGTCTTCCTCTTCCCCTTATTCTGTGAATGTATGCTTTTTGGCAGCTTCCAGACCCCCATCTTTTCAGGTGTTCCCCATGGGCCCCCTTATTTCTAGAACTCCCTAAACCTGCCTATTTTTACCCCTAAAAACTCCTTTCAGCTTAATTTATAAATTAGGTGCTTACTTACCTTTTCACTTAAAGGAAGCATTTTACTGCTTCTATTTGGCATATCCAAATTGCCAGCATCACTACTAAAGCACTTTGGGGCCTTAAGGTAAAATAAGCGTTACTTGAACACAGGCAGTATCATGTTGTGACAATTAATCTGATAAAGAGTCAGCCTCAAAGTGACTAATAGGTGGGGAGCCACATAAGGCCCGGATACCCTGGACAAAGGGATGCTTTACATCCCAACAGGGACAAGGCAGGACAGCTACAGATTTCATAACACTACTCAGAAAGGTGCACAATTTAAAACTGATGAATTGATTGCCTATAATTTTACATTTAATATTTTAGACTGTGGTTGACCCTGGGTAACTGAAACTGCAGAAATGTTAACACCAGATAAGGAAGGACTACTGCATATGTTTGGCTATTCTTTTGTTTTTAAATAAGTTTATTCTGTAAAAAGAGTAGACAATGTGTTCAAAGGCCAAATTCTTCCCATCTCAAAAATTATTCTGCTCCAATGCATGACTCCAGTTATGATTTCTCCCCTTTGCCATTACTTCAGAATTCAAAATACTGCAGGGATTCTGACTCACTAAGCATGTCACTTTAATGGGAGGTCATCTTGAGATGCTTTTGCTTAAGTACAATACTTCATGTAGAGAAATAATACCTCAAATAGTAACCAGAAAGACATTTGGTGAAACAAGTAAATCCAGGACAGGCAAAAATTACAAATGTCCTCTTTACCTAAACAAAAGGATATGACACTAATTTAAATATCTAAAACTTTAAATAATGATAAGAGTGATGTCAGAGCCAAGAGGAAAAGTGTTGGAGAGTATATCTGCATCTATACTAATAAAAGGGTAATATGCTAATTGGACCGGACATCTTCCAAAAAAGCCACGGTAGCAGGGGCCTAGGCAGAGGAGGTTAGGGAGTGATTAGGCTGGCAGGGGAGGGCAGTTAGGGGTGATCAGGTCAGCAGGGGAGGGCAGTTAGGGGCAATCAGTCCAGCAGGCAGAGGCAGTTTGGGGCATCAGGGCAGTAGGCAGACATGGTTAGGGGAGATCAGGCAGGCAGGCAAGCAGTTAGGAGTCAGTGGTCCCATATCAGGCCTAAACCGGCAGTCGGACATCCCCTGAGGGGTCTTGGATTGGAGAGGGTGCAGGCCAGGCTGAGGGATCACCTCCCCCCTCCCCATGCATGAATTTCATGCACCGGGCCTCTAGTTATAGTATATAGATGTATCTATCTATGAAAGAAGAGTTTCTGTTGCCTAAAACAGAAACTCTACTAGATTCTGAACTATTTTAAGATTTATTCTCCAGTTCCCCAGAAATGTTGTACACTGTCTGATAACTCTCACAGAAAATTTGTTTTTTGCTTAATTATTCATAGCTGAATTTTGGTGTTTACAACTTAAGAACTTTAACTAATAATTTTGTGAAAGTCTGACTTATTCATTGACTTATTACTTTATTTTATACTTATTGTGCTCTTGCTTTTTGCTGATTTATTCCAAGATGTTTGGGCTATGAGGTAGACAAATCATTACAAACAAAGATAAATGTTTCCTTAATTGAGGTATCTCAGAGTCTTGTATAAGGTTGCTTATATACATAGCTTTAAGAATAAGCCTTTTTTTTAAAAAAAATAATTGATTATAGCCTCTGACTATGGGAAACCTAGTCACACCTTTTAGAAATCTACAATAGAGTAGAATAAGACTTGGTTAACTTGGCCTAACCAAGGAGGTGATAATGTTTAAGATAAGATTTTAGCTATTTGTTTTGAGTTTAAAAATTATTATGGAAACAGTTATATTGATTTAGTTCTGAACATAAATAAGATTTCTATACCAGCATGTTTTTTGAAAAGAGAAAATACCTTTTTTGAAAACTGCATTTTATGAAGCTTGATAGATCTACAATTTTGAAACAACCAATTTAATCTATTATAATAAATTTACACTACAAAACAATAAACAGAATTTTAAGCCTTCCTATATATCATCACTCCTATGTCTCATGTTTTTTATTTTCATAGATTAAGGCAATCTTAAATAATACAGATAACATTTTTAAATGTGAAGAACTAAAAAAAATCAGATCACATTTTATTCTATATAAATCCATAATATATTTTTTCTTTTAAATGTTATGATTAAAGTATAGAAATATATGTATTATGTTGACATATAGTGATCAATATTGATTCTCTAAAAATTTGTGGAATTTTCTTTAATAGTTGTGTGTTTTAATTAGTTTAGACATAATTTATTCTAAATCTATGATGGTTCTCATCATTCCATTTCAACTTTTGTAATTATACCTGAATTATAAACATAGCACTTAAAACCTTTGAGTATTTTTATTCTTTTCTAAAGTGGCAATTTCCTCCAGAATTACTTTTTTTATGAGAAAACAGCATATGCTTAGTTTTCTCCCAGTATGTTATATAAATCTGACAAACTTGGAAAGCAAAATTCCATAAATACCACTATTCGAATTATTGTTATATTTATACTAATGTTTTGAATACATTGGATGATTAAACATATTTTGTCATAAAAGTTAAAATGATAACAAATTTATTATCCTTTGTTCTAGAATATCGAATGCAACTAAAACAGTTGAGAAAAGTTAAATAAAAGCCTGGATTCCTATTTTATTGCTATCATAGCTAACATAATATCTTGCTTGTAATTATAAGGACCACAATTTTTTTTTTTACTTTATCTTTCTTTTAATTTATATTTATTGTTGAAAGTATTACAGATGTTCCTTTTTTCCCCCATTGACCCTTTCCACCCCACAACCGTCCCTCCCAGGAACTTATATGTATATAGACATACCCCATGGACACAGACAATAGTGTGGTGAAGACCTGGGAAGGGCCATAATTTTATTACATGAAATATGTTCTCTTAAAACAAAAAGGCTAAAATCAAGCTATTTTCAAAATAACATTTTGAAAGGTGAATGTTGACTTTACTAACATGTATCTTGCCAATAGAGCCATTTTTAAAATTAGTTTACAGACTGAAATGATGAAAATGTACATTTATAGTCATATCAGTATAAATATAATCATTTCCTTTGAAATATTTTGACATGTATCAAGCCACATTAAAGTAATTTAATGTAAATAATTCAATAATTTCATAAAATTGTAAAATATGTTTATTTTTGTTTCGTGGTAGCATTTAAAGTCACAAAATACTAAGTTATGCTAAATTTAGAAGTTCTATAATTTGCTCTGTCACATGTGAATAGATAACAAAAACATAGCTTATGCACTCAACTTGTCAGTCTTTGTTGATACTGACTTTCTATTTTCTATAGTATATGTATAGTGATACTGTATTAGTAGTTTTAACCTGCTCTATCTCCTTTTTAAATAAGCATTTGACTATTCTTATAAGCCCCCTTCTCTCTCTCTCTCTCTCTCTCTCTCTCTCTCTCTCTCTCTCTCTCTCTCTCTCCCACCATTGTAGTTCTAGTATTACAAATTCCGAGTCAAAACTCTTATCCTTCCCTTACTCAATTTGTATGTAACATACACATAATAGGGCTGCCAGGAGGACAAGAAGAGCAGAAAGGATTAGAAAATCTATTTGAAAAAATAATGACAGAAAACTTGCCAGATATGAGGAAGAATAAAGTTACACAAGTACAGAGAGTCCCAAGCAAGATAAATACCAAAAGACCCACAGCAAGACATAATAAAAATGGCAAATGTTCATGACAAAGGGAGAATCTTAAAGGCTGCAAGAGAGAGACATAGAGTTACCTACAAAGGATCCCCCATCAGATTACCAAATGATTTCACAACAGAAACTCATCAAGCTAGAAGGGAATGGAGGGAGGTATACAAAGTGTTGCAAAGCAAAGGACTGAACCCAAGAATACTCTAACCAGCAAGACTATCAATCGAAATTGAAGGGAAAATCAGGAGCTTCGCAGACAAAAAAGGCTAAGGAAGTTTATCACCACCAAGCAGGCAATGCAAGAAATGCTAAAGGTACTGCTGTGAAAAGAAGAAATAAAAAGGTAAGAAACAACACAGGCACAAAAATAGAAATGACTATAAACAAGATCCTTTAAATAATAACTTTAACTGTAAATGGATTAAATGCTCCAATCAAAAGACATCGAGTGGCTGAATGGATAAAAATCCATGACCCATATATATGATGCCTACAAGAGACCCACCTCAGAACAAGGGACTCACACAGACTGAAAGTGAAGGGATGGAAAAATATCTTTCATGCAAATAGAAATGAAAAAAAGCTGGAGTACCAATACTAATATCTGACAAAATAAACCTCAAAGTGAAGGCCATAACAAGAGATAAGGAAGGCCACTTCATAATACTAAAGGGATTGATACAACAATAGGATATAACCCTGATACACAACTATGCACCCAGTGCAGGAGCACCCAAATACATAAAAAAAAAAATCTCCTGGAAGATATCAAGGGAGGGATCAACAACAATACAATCATAGTAGGGGACTTAAAAACACCACTGACATCACTAGATAAATCCTCTAGACAAAAAATCAGCAAAGAAACAGCAATCCTAAATGACTCACTAGATTGGATGGACTTAATTGACATCTTCAGAACATTTCACCCCAAAGCCACAGAATATACGTTCTTCTCAAGTGCACATGGGACATTTTCAAAAATAGACCACATATTGGGTAAAAAGCAAAGTCTCCCTAAATTTAAGAAGATTGAAATCATACCAAGCATCTCCTCAGACCACAATGGCATAAAATTAGAAATAAACTACAATAAAAACAATACAAAAAACTCAAACACCTGGAAGCTGAATAGCATGCTACTAAATAATGATTGGGTTACCAAATGAGATCAAATAAGAAATTAAGAACATCCTGGAAACTAATGACAATAAAAACACAACAATCCAAAATCTATGGGACACAATGAAAGCAGTCTTGAAAGGGAAGTTTATAGATCTACAGACCTGCCTCAAAAAAACAAGAAAAAATGATAATAAATCATCTAACTCTACAACTCAAAGAATTAGAAAGAGAGCAACAAGAAAACCCCAGAGTGAGCAGAAGGAAGGAGATAATAAAGATCAGAGCAGAAGTAAATGGCATAGAGACCAAAAAATAAAAAAATACAAAAGATCAATGAAACCAAGAGCTGGTTCTTTAAAAGGATAAAAAAGATTGATGACCCTCTAGCCAGGCTCACCAAGAAGCAAAGAGAGAGGACCCAAATAAACAAAATCAGAAATGAAAGAGGTGAAATAAAGACAGACCCCACAGAAATTCAAAGGATTGTTAAAAAATACTATGAACAACTCTACTCCAACAAATTAGACAACCTGGAGGAAATGGACATATTCCTAGAAAAATACAACCTTCCAAAACTCAATCAGGAAGAATCTAAAAATCTCAACAGGCCAATAACTATGGGAGAAATTGAAGCAGTCATCAAAAAGCTTCCAGCAAACAAAAGACTGGGGCCAGATGGCTTCACAGAGGAGTTTTACCAAACATTCAAGGAAGAACTAAAACCTATCCTTCTCAGACTATTCCAAAAAATTCAAGAGGAAGGAACACTTACAAGCTCATTCTATCAATCCAGCATCGCCATAATACCAAAACCAGATAAAGACAACACAATGAAAAAGAATTATAGGCCAATATCCCTCATGAACATAGATACCAAAATACTCAACAAAATTCTAGCAAATTGGATCCAGCAGTACATCAGAAAGATCATACACAATGACCAAGTAGGTTTTATCCCAGGGATGCAAGGATGGTACAATATACAAAAATCAATAAATGTCATACATCATATAAACAAATTGAGAGATAAAAATCACATAGTCATATCAATTGATGAAGAAAAAGCATTTGACAAAATCCAACATCCTTTCTTGATAAAAACTCTCAGAAAGGAAGGAATAGAAGGATCATACATCAACATAATAAAAGCCATATATGACAAACCTACAGATAACATCATACTCAATGGTCAAAAACTAAAACCATTTCCCCTAAGAACAGGAACAAGACAGGGAGGCCCACTATCACCACTTCTGTTCAACATAATACTGGAAGTACTAGCCATTGAGATCAGACAAGAAGAAGAAATAATAGGCATCCAAATTGGAAAAGAAGAAGTAAAACTGTCCTTATTTGCAAATGACATGATACTATACATAGAAAACCCTAAAGACTTCATCAAAAAATTAGTAGACTTAATAAATGAATTCGGCAATGTAGCAGGATACAAAATTAATGCCAAGAAATCTATGGCATTTCTTTACAACCATAGTGAACTTACAGAAATAGAAACTAAAAAAGCAATCTCATTTACCATCGCACCAAAAAAATTAAGATACCTAGGAATAAACTTAACTAATGAGGTAAAAGATCTATTTGCAAAAAACTACAAGACACTGAAAAAAGAGATAGAGGAAGACATAAACCGATGGAAGAACATACCCTGTTCATGAATTGGTAGAACCAACATAATCAAAATGTCCATACTACTCAAAGCAATCTATAGATCAATAAAATCCCCATTAAAATACCAATGGCATATTTCACAGATCTAGAACAAACATTTCAAAAATTCATCTGGAATAAAAAAAGACCTCGAGTAGCTGCAGCAATACTGAGAAAGAAGAACAAAGTAAGTGGGATTTCAATACCAAATATCAAGCTGTATTATGAAGCCACTGTTCTTAAAACAGCTTGGTACTGGCACAAGAACAGACATATAGATCAATGGAATAGAATAGAGAATCCACTAATCGACCCAGACTACTATGCCCAATTAATATTTGACAAAGAAGGCAAGAGCATACAATGGAGTCAAGACAGTCTCTTCAATAAATAGTGTTGGGAAAATTGGACAGATATATGCAAAAAGATGAAATTAGACCACCAACTTACACCATACACAAAAATAAACTCAAAATGGATAAAGGACTTAAACATAAGACGGGAAACCATAAAAATATTAGAGGAATCCACAGGCAGCGAAATCGCAGACATATGCCAGAGAAATTTCTTCACTGATACTGCTCTGAGGGCATTGGAAGCAAAAGAGAAAATAAACAAATGGGACTACATCAAAATAAAATATTCTGCACAACAAAGGAAACCATCAACAAAACAACAAGAAAGTCCACAGCATGGGAGAGCATATTTGCTAATGTTATCACTGATAAAAGTTTAACCTCCAACATTTACAGGGAACTCACACAACTTAACAAAAGGAAGATAAACAATCCAATCAAAAAATGGGCAAAGGACCTAAATAGACACTTTTTGAATGAGGACATACAGAAGGCCGAAAGACATATGAAAACATGCTCAAAGTCACTAATTATACGAGAGATGCAAATCAAAACAATAATGCAGTATCATCTCACACCTGTCAGAATGGCTATCATCAACAAATCAACAAACAACAAGTGTTGGAGAGGATTGTGGAGAAAAAATAACCCTTTTGAACTGCTGGTGGGAAAGCAGACAGGTACAGCTACTGTGGAGTTTCCTCAAAAAACTAAAAATGAAACTCCCATTTGACCCAGTGATCCCACTTCTAGGAATATATACCAAGAAGCTAGGAACACCAGTCAGAAAGGATATATGCATCCCTATGTTCATAGCAGTACAATTCACCATAGCTAAGATTTGAAAACAGCTTAAGTGCCCATCAGCAGATGAGTGGATTAAAAAACCGTGGTACATCTACACAATGGAATACTATGCTGCAGTAAAAAAGAAGGAATTCTTACCATTTGCAACTGCATGTATGGAACTGGAGAGCATTATGCTAAGTGAAATAAGCCAGAGAAAGATAAATACCACATGATCTCACTTATTTGTGGAATATAGCGAACAACATAGACTGATGAACAGGGACAGATTCAGAGACAGAGAATCAGTGATCAGACTATCAAACCTCAGAGGGAAAGTAGGGAAGGGTGGGGTTAAGGGGTAGAGATCAACCAAAGGACTTGTATGCATGCATATAAGCCTAACCAATGGGCACAGACAACAAGGGGATGAGAGCATGAGTGGGGGTGGGTGGGGATTTATGGAGGGAATGAGGTCATATATGTAATACCTTAATCAATAAAGAAATTACAGATTGAAAAAAAATAATAAGGAATAAAAGACAAACAGCCTTGGCCAGGTGGCACAGTTGGTTGCAGCATCCTCCTGTACATTGAAAAGGTTGCAGGTTTGATCCCCATTCATGGTGCAAGTGGGAGGCAACCAATAGATCCATGTCTCTCTCTCTCTGGCTCTCCCTTCCTCTCTCTAAAATCAATAAGAATATCCTTGGGTGAGGATTTATAAAAAAAAAAAAACCCAACAAGAAAAACAGAGGCTATTAAATTTTAAGAGTTTCTTTAAGCAAAAATTCATTTGAATAGGGCAGTTCAAACTGGGAGTGATGGGAGCACTCCACCATAGAAAAAAGGCAGAAGTAAAGTAAGGAAATGATTGGTTGACTATAGCTTGAAGCCAATTTTGTTTTTAGTGACTGGTTGACCTTAGATTTTGATTTTTTAACCTTGAGACATCTACAGGCTTAGGTTTTGATTTGCTTATATAGCCCACCAGGTCACATAGGCCTTAGTGTAATGGTCACTTTCTTTGATCAATTTAGCAGCAGGAAAGAAAACCCTATTTTAAAGGGATTATTATTTGTAAGTCACATGAATTTAAGCATATATTTACACTTAGAGAGTATCTAAATTGATCCAATTAGTAATTGTGGGGAAGTAAAGAGTTGCTAAAGTTGACATGTGGGGGCGGGGGGAGGGGTGGAAGTGTGAAAGTGATAGTAAGATCCCCTGAGAAAGAAATATTCATAAATTTTAAATAAAGTTCAAAGTAAAATCAGAATTTTAGGCAAGATCTAGGCATCAATCAAAATATATAATGGGAATCCATGACTAGAGATAATAATAGAAAATATAATTGAATGTCACAAAGGAAGATAAGCAAATATGAATAAGAAGCAGAAGATTTGGCGGTGGGGAGGGGGACAAAAGATAAAAATAAAACTCTGGAACTATTTCAGAATCTTCCTTCTCAAGGTTACTTAGGGGAATTGGTTAGCCATTTCTGGCAGTGTTTCTCAGAAATTTTGGCCAGAATTATCATGACCAGAACAGCAGTGACATGGAAATGTGTATGGAGACATACCTTCAAAGACAAACAGAAAATCTAAGGCTAGTAATTCTATATATAAAACTATATATTCTAAGTTTCCACCATATTTCATAGGATATGAAATACTTTTTGATTAAAGTTTCTCTCTTAGGCTCAGACACAACACCATACAATGCAATGGCAACAAACAAATAAAAACACTATTTTGAGGTAATATATGAACTTAGAATAATATAGCTAAGTATCAAGGATATACTAGGAACTCAAAGTTTAATTGTTGTTTTGATAATGCATTAATGTGTTGGATTTTGTTTATAGATATAACAAATGACAAATTAACATTTTTAAACATATTTTATTGATTTTTTTACAGAGAGGAAGGGAGAAGGATAGAAAGTTAGAAACATCGATGAGAGAGAAACATTGATCAGCTGTCTCCTACACACCCACTACAGGGGATATGCCCACAACCAAGGTACATGCTCTTGACCAGAATTGAACCTGGGACCCTTCAGTCCGCAGGCCAACACTCTATTCACTGAGCCAAACCGGTTAGGGCCAAATTAACATTTACATTAACACATTGTATGCGGGAAAAGTATTTATACGTTTTACGTTGACTGGTAGTAGAGGGCAGGACATGTATTTTATAGATGCGGGATACATTTTTTATAGACTAGAGGTAGAATGCGGGAAACGTATAAATATGTAAACTAAAGTTATCGTAATTTTACTGAACGTTGTCATTTGAGCAAAAAATTAGCAAAAATGGCCCGTGCCACCTGTTAGCGCATGATAAAAACTACCTGCAAACAATGTGTTAATATACCATCTTCAATAATTAATTGGCTATATGCTCTATATCTTTTTCTCTTAGAGTTCTCATTGTTCATATGTAGTGATATTTTAATGTGTTCTTACCAAAAAATCCACATCCTATCTAATAAAAGACAAATAGGGTAATTAACCGTACCTCAGATACCCTTCCCATTGGCTAATCAGCAGAATATGCAAATTAACTGCCTGGTTCCCACCAACCCATAACAGCTACACATCTTAGTGTCTGAGCACTTCAGTGACACTAAGGTGGTGTGAAGCGAACATGAGGCTTGGTTGCCCCGGCGATGGAGGAAGCCAAGGTTCCCCGCCTGACGCTGCTCAGCTATGAGCCTGAATGCAACAGCTCCTAAAGCAACTATGTTTCAATTATAGAAGCTAAACAAACCCCAGATACCTGCTTTCAGCCAGCCGAGGTCTCAGACCTGGAGCAGCAACAGTGTTTCAATCATAGAAGCCAAATAAACGCCAGATACCTGCTTTCAGCAGCCGAGGCCTCAAGCTGGAGCTGCGCCTCAGAGCTGGAGCTGGCTCTCAGCTCCAGTGACAGCTAAAGAAGGTAAATAAATCCCCCCAAAAAAAAGAAAAAAAGGAGAGGTTGGGAGCTTCAGTTGCCCACCAACCTGAAAACGGCCCTCAACCCCTCACCCAGACTGGCCAGGCATCCAAGCGGGACCCCCACCCTGAAGAGGGTTCATGCGACCAGATGCAAACAGCCATCAGCCCCTCATCCAGGGTGGCCAAGCACCCAAGCGGGACCCCCACCCTGATCCAGGACACTCTTCAGGGCAAACCAGCCGGCCCCCACCCGTGCACCAGGCCTCTATCCTAGATAATAAAAGGGTAATATGCAAACTGACCCTAACAGCAGAAAGACTGGGAATGACTGGTCACTATGACACACACTGACCACCAGGGGGCAGACGCTCAATGCAGGAACTGCCCTCTGGTGGGCAGTGCGCTCTCACAGGGGGGAGCTCTGCTCAGCCACAAGCCAGGCTGATGGCTGCCAGTACAGCAGTGGTGGTGGGAGCCTCTCCTGCCTCCTCAGCAGCGCTAAGGATGTCCAACTGCAGCTTCAGTCTGCTCCCCGCTGGCAAGTGGACATCCCCTGAGGGCTGCTGGGCTGCCAGAGGGATGTCTGATTGCCAGCTTAGGCCCAATCCCCCAGGGGGCAGGCCTAAGCCAGCAAGTAGTCAACCCCCGAGAGATCCCCGACTGCGAGAGGGCACAGGCCGGGCTGAGAGACTCCCTTGCCTCCGACTGCACAAATTTTTGTGCACTGGGCCTCTAGTTTAATATAAAATCCAATATACATATGAGATTTGAAATAAACATGTATTTTTTCATGTATAAATACAACATTTATATATGAATTCTCTCAGGTCATGCAATTGTAAAACTTTATAACCCTTCAAATTTCTCTTATAAAGAAAGTGAGGGAGCAAACAATCAAAAACTGTTAGTTTGCAACATTAAAAGATAGATTTATGGAAAAAAGAAACTCAGTGTTTTATGGGGTTTTTTTACTTTATTTTTGTTGTTGACACTATTACAATGTTGCCCATTTTCCCCCACTTTACCCACCTCCAACCAGCCTCCATCTTCCTCTCCCCATGCCTATCACCACACTGTTGTCAGTGTCTATACGACTATATAGAGTATTCTCTTTAGCTAATCTCTTCATCTTCTTCCATCAGTCTGCCCAACTCCCTTCCCCTCTGACATCTGTCAGTCTGTTCCTTGAATTCATGCCTCTGATTCTATTTTGTTCATCAGTTTATTTTGTTCACTGCATTCCACATATAAGTGAGATCATATAGTATATGTCTTTGCCTAGCTGGCTTATTTTTTTTTCTGACTGGCTCATTTTATAAAGCATAATAATCTCCATGCTGTCACAAAAAGTAAAAGCTTTTTTTATAGCTCTGTAGTATTCCACTATGTAAATGTAACACATCTTTTTTATTTACTCATCTACTGATGGTCACTTGGACTGTTTCCAGATCCCAGGTCTTGGCTATCCTATCTAATAATAGACAAACATGGTAATTAACCGTACCTCCGACATGCTTCCCATTGGCTAATGAGGGCAATATGCAAATTAACTGCCATCCAAGATGGCGGCCTGCAGCCAGGCAGCTGAAACGAACAGGAGGCTTGCTTGCTCCAGTGAAGGAGGAAGCCAAGGTTCCCCAACTGCCACTTCTGGGCTCTGAGCTTGCACTCTAAGAAACAATGTTGCAATTATAGAAGCTAAAACAAACCCCTTGCTTTCAGCCAGCCTGCCGAGCTGGATTTGCAACAGTGTTTCAATTATAGAACCCAAACAAAACAGATACCTGCTTTCAGCAGCCAAGGTCTCAGAGCTGGAGCCGAGTCTCAGAGCTAAAGCCAGCTCTCAGTTCCAGTGACAGCCATAGAAGGTAAATAAATCCCAGAATAAAAAAGAAAAAGAAAAAAAGGAGAGTTTGGGAGCTTCAGTCACTTGCCAGCCTGAAAACGGCCCTCAGCCCCTCACCCAGACTGGCCAGGCACCCCAGTGGGGACCCGCATCCTGAAGGGGTATGACCAGCTGCAAACAGCCATCATCTCCTCATCCAGGCTGGCCAGGCACCCCAGTGGGGACCCCCACCCTGAAGGGGGTACATGCGACCAGATGCAAACAGCCATCAGCCCCTCATCCAGGCTGTCCAGGCACCCAAGCGGGACCCCCACACTGATCCAGGACACCCTTTAGGGCAAACTAGCTGGTCCCCACCCTTGCACCAGGGCTCTATCCTATATAGTAAAAGGGTAATATGCCTCCCGGCACTGGGATCAGCGGAGCCGCGAGCCCTCACTGCCCCTATGTCAAGCAGAGCTTCAAGGCCTCCCAGCACCGGGATCAGAGGAGCATGAGGCCACCTGGCCCCCGAGCAGTGTGACAGGGGGCAGCACCCAAACCCCCTGATCGCCCTGCGGCTCTGTGTTACAGGGGGCGGGGCCACAACCTCCCTATCCATTCTGCTCTGTGTGTGACAGGGTGTGGTGCCCCAACCCCCACCATGGGCCCTGCTCTGTGTGTGACGGGGTGGAGCCACAACCTCCCCATCGGCCCTGCCCTGAGTGTGACAGAGGGGAGTGCCCCAACCCCCTGATCCGCCCTGGTCTGTGTGTGACAGGGGGCGGTGCCACAACTCTCCTATTGGCCCTACTCTGTGCATGATAGGGGGTGGCACCGCAACCCCCTGATTGGCCCTGCCCTGTGCATGACAGGTGGCGGTGCCCCAACCCCCCAATCGGCCCTACCCTGAGTGTGACTGGGGGTGGCATCGCAACCTCCCGATCCGCCCTGCTCTGTGCATTACAGGGGGTGGCGCCCCAACCCCCCAATCGGCCCTCCTCTGAGCCTGACCAGGGGCTGCACCTAGGGATTGGGCCTGCCCTCTGCCACCCGGGAGCAGGCCTAAGCCAGCAGGTCGTTATCTCCAGAGGGGTCCCAGACTGTGAGAGGGCACAGGCCGGGTTGAGGGACCTCCCTCCCCCCCGAGTGCACAAATTTTTGTGCACCGGGCCTCTAGTCTATAATAATAAAAGCATAATATGCTAATTAGACAGGACAGCTGAATGACTTTCCAGACATCATTCTGAATGAAGCCGCTTCAGCAGGGGCCAAGGCAGAAGTGGTTAGGTGCAATCAGGCCAGCAAACAAGTAGTTAGGGGCAATCAGGCAGGCAGGCAGAGAGGTTAGGGGTGATCAGGCAGCCAAGCAGATTGGTTAGCGGCGATCAGTCAGGAAGGTGACTGGTTAGGGGCAATCAGGCAGGCAGGCAAGCAGGCAAGGGGTTCGGAGCCAGCAGTCCCAGATTGCAAGAGGGATGTCCAACTGCTGGTGTAGGCCCTGTGAGATCAGACCTAAACTGGCAGTCAGACATCCCTTTCGCAATCCGGGACTGCTAGCTCCGAACCGCTCACCTGCCTGCCGGCCTGATCTCCTAACTGCTCTCCCCTGCCGGCCTGATCTCCCTACCTGTTCTCCCCTTCTGGCCTGTTCCCCCTAACTGTTCTCCCATGCTGGCCTGATCTCCCTAACTGCCTCTGCCTCAGCCCCGCCACAATGGTTTTGTCTGGAAGGACGTCTGGAAGATGTCTGGTCTAATTAGCATATTACCCTTTTATTTGTATAGATAGCCTTTCTGGCAAGTGTGCAGTAGGAACTCTTATTTTGAGAAATTTTCAGTTTTATTCTTAGAAAGATTGCTGAAACCTAAGTTGTTATTCATAGGATGGCATGTAGGGACATATAACTCTAGTGTGGATTTAAAATTGTTGATCTTTTCTATTTTTTAAAGATTTTATTAAGAACAGTTTTAATTTTATCAAAAAATTGAAAGAAAGGTACAGAGATTTCACATATACTTCAGCCCCACACCTGTATAGCCTTCCCTATTATCAACATTACTTACCAGAGTGGTACATTTATTACTAAGGATGAATCTATATTGATACATCATAATCACTTACAGTCCATAGTTTACCTTAGGGTTCACTCTTGATTTTGTACATGATAAGGTCGGGCCAAATTTACAATAACATATGTAACTGTGATAACATGATAAGAAAACAAAGATCTGTATACTTCATGATAGTAAAGGTATAAATAACCATAAAACAAAATTTTTTAAACTTCTTATACCTTCTGATACAAATCTAATATCTACCTTGGGAAATAAAATTAATTACATAGTACTTTTATGCAAATACTTTGCATAAATACATAAGTATTTATGCAAATACTTAATTGAATGCTACTACTAAAAAATAATAGATATGGGGTAAATGAATCATTAAAGTGGAATTTCAGATAACTTCAAAAACCAGAAATGTCTTTATTTCCACTTACATAGAAGTTTACCTCCTTTTCTTCAGAATGCTATAACACAATAATTTTGAACTTAGTGCATCTTAGAATCAAATTAGCTCTTGACATATAAACTTGCCATAGATTATAAACATATGGTTGATTTTTTTAATCTAAAATCTACATACCAAATATTATGTAGTTTTTGTTTTATTTTGTTTCTTAAGTTTATAAATATTCAGTCAGTGAACTAAACTTGAGCAGAATGCTCATGTGCTTTTTCAGAAACATTAATAATTATAAAATAATTAATATTTAGTTATCTGTAACTGAATAAGTTGGTAAAAAGTACAGGGTCTATATTTAAATAGACATAAAATTTAATGCATATTCTCAGGGTCCAAAATAAAATTTTTTTTGGTTGCATATTTCTACTTCTAATCAGCATGAGGTCATCTCATGCAAGCTCACCACATTTATGCTGTGGAATGATATTTCTAGTTGTTTATTTTGTTCTTGAGTTTAAATTTAATGTCGTCAGTAGAAAAAAAATACTTATGCACTATATATCATTAAGAAAATGGAACTCTGTCAATCAGGTTGGGTCCTACTGTCAATTGCAATATGTATCCAGATTTTAGAAATGTTAAATGTGGACTAATTTAGATATAATATTGGGGCAATAAGGTATTTCAGGTGTGGTTTTGTTTTTTGTTTGTTTGGTTTTTTTGACACATGCTTTTATCCTCTTCCAATGTCCTAACAAAAATTCAATCTCTCCCCCAAAAAATTGTTTAAGTGTACTTTTCCCTGTGAGTTTTAATGTGAAGGCTCAGGCACCTTTTGTTCCAGCACAGGTGATGGTATGAGTGCAGGCCTGACATTAGTCTACCTGGCACAGATGCCAATGTAGCCACTGATTAGCCTTATGACTTTGGCAGGTTATCTAACCTCTATAAGTTTTTTCCCACCTTATCTATAAGCATGGACTTACATTTACTTGTTGACAGAATTGTCCCAAGGACTAAAAATTACTGTTTTCTTCAAAATGAGACATGTATGCTTCTTGGGTACACAAAAATGTTTTAATGATTATTTGGCAATGAAAAGCATGAGGGAAATAAATTTCCCAAACTTCAAATTCCATATACTCATTCCTAGTAATCATCTGTCAGAGACTTTCCTGGGAGTTCTCTTTTCCAAACTGAGCTGTCCCACATTGCAGTGCACACCTCAAATTTATAAATACCAAATGATTCTAATCTCATTAGGAGAATCTGTTCTGGAAAGGTAAATTAAAAGTAGCCACTGAAAGAATTTTTTAAATATTGATAGCAATAACAAGAAAGTGAACTACACTAACAATTGGGTAATAAGGTATTTTGTAGGTCGGGTGGGTTTTTTTTGTTTGTTTCAACATAATTAAAGGAAGACTTCATCTCAGTTACCAATTGATAGGTCAATAGGCATACAGGCTGATAATAGATTATTATATAATTTTTGGCTTAAAATCTTGGAGTTCAGATATTGATTGACATGGTTATACTCAAATATCTTCCATTTGTAGACACTTGTTCATTTAAGTAAATTTTCTGAAAAACTTATTTAGTTTTCTAAGGATGATGTAGGGTATCAAATTGCAGTGACATTTTATTGATATTGCACACATTTGAACCTTCATTTAAAATTTTTAATAATGATAAATTTAACTTGTTTTCTCCATTTCTGCATATTTAGTGACATTTAAATGTTTTGCCAATAATAAAAAAAATTACAAAGAGAAATAGTTTTTGAAGGCTTTTAGAGGTTATATTAACAAAATGGGAAAACTACTAGTGTAAGTACTACCTAGCATTAATTGAATGCTTATTATTTTTAGTTGTTAATTTTAAATATTTTATTTCACTTATTTCTCAGAAAAGCCCTATTATTATTCTCATGTAAAGGTAAAAAAATTAATGTGTGGAGAGGTGAAGTAGCTGACCATGCTTGTACAGCTAATAAAAGTGCATATCTGATTTTAATACCACATTTTACTCAAAGTCTGTGCTCGTACGTAATCTTAATGGTGTACTTTCTGCCTGAGTCTCTAATGTAAGTGCTAAATAAATAGTAACCATATTTTAAACTTCAGTAGTAGTAATTGTGTAAATAGAAGTGTAATATTTAAAAAAACTTAATAATAAGACCAATATTTCTGATTTTTAATTATCGTTCTAATTATTTGTATGTCTTTTTTGTATCATTTCGCAGTCTAAGCTATAGCATCAATCATAAATATCACATGATTTTACTCATTTGTGGAATATAATGAACAACATAAACTGATGAACAAAAATAGATCCACAGACATAGAAACATTGAACAGACCATCAAACCTCAGAGGGAAGCTAGGGGAAGGTGGGGGGTAAGAGATCAACTGAAGGACTTGTATCCAAGTATATGAGCATGACCAATGGACACAGACAATAGGTGGGTGGGGCCTGTGCTGGGGGAGTGGGAGCAGGCAGGGAAGGATAATGGGGAAAAGGGAGACATATGTAAAACTTTCAACAATAAATAATTTAAAATAATAAAATAACAGTAGTGGGAGAAAATATTTTGAAATCATTTTTTCTCATATATATTTCAAATGAATGAGTCGCTTGATTTTGTCCTATTTGCGCTTTATGCCATTTTGTCAATTTTTATAAAGTTTTAAAACTAATGAACACTGATAAATAAAAAAAATAATGCATCTTATTAAAACAATAAACCAATTGTTGCTATCATCAAATATGATTGGAGATTGCATGCTGTTCTCTGAATCACAACACATTAGTCATTGAATATCTTAGATAATTCCTATGATAAAGAAAATATGTTTAAATTTCTTTAATACAATGTTTCTCAACTTTACTGATTATACAATACCTATTATTATCTCTTAGAATTAATGTTCTAATGGACAGAATTTGGGAACAAAAATTTCATATTGCTAGATGCAATATAAGACTTTGAAAATAAGATTAAAAGATAGCCCTAGCCAGTTTGGCTCAGTGAATAGAGCATCTTCAGCCCGCAGACTGAAGGGTCCCAGGTTCTATTCTGACCAAGGGCATATACCTCAGTTGCAGGCTCAATCCCTGGTCAGGGCAGGTGCAGGAGACAACCAATTGATGTGTCTCTCTCACATTGATGTTTCTTTCTCTCTGTCCCTCACTTACACTTTCTTTAAAAATCAATGGGAAAATATCCTCTGGTGAGGATTAACAAAAAAATTTTAAAGATAAATCCAGCCAGGGAACTACCAAGATGTAAATCATGAATGATGCTCTTGTTCACAAGGAAACAAAATGATGGTTTTTTACAAATCACATAGCACAGCTTTGTAGCCTTTAGCTTGTGATTTAACGTCTCTTCCCTCTGTTTGTTCCTACCTCAAAGAGCTGTGAAGCAAAGTAAAGGCCAGAGTGTATGCAAAAAAATACAGATGCATGTGTGGCACAATGTGAATCTAGTAAATTTTGATGATGCTGAATTCTGAAATATAATTATTTTTTTGTGTACTCTTGGGACCTTGAAAGCACATAGACTCATTGAATCCTACATAAATTAATTTTAAAAGGTTTTTTTTCTTAAATATTGCTTCAGCAGTAGTGTTTGCTATATATGGAATATGCTGATTGGTATATTAATAGAGTTTTTGGATTCATCTCTAATGTTGTACCCACTCAGCTATATATTCCTTTGCAACTGTTTATCTATCTATCCAACCATCTACAATATCTATCCATTTCTATTTTTAATAAAATAGATGAGTAAGAAATTGAAATTTCTTCACAAAATCAATAACATAGGTTAGTATGCTTGTTGAAATACAGTTTGAAGATAAAGCTAACTACCTGAACTTCCTTTTTAAAAATGTGTCTGCTTATATTTTAAAACTCTTAAGCTTTTACTTGTTTTCCTGTCCTGGAGTTAAATAATAAGCTAGCGATTGTTGTTGTAGGAAGAACAAAGTCTACTGTGCTGTCAGCATGGAGAGGAAATCACCTGTGGCTAGTTTGAAGTTTGTTCCTGGAATAGATGGGGATCTGTCATCACCTGCCTGATGTGATAGAGGCCCAACAAATCCTTTTATCTCAGCTGTGCTAGTGGAAGGCCTTTGTTTAATCATGATGAGAAAGGATCCCAGGGTAAAAGGGAAATGGGTTCCCTGCAGAATCGAAGTCTCCAAATGGCCATGAAAAATGTATGCAGGTAAACATCATTTATACAATATTGCTTTATAGCAGATTATAGGGCTCATGTTGTGTACCAAAGATTCCACAAGGGAATCAAGAGGAAAACAGAGTTTTTATATCCTTGGAAGTTGTTTCAGGATAACACAGCTAAAACAGTTTCTAGAAGTAATCCCTGAACAGAGTTTGAAATCACATTGCTTTAGAGAACAACAAATGCAACCCAGTCCAATATTTGCTAAAATTTTCCAAAATATGTTTACTTTAGATCATAAAATTATTTGCTATTGATGACAAGAATGTTTTCATTAAAACTGTGTTCTTTTAAAGAACATTAAATTCATTTCCATTTAAACATGACATATTAAGGTAATATTCTAAGAAAAATAGAGTGTATTTGAAAAATATATTTTCAAAAGACGTATTTTCCCATCTTATGATGCTCATTATTTCATTATTCACCAAATAATGTAAGCAGTGTAATAATTGCTTTTGGTCACTAGTGTAATTGTATTGCATGGGTAATGAAAATATCTCTGTGTGTGAGTGTGTGTGTGTGTGTGTGTGTGTGTGTGTGTGTTTTCCAATGCATTTACAGAGGCTAGGGCTGATAGGTGGCAGTCAAAATTACAATCAACAAAAGGGCTTAAATTATGCAGGGTGAGATTAAAGGATTATGCTGAAAAAAATACAAGAAAGCACAACTCATAACATCTATTGCATTAGTGGAATTATGATAAGTAAAATGGACTGTTTTTCTCTGTCTTTCTTTACTTAATTCCTTCTGATACTTATTATTTTATAACACATTTATTATTATACAAATAAGCAAATTATTTATTAATATCATTATAGTAGCATGTAGACTTAAATGTTACATAAACCAGTCTCTAAATTAAAAAGTGCCATAGTAATTTTTTTAATAGTTTTTACCTGGCTGTGTGGCTGAGTGTTTGAGCCTTGACCTATGAACCAGGACGTCATGGTTTGATTCACAGTCAAGGGCACATACCCAGGTTGAGGACTCGATCCCCATAGGGGGTGAGCAGGAGGCAGCTGATCAATGATTCTCTCTCATCATTGATGTTTCTATCTCTCTCTCCCTCTTCCTTCCTCTCTGAAATCAATAAAAAAAAATTTTTAAATATACAGTTTTCAACAGTTAGTATGGAAATTGGGATGAACTCTTTTACAATATTTATTTTGTACATATAGAATCATAATTGTTGGCTACACTGAAATATACAAATTTATAAAATTAAATCGACCTTATTCTGAACCATAAAAAGATGATACAATAATAAAGATGACAACTTTCTGTATAATGAAACAGACCCAAAGAAAGGTCAGTCATTACAATATAAAATCAATACAATTTAATTGAATGAAAACATGTTTTTCTCAGAGTCAAAACTTGATATTGATCTTAACTCAAATACAGAGAAATGACAATTGGTCAACAACATGCAATCAATCAATCACTTCAATACCTTTAAACCCAACAATGAGTCATTCACAAATGTGCCATTTTTGGTTTGAAACAGGACTATAACCAAGCAGTCTCATATTGGTGATGTGAAATGCAATTGGGAGAGAGAAAAACTAATGGTATTTTTTTTTAAGAATTAGCCACAAAAGTAAGACACACATTACTAAGAGAAATCTAATCTATTTTGTTTGTTTGTTTGTTAATCCTCACTGGAGGATATTTTTCCATTGACTTTTAGGGAGAGTGGAAGAGAGAGGGAAAGAGAGACAGAAACATTGATGTGAAAGAAACACATCAATTTGTTGTCTCCTGACCTGACCAGGGCCTAGGCCTGGGAGGAGCTTGCAACCAAGTACATGCCCTTGACTGGAATCAAACCTAGAACCCTTTGGTCTGCAGGCCAATGCTCTATTTATTGAGCAAAACTGGCTAGGGTTATTTTAAAACATCAAAATTTAAAAATAACCAAATAAGAACTAATATCATAAATGAATCCTGAAAATTATTTAGGGATGCAAACACACAAAGATAATTTAATATAGACATTATGTATAATTTTGCACTACATTTTCTTTAATTTTATTCAAACTTCGCTTTTCGTGTTTCAAAGTAAGAAATGCCACATTTTATGGGAAATATATTTAAATGCAAATTTATTTAAGAACTCAGAAGTAGCACTAGGAAATAGCTAAATTATATTAGATTTCCAGAGAGAGGAAAATGGCCACTTAAGAAAACAATTCAAATAAAAATATTAATATATTTAGTATCAAGTAAAAAATTGAATAACACATTAAGACATTTGGAGTATTACATTTTACTCATAATGTCCAGAGATATAGAAGCAAATTTTTTGAAAGCTTCTTACCTTTATAAATTTGGAATGCATAACATTTTAAAGCAGTAAACATATAAGAACATATACCCAGAGAAATAATTCTGTTTTGACTGATAACAAAAATCAGTTCATAGCTTGTGACCCACTATGCTCATAACATTTAAAATTTTCCATGTATGTGAACTCAAGGGTCATACAATTAGAAGAAACATTCATGATTATCAACCTTTTAGTTTTACATAGAAAAGGAAACTGGAACTCAAAGAATTTAGTGATTGCAAGGTAGAGCAGTGAAATATAGATTCTAGTGATCCTTTTCTCACATAAAGGTACTCTTCTTTCTGTTACACACATAATTCCATGACATTACATCATAGCCCTATTTTTTTTTATTAAGGAAGTAAACAAAAACTTATTTTAAATATCAAGAGAAACATTATGGAGACTTATTTAGCAGAATAGTAGATAGCATGCAGATTTTAATCCAGGACTCATAAATGTATTTGTTTCATATGTTGCATGTCATTTAAAACTTCTTTCCCATTCTCTATTAACTTCTACTCTTTTGAAGTTATAGATAACTTTTTGTTATCTCTACTGAAAGACTAAATTGACTCTATTTATATATGTTTTCTTTTTTATTGTATTTTGTAATGTCGGATAAGCATGAAATAGAATACTTCATATTTATGTAAATTTTGAAAAATCATAAAACATACATGTTACAAGGCAGGAGAAACCAAGATGGTAGCATAGGTAAACACCGGAAATTGCTGCCTCTCACAATCACTTCAAAACTACAACTAAAAGACAAAACAGACATCATCCAGAACCACAGGAAGGCTGGCTGAGTGGAAATTCTACAACTAGTAGGAAAGAGAAAAGCACATTGAGACTCAGAGGAGGTGCAGAAGTAAAGTGCAGAGGTAAAGAGGTGCACTTGGAACAGGCTGATGACTGAGGACCTGGTTGTCTTTTTCAATCAGGAGGGAGACACAAGCTCCTGACTGCTCTGAACTCCAGTTCCTGGTGAGTCTCTGGGGACCCAGACTCATATGGGGAGAAACTGGACTGTCTGGCGTCAGGCAGAACTGGAGGGCAGCTTTCTCTCAGAGGTGCTTGCAGCGATTACTGCGGGACACTGAGAACCGGGGCCTCTTAGGGCAGGGCTGAGGATTAGCCATAGCTGTTTGCTCCACCCTGTTGATTCCCTGAGATCCCTGCCCCACCCAAGCTGCTTGCAGAGGCTTTTGCATATGAATGGCCTGGCCCCTTGCAATCTAAAATTACCTAACAAACTGCAGCTGGGTCAGAGAGACCCAGAACATCCAAAAGAAGGCCCAAGGCCCCACAGCAGCTTGCATTGCTTCACAGCTGGGCCTCATCTGGGCACCTCCAAACTGCAAACAAAGAACAGGAATCTGCAGTTCTCTCCATAGCTCCTGCTGGGTAGCCTCAGGAAGAGACTAAATTAGCACCTCCTTAGAGATCCAAGTGCCAGTGTACCCAGTGGTCAAATTGGGACCATCCAGATTACAACTCCTCTGATCCATAAGGGACACCCTCAGGGGGCAGACTCAGTGAGAACTGAAGCCCCACTGAAGCAAGTCTTGCCCCAGAAGGGTGTGTCCAGCATGGAAGTTCTCCCACCATAGACACAGATTCTCACAGCCAATTGGCCTGGAGGTCTATTCCTCCCAGTGATACCAACCACAATCAAAGCTTAACTACAACAAGACTGTGCACACAGCCCACAAAGGGGTGCACCAAGGGAGTCCACCTCAGGTAATTGGGGAGGCTGAGCCACTGGGCCCTATAGGGCACCTAGCACAGAAAGCCACTCTACTGACACAGGGAAGCAGCCAAAATGTGGAGACAAAGAAACAGGTCACAAATGACAGAAATGGATGAAAGCAAACTACTGGATATAGAGTTCAAAACCATGCTTTTAAAGTTTTTCAAGAATTTTCTAGAAAGTGCCAATAAATTTAGTGAGACCCTTGATAAATTTAGTGAGACCCTCGAGGATATGAAAAAGGACCAACTAGAAATTAAGCATACACTGACTGAAATAAAGAATAATATACAGAGATCGAACAGCAGACTTGAGGATCACAAGAATCAAATCAAAGATTTGAAATATGAAGAAGCAAAAAACACCCGACCAGAAAAGCAAAAAGAAAAAAATCCAAAAATATGAAGATAGTGTAAGGAGCCTCTGGGACAACTTCAAGCATACCAACATCCGAATTATGGGGGTGCCAGAAGAAGAGAGAGAGCAAGATATTGAAAACCTATTTGAGGAAATAATGACAGAAAACTTCCCCTACCTGGTGAAAGAAATAGACTTACAGGTCCAGGAAGTGCAAAGAACCCCAAACAAAATGAATCCAAAGAGGACCACACCAAGACACATCATAATTAAAATGCCAAGAGCAAAAGACAAAGAGAGAATCTTAAAAGCAGCAAGAGAAAGAAAGTCAGTTACCTACAAGGGAGTACCCATACAGCTGTCAGCTGATTTTTCAACAGAAACTATGTAGGCCAGAAGGGAGTGGCAAGAAATATTCAAAGTGATGAATAGCAACAACCTACAACCAAGATTACTTTACCCAGCAAAGCTATCATTCAGAATTGAAGGTCAGATTAAGAGCTTCACAGATAAGAAAAAGCTAAAGGAGTTCATCACCACCAAACCAGTATTATATGAAATGCTGAAAGGTATTCTGTAAGAAGAGGAAGAAGAAAAAGGTAAAGATACAAATTATGAACAACAAATACATATCTATCAACAAGTGAATCTAAAAATCAAGTGAATAAATAATCTGATGAACAGAATAAACTGGTGAATATAATAGAATCAGGCGCCTAGAAAGGGAGTGGGCTGACAATTCTCAGGGGGAAAGGTGTGGGAAGAGACTGGAAAAAAATCATACACCTATGGATGAGGACAGTGGCGGGGGGGGGGGGGGGGCTAAGGGCAGAGGGTGGGGTGTGAACCGGGTGGAGGGGAGCTATGGGGGGGAAAAAGAGGAACAACTGTAATAATCTGAACAATAAAGATTTAATTATTAAAAAAAGTCATACATGTTAAACCTGCCATCCAACCCTAGAACAATTAAATTAGTCCCATTATGAAAATGGTCTCTTTGTGTCTCTCTAATATCTTTTTTCTCTTTTTCCCAAAGACAAATACTTTCCTAAGATTGATGCCTGTCATATCCCTAATATTCTTTTATCACTTATATACATATCCTTAACAAGTTTTATTTAATTGTATTCCTTCTTTTGTAGTTTTAAAAGTTATTTAATACTGTATGTGCCTTTTCTGCATCCAATATTGTTCATCATAAGACATTTAAAATATAAGTTTAAATCTTTATTTAAACTTTTTTATTTAAGTAAAAGCTTATTTAAAGAATTATTTTTCTCTAGGATAGTAAGATTTTCCCTTTCACCTTGACATTATAGACTTCACTAGAATGTATATACTTTTTAAAAAATAAGTAAATTTACCTATATAATTGAGCTTTTTCTTTGGGAGTAATGAGTGCTGTTTTTTCTGCATGTGGTAATATTCTCTATCAGTATGTCCTTTTTATTGTTGCTGTTGTTGTTGTTGTTGTTAATCCTCACCGAGAATATTTTTCCATTGATTTTTAGAGAGTGGAAGGTAGAGGGAGAGACACAGAGAGAGACCAAAACATAAATGTGATAGAGACACATCGATTGGTTGCTTCCAGTACGTGCCCCAACCCGGGTGGGGATCAAACCTGCAACCAAGAATCAAACCCCAGACCCTTCAATCCGAGGACTGATGCTCTATCCACTGAGTCAAATTGACTAGGGCCCAGTATGTCTTCTTTGAGTCAATTTTCTTTTTCTAAATCCTCATTAAATGGAAGATTATAACTTCATAATTTGTTTTATATCTCATTTTTAAAAGTATCTGTGAAGTGCAATAAAGCAAACAGCAATAAAACAATATATGCCTGTATTATTAATGTATGAGAATTATGGCTTCTAAATGTATTAGTTGCTTAACAGTATATATTATAGGTAATTGCAGTAATACATAGAGCATTATAGTAAACATTTACTAAGTGTTTGTTTTGAACAAAGCATAATTCTGGGTATTGCAGAATAAAAAATGTGAATAAGATATAGTATCTGAATTTTAAAAGATCACAATCCATTAGGTAAACTACGCAAATACATTCTCTAAAGCACTAAACTTGTTAAATATTGATATTGTTAACTGCCTGAGACAAAATTTATTTTAAAACATTTTGAATAAAATTAAATATATTCAGTTAAATGACCTCATTAGAGTATCAGTAGCATTAATGCAACCTTAATATCTTTAACACTTCATTATGCATGTTATTATAAACTAGAGGACCGGTGCACAAAAATTTGTGCACTCGGGGGGAAAGGGTGGTCCCTCAGCCTGGCCCGTGCCCTCTCGCAGTCTGGGACCCCTCGGGAGGTAACGCCCTGCTGGCTTAGGCCTGCTCCCGGGTGGCAGAGGGCAGGCCCAATCCCTAGGTGCAGCCCCTGGTCGGGCTCAGAGTAGGGCCGATTGGGGGGTTGGGGCACCGCCCCCTGTCACACACAGAGCAGGGTGGATCAGGGGGTTGGGGCACCGCCCTCTATCACCCACAGAGCAGGGCCGATCAGGGGGTTGGGGCGCCACCGCTCTCACACTCAGGGCAGGGCCGATGGGGAGGTTATGGCTCTACCCTGTCACACACAGAGCAGGGCCCGTGGAGAGGGGTTGGGGCGCCGCACCCTGACACACACAGAGCAGGGCCAATCAGGGGGTTGGGGCACTGCACCCTGTCACACACAGAGCCGCAGGGCAATCAGGGGATTGGGGAGCTCCCCCTATCAGGCACAGAGCAGGGCTGATCAAGAGTTTGGGGCGCCTTCCCCTGTCATGAACAGAGCAGGGCTGATTGGGAGGTTGTGGCCCTGCCCCCTGTCACACACAGAGCTGCAGGACAATCAGGGGGTTTGGGTGCTGCCCCCTGTCACGCTGATCCCGGTGCCGGGAGACCACGTGGCTCCGCTGATCCCGGTGCTAGGAGGCATATTACCCCTTTACTATATAGGAGAGAGGCCTGGTGCATGGGTGGGGCTGGCTGGTTTGACCTGAAAGGTGTCCTGGATCAGGGTGGGGGTCCCCACTGGGGTGCCTGGCCAGCCTGGGTGAGAGGATGATGGCTGTTTGCAGCTGGTCACACACCCTTCAGGGTTGGGGTCTCCACTGGGGTGCCTGGCCAGTCTGGGTGAGGGGCTGAGGGCTGAAGCTCCCAACTGCTCCTTTTTTTCTTTTTCTTTTTATTCTGGGCCAGCTTTAGCTTTGAGTCTTGGCTCCAGCTCTTAGGCCTCCACTGCTGAAAGCAGGTATCTGGTTTGTTTGGGTTCTATAACTGAAACAATGTATAACTCCAGCTCTGAGATCCCGGCTCACTGAAAGCAGGTTTCTGGGGTTTTGTTTAGCTTCTATATTTGTCACAATGTTTCAAACTGTAGGCTCAGAGGACGGCAAGGCAGGCGGGTAACGTTGGTTTCCTCTGTCACTGAAGCAAGCAAGCCTCATGTTAGTTTCAAGCTGCCTGGCTGCCAGCTGCCATCTTGGCTGGCAGTTAATTTGCATATCTCGCTGATTAGCCAATGGGAAGGGTAGCGGTTGTACGCCAATTACCATGTTTCTCTTTTATTAGATAGGATTGTGTAATCATAATCTAAAATGTATAAAAATATTTCTTTTCTAAAAGTGGAATGGCTAAAACTTGAAAACATTATGTTAGGTATATATTCTGTAATTTTTTAAATGGAATGTCCACAAGAAGCGAGTACATAGAAATGTAAATTGTTTTAATTGTTGTCTAGGCCTGGGAGTTAAGGGCATGATAACTAATTGATACATATTTTCCATTTTGAGTGAATAAAAATATTTTAGAGTTTATTTTGATGATAGTTTCAGAGCTCTCTGAATATACCAAAATTCATTGACTTATATACTATAAATTGATTAATTGCATGATATAAAATATATCAATAAAGCTGTTCATAATTACTCTTTTTATTACTTCCATCATGGTAACCTCAAGCAGGTTCCCAAATACCTTATATAAAATAGGAATTTTTTAAAAGTTTTTAAAATAAATTAGTCACACCTCTCCTTCTTTCTTTTCTTTTCTTATGGCCATCATCACTATCATTGTATTTATTTTTCTTGAATTTTACCAATAAGCCCTGTTAATTGTAAGGTTCATTATAAAGAGAAAATTAGTAAAGAAAATTTAAAAAAAAAATTAGCACTTTTGAGTATCTTTAATACAGTGTATGTGATTCTAAATAATCAGGGACGGCTCAAAAAGCATTAAAATCTTCATTTCTGCTTAGTTCCTGAAATATTTCATTTGCACTTGAGCCATTATTTGTTTTTCAAGTCCCTTAACTTTCCTATTTACTTTAAAAGATATGAGATTTTCTGGAGGTATTCACACTCTTCTCTCACCTAATTAAGGGAGAAATCATATCATCTCCCTTTCCAGGATATCTATGGATTTTTACAAGCAAATCACTGCAATGTTTACTTTTCATAGCTATAATTAGTCCAGATATTCAAGCCTTATTTTATTTCTATTGGTCTAAAAATGAACATATTTACTATTTATATCAGTCAATGTTCTAAAGTGCTATCTGGTTTAAGCAGAATAATAGTTCAGTAAAGACTACTTGTTAACCCACAGAAATTTCTGAAATATCTGATGAAATTCAGTCAAGTTTAGAAGCATTGTACTCAAATTATACTTTCTAAGAGGTGATGTAAAGAACCTGACACCAAAGTCGCTTGACAATGGCCCTACACTCACCACTGCTGGCTCTTGGTACAGGGACTGATGTTAGAATTTCTCCCATCGCTGCCTCTGAAACCTGACATATCTCTCAAGATAACTCGTGGATGATTGCTGCTGGGCGCATGACTTTTTCTCATCACCATCATCTTCCTAATCAATAAGCCCATGGGTGTTTCTTTTTTATGAAGCCCAGATTAAATGCCTGATATTAAGAACTGCAAAATGAGAAGGCCACAATTTGGAAATGTCATTGAAATCCTGCATTTATCAGTGCATGGATTTGTCCCTGGAACTCTCTTTGTCCCAGGAGGCATGTATGGTCTCCTAGTTTAAGCTTGTTCTTATTTTTAGACTTTTACTTTAGTGATTTCATTTTTATTAAAACCAATTTAACTTAGAATTTATGTTGTTGGCCCCAAATGTAGTCCTGGTTAATAGTTTATTTTTTATTTTACTTTTATTGTTGATAGTATTATAGATATCTCCTATTTCTCCTCCTTCCTGCCCCTCCCCTCAGCTCCTACCCAACCTCCTCCCCCCAGGTCTTCACTACCCCATTGCCCATATCCATGGACTATGCATATGAATATATAAGTTCTTTGATTGATCTCTTCTAATCCCCATATCAAGATATGTCAGTCTTTTCCATGCCTCCGTGATTCTGGTCTTTTGTTGGTCATCTGGTTAATATTATTAAAAGCCCAGCCTAAACAACTGTATGAGACAGTATTTTCCATTTTGCAGAAGAAAGAACTCGTTTTCAATTTGGCAATTTGTTATAATCATACACACAGTAATTTCAATTCAATTCTCATTGGTTCTAAAACTTGGCTTGTTTTTCCTCCTCAATGTTCTTTATAATGATAGTTAGTAGAGAAGTGGGAAAAAATCTTAGACTTGTGTTATTTGATAACTGAGGCTACCATGGTGATTTGGTTAATGTAATTCTTATTTGTATTGTCTTGCTACAATGTGCACATTAGATTCCCATATTCCCTTGAGTTTCTGACACTTTGTTCTAAAGAATTTTAGTATCCGGTGTGTTTGGTCTTTCTTGCTTCACCCAAAATACTCTTCTGAAGTAATTAAACATGTATAGGCCAATTAGACTTCAAAATACTTGTCTTAAGAAAATTCTTAATGAGGTGAAATGTACTATTTTTATAATAAACATTTCTTCCCTTGAGTACTTTAGATAACACTTTGCAGCAAAATATTTTTTTTTTTAATTTTACAGTATAACTGAGGGTCAAAGTTACTTTACAAGCTTTGCTCTGCTTTATATACATATTTTTTATTTTTATGTTATTTTTTGATTGATGTATATTACTTTTATCAGCATACAGAGTAAAAAGAGAAACTGTCATTTTTTATTTTGTTTGTGATACTTAGAAATCACCAGATCCTTAATGTAAATTATCTTTCTTTGTATGTGTATTAATATGTAACTTGATTGCAAAATACTATATATTATTATAAAAGATATGAGATAACTCAATTAGCATTATTGAAATGACATTACCCTTCTAAGTGACTTTCGCTCATTTGCTCTATTGTGCATTCCACAGGAATTTTAAACCCTATATATATATTTCCTTACCACAGATCATTGAATTCAATATTTATTATAGCATTATGTTTCACTATCAATCTATACTATATTGTGTAGTTTCTTATCTCTTTATTTCCTAATATACAATGACATAGAATTCAGATCAAATGACAGTAATACTTCATATTCATATAACTTGGATAAAAAAGAATAATATAAAGAGAATATGCTTTTAGATATAAGAATTTTGAAATAACATAAAAATAGAAGATATAGTATTATTTTGTTCCAGAATGATACATTTTATCATTCAATTATATATTTAATTTAACAATTTTCATTAAAATATATAGATGCATATGTCCTATCTTCAACGAATGAAATATAAAACTCATGAAGCAATTATCCTATCTAATAAAAGACAAAAAGGGTAATTGACCATACCTTCGCTACACTTCCCATTGGCTAATGAAGGAGATATGCAAATTAACCATCAACCAAGATGGCGGCTGGCAGCCACACAGCTGAAGCGAGCAGGAGGCTTGCTTGCTCCAGTGATGGAGGAAGCCAAGGTTCCCCGCCTGTTGCAGCCCTGCTCTGAGTTCCAAAAGCAACAGCTCCAAAAGCAACAAAGTTTCAATTATAGAAGCAAAACAAACCCCAGGTACCTGCTTTCAGCAGGCTGTGGCCTCAGAGCTGAAGTGAGCAGGACGGCAACAAAGTTTCAATTATAAATAAATCCCAGAATATAAAAATAAATAAATAAAAAGGAGAGGCTGGGAGCTACATTCACTGGCTAGCCTGAAAACGGCCCTCAGCCCCTCAACCAGACTGGCCAGGCACCCCAGTGGGGACCCCCACCATAAAGGGGGTGTGGCCAGCCTGAAAACAGCCATCATCCCCTCACCCAGGCTGGCCAGGCACCCCAGTAGGGACCCCCACCCTGAAGGGGGTGTGACCAGCAGCAAACAGCCTTCAGCCCCTCACCCAGGCTGGCCAGGCACCCAAGTGGGACCCCACCCTGATCCGGGACACCATTCAGGGCAAACCAGCCGGCCCCCACCCGTACACCAGGCCTCTATCCTATATAGTAAAAGGGTAATGTGCAAACTGACCCTAACAGCAGAAAGACTTGGAATGACTGGTCACTATGACACACACTGAACAACCAGGGGGCAGATGCTCAATTCAGGAACTGCCCCCTGGTGGTCAGTGCTCTCTCACAGGGGGGAGCTCTGCTCAGCCACAAGCCAGGCTGACTGTTGCCAGTACAGCGGTGGTGGTGGGAGCCTCTCCTGCCTCCTCAGCAGCGCTATGGATGTCTGACTGCAGCTTCGGTCTGCTCCCCGCTGGCAAGTGGACATCCCCCGAGGGCTGCCGGATTGCCAGAGGGATGTCTAACTGCCATCTTAGACCCAATCCCCCAGGGAGCAGACCTAAGCCAGCAGGTGGTCATCCCCCAAGGGGTCTCAGACTGTGAGAGGGCACAGGCCGGGCTGAGGGACTCCCTCCACCCGAGTGCACAAATTTTTGTGCACCAGGCCTCTAGTCTTCAATATAGAAAAATTAATGATGTGATTTTCATGTTTATTATTTCGAAATGTGATACAGAATCAATTCAGCGTAAAGGTTATTACAGGTATTTCTGCTTGTTTTTGGCTCATTCTCAATATCTACCTCAAGTTTGCTTTCTATCAATTGTGTTGACAAAATGTTTGCTTCAATTACATACAAAACATATAATTAACACTGTATTTTCTCACCCCAAAAACATATCAGAAACATTGAATGAATATTTGGAGGGGTAATTTGCTTTTCATCAAATTAGTTTTCCATTGTCAATATCATACATATAAAGTCCTGCACATTATTCTTCTTTAAAATATGTAAACAGAATGTTTTGGTATAGGCCTCTATAACTCTATATATTGAAGCTTTATAAATTCTCAGTATCTAGACTGCTGCCAACAACTGAGGAATATGCAATAGACTAACACAATTCTTTAACGTTGCCAACACCAATAAGGTTCCTTCTTGGCTAATCATTCTAATTCTGAGTCATTCATAAAGCAGAAAAATTGCCTTGGGCTGTGCCTCACAATCAAACCAGAAGTGACAGATTTCTCTAGTTAATTGCAATGGCTGGTTGACCTGGCAATTCTTTTTACAGAATGGACTAGAATGTCCCCAGAGGGACCTGGTAGACAAACTAAAATAAATAAATAAATAAATACATAAATACATTAATTAATTAATTAATTAATTCATAGAGTATAGTTAATATTTGTTGATTGTAAGAAATAAACTTACATTTTCATATGAAAAATCTTAAAATATATATTTTGCCAGAACTGCCTTCATTGCACATTTTTAAATTTAGTTTTAGTGCCTAGTTTGACAGATATAGGTATTATTAGATTTTGAAGATATGAATATGACACTACTGAATTTTTTTGTCCTAATTAATGCACATGTAATCCAATTTAATTGATTAGAAACATTCAATTTACTTAAAATTAAACATGACAAATACCAATTGTTGATTACTCTGATGTTGCTTATGGATTAATGATCGTTTTACTTTATATTCATGGTTGCATGAGGTTTTGTTGGCATTTCTTTGACATTGTACTTAGAAAAAATATATATCTACTAGATGCCTGGTGCACAAAATTTGTGCATTGAGGGGTCCCCTCAGCCCAGCCTGTACCCTCTCCAATCTGGGACCCCTTGGAGGATGTCCCACTGCCAGCAGTCGGACATTCCTCTCACAATCCGGGACCACTGGCTCCTAACTGCTCACCTGTCCACCTGCCTGATTGCCCCTACTGGCCCCCCGCCAGCCTGATGACCTCTATCCGCCTCTGCCTGCCAGCCTGGTCATCCCTAACTGCCCCCCCCCCCGACAGCATGGTTGCCCTTTACTGCCCCACTGCTTGTCCGGTCAACCCTATAACAGCCCCCCTCTGCCGACCTGGTTGCCTTGCATGCCCCCCCTTGTCACCCTGGTCACCCCTTGTTGCCCCCGCCACTGGTCTGGTTGCCCCCAACTACCCCTCCTGCCAGCCTGGTTGCCCCACACAGCCTGCTGTTCAGTCATTTGGTCATTTCTCACTAACACCCCTGCTGGCCTTGTCACCCCACTCAGCCTGTTCAGTTGTCCGTTTAGTCGTCTGTTCAGTTGCAATGGCCCCTGGCTCTTTATATATATAGATACGTTGATGTCAATGAAAAATTAACTCAAATATTTATACTTTTTTACTAAATTATAATTATATACTATCTTTGTACAGGAAAAAATGCTTCTAAACATACCATTGTTTACATTAACCTAGGAGCTAAGTCATAGAGAGGTGGGTTAAAAATTTCTGTTGGATATAATTCCTGGTCACAGAATGATTTTCAAGTTCAAAATATTGTCCATTGAAATAAAATTGTAACAAACTTCTATTCAATTTTAGCAAATATGTTGGCACTTGGCCTCTATAACTACAAATAATTTAAAGTAAAATTATTTGTGAAAGTGATTTGTATATATTGCTAAAAATAATACAAGATAATTTTAATTACATATTTTTGAGGAAAACTTTTAAAATATGAAGAAGATATAGAGCAATAAGTTGTTTGAGAGAAAAAGAGGGTACTTAACAGAAATGATAGTTCATAAAGTGGCTTGAAACTTTTGTAATTTGCAAGTAGAATACACGTAAAAGAGATAAAGATGAGCTAAAATACTATAACTAAGAAGTCCCCAAAAGGATGGCTTAACAATATAAAAGCTTAATTTTTCCTCATATAACTGCCTAGAAATGAATTGTCTAGGCTTGAGGGACAGTTCTGCCTTAAAATGTCTTTCTGAGTTTCAACTTTTTTCTAAGAATTTTCTCTGACATCTTCTAAGGCAGGGGTCAACAAACAGATCAGGAGCTAAATCCTGCCTGCTGTTTTTTATTTTTGTTTTTTGATGTGTGTGTGTGTGTGTGTGTGTGTGTGTGTGTCTAATTGAAGTTTTATTGGAACACAGCTATACCAATTATATATATACTAGTAGCCCGGTGCACGAAATTCGTGCACTGGGGTGGGGGGGGAGGGCCCCTTAGTCTGGCCTTTACCCTCTCCAATCTGAGATCCCTCAGGGAATGTCTAACTGCCTGTTTGTGCCCACACTTTTAACAGATACCAGCTCCATTGTTGTTTCTTTCTTATGCTTAAAACCATTGGAATTAGTAGGTATTCAAAGTGTGTATACATTTTGGGGGGACACCCTGTATATCTCAAGTCAGTGGTGAAAGAAACCAACAGCAGATTTGGAACCCCCAGACAGGGAACCTCGCTCACTCCCCACATGTCTCCCCACTTCACTTTCCACCTTCGTGGGCAGCAGGAGAATCAACGTTTTCTCTCATTAATTCGGAAAAGCACGTCCTGTCACCCACTGCCTGGCAGGAGTGCGCTAGGCCCCAAGCAAACAAGGCTCAGTCAGGGCAGCCTTCGCTCATGGGTGCTGGCACCCAACGTGCACATTCCTCCTCTACAGTCACCCCGACTATCCCACTGTTTCACTGAGCAGACGGAATTCCTCTCCACCTCTGGGTTCTTGATCTTGAACGCTGACCGAAGGCACCTCAGCGAGGGCCGCCCGCGCCCACCAGGTGTGTCTGTCTGCACTTGCTCCTGCCTCAGCACCTGCATTAACCCCCCAGAGGTGATCTCGTAGCTGCACTGGCCTCTGTGGGAACAGGGCATCACCACTCCGCCCTCTCACTGTCATCTCACAGGCGCCCACCCTCAGCACCCAGAACACCCAGACACTCTCCAAAGACGTGAGCGCATCAGAGGGGATGTGTGCACATCCTGTGGGGGTGTTAGGCATGCTGGGTTGATGGAAGTGCGGTGGAGAGGTGGGGGGAACTTGTGCACGCCTTGGTTTGCAACTGTTGCAGGCGTGGGAGGTTGACAGTGTGCTGGGGGATGTTCGCACACCAGGAGGGGATGTACACACCGGAGGCCTCTGGCTTTGCAGATCCACAAACCCCCATGGAGCTTCCAGGAGGACGTCAGTCTGGCCCACCACGGTGGCTGTCCCTGCGATCACCTTCTGGGCCAGGAGGCGGATCTTGCGCAGCCACTCCTGGGCGCATGGCCTGCAGGCACTACTTCAGCTCAGCCTGCAGGCTCCGCTTGGTGCCCTCACAGCTGTCACCACCGCCATGTGGGGAGTATAGGCCACCCTCCGCCGGCCTGCCTCCCCTGTCCAGAGGCTCTCTGCACTGCTCACCTGCCCAGAATGACTGGGGCTGGGTGGAAGCCAAGCGTCCTGCCCTGCCCAACCCTGGCTGATCCGCCCCTGTGCGAGCTGCCACCCTGCCACGAAGGGTCACGGATCAGGGTCCCGGGACAGTGGACAGCCTCAAGCACTGCCCCCCGCCCACCAGGTCATGGATCCGGGTTCCAGACCGTGGACAGCCTTGCCTGCTGCCACCTGCCTTCAGTATGCAAATTAGCCGCCATCTTGTTGCTTCTGGGTGGGGGTCCCCACTGGGGTGCTTGGCCAGCCTGGATGAGGGGATGATAGCTGTTTGCAGCTGGTTACACCCTCTTCAGGGTGGGGGTCCCCACTGGGGTGCCTGGCCAGTCTGGGTGAGAGGCTGAGGGCCTTTTTCAGACTGGCTGGGGACTGAAGCTCCCAACTTCTCCTTTTTTTCTTTTCTTTTTTTATTCTGGGATTTATTTACCATCTATGGCTGTCACTGGAGCTGAGAGCCGGCTTTAGCTCTGAGGATCGGCTCCAGCTCTGAGACCTCAGCTGCTGAAAGCAGGGCTCTGGGTTTGTTTGGGTTCTATAATTGAAACACTGTTGAGATCCTGCTGGCTGAAGCCTGGCTGGCCAAAAGCAGGTTTCTGGGTTTTGTTTAACTTCTATAATTGTAACATTGTTTCTTAGAGTGCAAGCTCAGAGGCCAGCAGCGGTATGCGGGGAACCTTGGCTTCCTCCTTCACTGGAGCAAGCAAGCCTCCTGTTTGCTTCAGCTGCCTGGCTTCCGGCCGCCATCTTGGTTGGCAGTTAATTTGCATATCACCCAGATTAGCCAATGGGAAGCGTGTCAGAGGTATGGTTAATTACCATGTTTGTCTATTATTAGATAACATTGTTTATGCCTGCATTTGTGATACAATGCATGCATTGTTTTACATGAATGTGCAACCCTCATAATGGGGTTTGAATCCTTATAAGAGGAAGAGAGATGAGACCTTTCACTCTGTAGCCACAAAGTGGTTACCCGAGCATACAGTGAATTTTGAGGTATCTACAAGGCCATAAAGAGGGTCCTCAAGATTGATATGCAGGTGCCTTGATTTTGGACTTTTCAGTATCCATAAATAAATGTCTTTTATTTAAGCCACCAAGTCTATGGATTTTTTTTTTTTGTCATAAACCCCAGCTGACTGAGACAGAATGTCATAGTTATCATGGGATACTTATTATAATGATATTAGAGGCCTGGTGCACAGACTCGTGCACTGGTGGGTCCCTCAGTCTGGCCTGAGGGGATCAGGCCAAAACCGGCTCTCCGACACCCTCTGAGGGGTCCCAGATTGAGAGAAGGCGGTTCTTGGGTGATGCACCCTGGAATCGGGCTCCCTCCCCTCCGCAGCTACTGCATTGAGTATCTGCCCCCTGGTGGTCAGTGCATGCAATAACTAATAGTCAGAGCATCTGCCCCCTGGTGGTCATTGCGTGTCATAGCTACCAGTCAGATGGTTGAACAGTCTCTTAGGCTTTTATATATATATAGATCATACACCATACAAAACTATTCTGGAGAGCTTCTAATGGGTCAATTTCTTCTGATAGATTAAAAAAATCTATTTGGACATTAAAAATGGGATGTTTTGTTGAGTGATTAAAAATAGCTCAATAAAGCCACTTCTTTTCTTTATCTTTACACCTCTGTTACACACCAAAGCTGAATACAGAGTTCTAGATAGTCACAGGCTCAGACTGATTTGCTATGTGTTTCTACTGGGATGACGACATGCCTGTTTTGTGCCCTCTTAATTCTTCTCAAAATATTTTGACTATGTGACTGAAATGCGTAGTGCTATTTCGGATGCAAAAAGGGCAAATGCAAATGCAGCTTTAAGCCTTTTCCTCCTTCTGTTTACATAATAACATCAAAACAGGTTGACGATTTCTTAGTACAAGTTGTTAAAAGGGCACTCAGTTTCTCATTTTTTGACATAACTTTGAATAATTTTATAAAATTAAGGTAACCTTTAGACATCATTTTATGATTTTAAAACAAGTGACCTCATAGCACTGTGAAGAGACAGACCTGCAATTGCTGGTAAATACTGTCATACAAATTAACATAATTTCTGTGAGGAAGTGGAAATATTAAGCAAAAAACATGCTTACTATAGTGAGACACATTAGCTGCAATAACAGATGAATTACAGATAACAATTTTTTGAACCAAAGTTCATTTCTCAATTATGCCATAGTCCAATACAAGCTCTAAGTCACACAATCAATTAAGAAGCCTTTTTATTCTATCTAATGGATGCCTAAAGATTTAGAAGTGACATACATTATTTTTACTTCATTTTATTGGCAGAACTCAGTCAAATAAACAATATAAAGGGGACTTGAATGTCAAATCTATATGTATGTCCTGGAAAAATAAAGTAGGGACAAGTAAGCACTGCTTTTCGATTTATTCACTCTATCCTGTTGAACACCAGATAGCAAATCATTCCTTGCTTTCCATATGTAGTCTTCTGGTAAAGTGACATGGCATTTAGTCAATTAAAACAACTATTTAATTTTGCTCACAATAATGTTTGTCAGGATGTAAGGAGTGTCTTGATCATGAAGTTATTTCTTAGAGTTGTTCCTGTATTTGAAGTCAGATGTCAGAAGGACTCAGATGTTAGCTGGAAGCACCTGCCATTTCTAGGATTGATTGGTCAGGGTGACTGGATGGCTCATCCATATGGCTGGTGGTTGATGCTGCTGTCAACTGGGAGCTCATCTCAGGCTGTCAACTGGAACTCCTACATATCATCAAATAGAAAATAACACACACTAATATGGGCTAAATACCTTTCTCTGAAGATCACAAAATGTTTTTATTTGTTTATATAAAAAAATCATGCATAAGACTGAGAAAAATGTGTGAATAATTATGAGTTAACATATATTTTAAAGTTTATATTAATAAATCTATACTAGAAATATTTTCCATTATGAGTCAGTTAAATGGCTAAAATATAAATATGCAGCTTTTTTGCAAGCAATTAATTGAAATGTTTTATTTGTATATATATATATATATATATATATATATATATATATATATATATAAGTTTGTGCATTTATTTTAAAAAATTTAAGTGTGCAGGTTTATGATATTACACATTGAAGTAATGTGTAATCACAGCTCAGCTTGAGATATTAAGAATAGAACCTATCAGGACCATAAAAGCCTTTCTTTACTGTCTCCTCCATCATTATCACCACCCCTAAAAGCAACCAATATTCTCATTAATATTGTCGTACAGTGTTTTTGCCTGATTTTGGATTTTACAAAGATATAAGGATGAAATTATACATACATTTTTAGTATATGATTACTTATATTGTGTTATTGTTTTATAATCCATTCATTCATTCTTGGTAATCCTATATAATAAAGAGGTAATATGCAAATTGACCATCATACCCTCACACAAGATGGCTGGCAGGGGAGGCCAGTTAGGGGTGACCTGGCCTGCAGGGGAGGGCAGTTGGGGGAAACCAGACCAGCAGGGAAGAGCAGTTAGGGGTGACCAGGCCAGCAGGAGAAGGCAGTTGGGGGTGACCGGACTGGAAGGAAAGGGCAGTTGGGGGTGACTGGGCCAGCAGGGGAGGGCAGTTGGGGGCGATTAGGCTGGCAGGGAAGCAGTTAGGGGTCGATCAGGCTGGCAGAGGAGTGGTTAGGGGATGATCAGGCTGGCAGGCATAAGTGGTTAGGGGCAATCAGGCAGGCGGGCAGGCGAGCGGTTGGGAGCCAGCAGTCCCGGATTGTGAGAGTGATGACCTACTGCCGGCAGTCAGACATCCCCCAAGGGGTCCCAGATTGGAGAGGATGCAGGCTGGCTGAGGGACAACCCCCCTTAGTGCACGAATTTCGTGCACTAAGCCTCTAGCAATATAATATTTCATTGTGGTAATGAACCATAAATATTTATCTGTTATTTAATAACTAGAGACCCAGTGCACAAATTTGTGCATGGGTGGGGTCCAGCCAGCCTGATTGGGGCCGGGTGGGAGGAAGGGGCAGCGGGTGGTTGGCTGGCCGGCCCCTCCCCCTGATTGGGACAGTTGGCCAGCCACAGTGCACACCATAGCAACCAGTGGTTACAGTCGTTACAGTCATTCTGGCCATTCCAGTTGCTTGGCTTTTATATATATAGATACGCATTTGGTTTGCTTACAATTTGGATGCCCACACACATGCGTGCAATCACACACATTCATTTTGGATGGGTATATACAAAGAGTTTAGTTGTCAGTTCATAGCATATGCATATGTCTGGTTTTAATAATTACCCCCCAAAATTTTCCAAAATTAGTTTTACCAATTTACCAAAAGTATATAACATTTCCATTTGCTTCCCTCTTTCTTCAACACTTGGTATCTCAGAATTGTAATATTTTTAAAAATATTTTGTTATTCTGGAGAACTAATTTCTCATTATGGCTTAAGTTTCTACTTTCATTATGACCAATTGAGCCTTCACATAAATGTATTAGCCATTTGACTATATTGTTTCATTATGAAGTGTTATTCAAGACTGTTCAATTTTTAATTTATGATGTCATTCTTCTGTGTATCAGATGTATAAGAGTGCTTTGGATGGATAGAGGAAAAAAGAAAGAAAAAAGAGAAAAACTCATGAACACTGACAACACTGTGGTGATTACTGGGGTCAGGGAGGATGGTTGGAGGTAGAGGAGGGTTTAGGGGGATAAATGATGATGGATGGAGACTTGACTTGGGGTGGTGAACACACACTACAGATGATGTGTTGTAGAATTGTGCACTTGAAACCTCTATAATTGTATTAACCAAAGTCACCACAATAAATTCAATTTAAAAATAAATACATAAATATCCTCAATATAATTACTTTTAAAATATATGCATCGCACATGCCTTTTCTCCCTCGGTGTTTTGGTTCTGCTTTTTTAAAATTTCTTTTTATTGTTGAAAGTGTTACAGATGTCCCTATTTTTCCCCATTGACTCCCTCCACCTCACATGTGTACCCCCTTTCCCCTTCCCCTAGCCTTCACCACACTATTGTTGTCCATGGGTTATGCATATATGCATATAAATTATTTGGTTAATCTCTTCCCACCCACCCACCCACCCCACCCTTGCCTTCCCTTTGAAATTCATCGGTCTATTCCATGCTTCTATGTCTTTGGATCTATTTTGTTCAGTTTATTTTGTTCATTAGATTTCACATATGAGTGAGATCATGTGATACTTGTCTTTCTAACTGTCTTATTTCATTTAGCATAATACTCTCCAGGTCCCTCCATTCTGTCTCAAAGCATTTGAGATCCTTCTCTTTACAGTTGCATAGTATTCCAAGGTATAAATCTACCATAACTTTTTTATCCACACATCTACTGATGGGCACTGGGCTGTTTCCAGATCTTAGCTATCATAAATTGTGCTGCTATGAACATAGGGGTGCATATATTCTTTCTGATTGGTGTTTCAGGATTCTTAGGATATATTCCTAGAAGTGGGATCACTGGTTCATAGAGCCTTTAACATAATAGAAGGTCTTAATGTACCCTATAGACAATGTCAAGGTTAACTTTAGGTGTGCCACTCTTTCTATGTAGATTGAAAGGTCTCTGTGTATCTTAAGGTCATAAGAAAATGTTTCTGGCCCTGGCTGGTGTGGCTCAGCATTGGAAGGGTTTGAGTTCATTCCAAGTTCAGATCTAATATATATCGTTTCATATTGTTCTAATTAACTAGAAATGTGTTGTCTGAATTTTTTAATTCAATTTTTTTTGGTTATTGTAGATTACTTCATCATAAAAATGGAAGACATTATTTTATCAACTTTTTCCATGCTTAATGTTTGCTTCATTTAATAAAATTTAAATTTTTAACTTGCAGCAGAAAGATTAATGAGCCATGACTGCTGTCTGAAAATGTGAAATGAGTGACAGTATTTACTGCTAAAATGGGATCCATAAGCATAAATTATGAGGAAGAGAACAAAGATTATTCTTTAACATTTAATATATAAGTAATACTAAAGTCCACCTGGCCTTCTCTTTAGAAAATTTATCAAGTGGGTGGAGGGTAAAGTATGAAATATTAAGCCTATATTTTCAAGGAAATAGGAGTGTATGCTCAAAGTTATCATTATTCTACAAGCTAGAACTGCTGTCAATTCTATATATTGTCAGTAAATTAAAAGTTAAACTATAGTAAATACAACATGTTATGTTGCTACTTGGTAAGTATCCATATCTCTAAATTTGCTTAAAATTTTGCCCTGGCCAGTGTGGCACAGTTGATTGAGCATGGGCCCGTGCACCAAAAGGCTGTTAATTCAATTCCTAGTCAGGGTACATGCCCAGGTTGCAGGTTTAGTCCCTGGTAGAGGTTCATGCTGGGGTGTGTGTGGGAGGCAACTAATCGATGTTTCTCTCTCTCTCTTCCTCCCTCTTCCTTTCCCTCTCTCTAAAAAATCAATAAATACATATTAAAGGAAAAAAGGATAAATTTTCTTATAAAATATTCCTTAATATTTTATTAGAGTACTAGAGGCCCAGTGCACAAATTTGTGCACCAGCAGAGTCCTTGGCCTGGCCTGTGGGATTGGGCCAAAACCGGCTCTCTGACATCCCCCGATGGGTCCTGGATTGCGAGAGGGTGCAGGCCAGACCAACAGACCCCAGCAGTGCACCATCAGGGCCAGCTGGAGAGGGACCATGTGAGGGCTCTAAGGCGTTTCCAGCCCATCTTGCTCAGTCCCAATAGGCCAGATCCCAGCAGCAAGCTATCCTACCAGTCAAAGCATCTGCCCCCTGGTAGTCAGTGCCCATCATAGTGACTGGTCAACTGGTTGACTGTCTGCCTCCTAATGGTCAATGCATGTCATAGCAAGCAGTTGAGAGGCCTTAGCATATCATTAGCATATTATGCTTTGATTGGTTGAATGGATGACCAGACAACAGGACACTTAGAATATTAGGCTTTTATTATATAGGATTATTATTATAACTAATTAATAATAGTGACTTTTACATTATATAAATGTATTAGGTATTTTGACAAAATTTTAATTTATTCAGCAAAATACAATTAATAAATTGAGAATTACCTTTGTATGAAGAGGCAGTAAACATAGTGGTGAGGAGTTTTAGAGAACTGGACAAAATCCAGACCAATGTTAAGATCCTGTTTTAACACTGACTAGATCTATAACTTTGGGCAAAAGTTTCTATACTTCTAGGTTTTGCCCTGTAATTAGGATAGTATCCTAGGTTCTTTATGAAAATTAAATTATCCACTATTTTTAAATCTCTCTTTTACTACCCCATTAAGGATTTTTTTTAGACTTGTTTCCTAATCCTTCATCATAAAATATTTATGCCAGAGATATATTGCATATGACTTTCATGTGGATATGTCTAAGGTTTAAAATAAATCTCAGGGAAAAATATGTTCATAATAGTAAGCAAGAGGGATAAAAAGACAAATAGGCAAAAATACATAAGTATATATGAAACAGCCATTGGTATTTTTTTAACCCTTTCATTATTATATTTATCTTAGATATTTTTGTGTCTGTAATATAAAAACAAAATTCTAAACACAGCTCTCAAACATGCATTAAACTCTGTATTAATTATAATCCAAAAGATAATTTATGAATTAGGATTTAGTGTTGAGGATCCCCAGCCCTCCCATCAAAGTCAAAAATAGTTATATAATTTTGATTAATTCACACTAGAAGTCTATCATTGTGCTGGCTGCTGTCATTTTTTTTTTTTAATTTTACAATCTAAAAAAAAAAAGAAGTCAATTCTTCTGACTAAATAGTCAGATATTGCACCTTTTAAGGATTCCTGCACCCCTATGTTCATAGCAGCATTATTTACAATAGGCAAAATCTGGAAACAGCCCAAGTGCCCATCAGTAGATGAGTGGATAAAAAAACTGTGGTACCTTTACACAATGGAATACTACACAGCTATAAAAAAGAAACTTTTACCCTTTGCAACAGCATGGATGGACCTGGAGGTCATTACGCTCAGCGAAATAAGCCAGTCAGAGAAAAGCAAATACCTTATGATCTCACTCATTTGTGGAATCTAATGAACAAAATAAACTGACAAACAAAATAGAACAAGAGATATGAATACATGGAACAGGCTGACAAATGTTAAAGAAGAGGGGAATAGGGGGCCTGGATAAAAGAAGGTAAGAAATTAGCCAAAGAACATATATGTATAACCCATGGACACAGACAACAGTGTAGTGAAGGCCAGGAGAGAGGGGGGAGAGGATGGTTGTAGGTGGGCAAAGGATGGTGGGGGGGAATGGGGGACATCTGTAATAGTGTCAACAATAAAAAAAGACTTAATTAGCTATACAAAATTTTCACTAAAGAGTACTGTACATTTTATTACTTGTAAATGGTGTGCTACACATCTTTTACATCAGAAACTTTATAATAAACTTATGTGTGTAAAAAATAATTCTTGCATCACACCGGTTGAAAATCGCTTCTCTATATTAATTCTTTAAGTTGGGTAGGATCATTTCTCTATTTGTTCTTCTCCTTCGATATTGTGTTGACTATTCTGGGTTGTTTGCCTCTCTATATAAACTTTAGAAAAACTTTGTTGATATCCACAAACTTACTAGAATTTTGATTGAGTTTACATTGAATCTGTAGATCATGTTGGGAAGAATTAACATCTTGACAATTTTGAGGCTTCCTATTCATGAATATGAAATAGCTCTCCTTATACATAATTATGTTTTGATCTTGTTCAGCAGCATTGTGTAGTATTCTTCATTTTGACCAATTCCAGTATGTCATAATTTCAAGAGTTTCATCAAAAGGTTGATGAGACTTGGGGACTCAACAGGGTTGAGTCACACATGTAGTCACCAGCTGGGAATGGCTAAAGGCATTTCCCCAAACCTAAATAGGAAACTGATTGTGGCTGCCAGATGGTTAAAGGGCATCTTAATCTACATGTTATTGCCTCCTACTGGCCAAACACCTGAATAGCTGCAGGCTATTCCCCAAACTGACAATGCTCCTGTACCCTTTGAAACCTTACCCTTTGAAGTGTATTATCTCCACCTTGCCTTAGGACAAATTGTGTTAATAAAAGCAAGGGTCCTAGACAAGGAGGGACTCTTCAGTTCCTTTAGCTGAAGGTCCTCTGACTCCAATGCCTTTCAAAATTATATCTCATCTCTGAACTCTTTATTAGTCTCTGGATTCTTATGTCATCTACTCACAGCGTTTTCCAGATTCCTGAACCCTTCTTGATGCTGGGACAGAACCCCAGCATTATACACATTTAGTTAGATTTATACCTAAGTAATTAATTTGGGGGAGGTGGTAACATAAATGGCATTGTATTTTGCATTTCAAATTTCACTTGCTCATTTATGGAGTATAGAAAAACAATTGACTCTTGTATGTTAACATTGTATCTTGAAATTTTGTTATAATTGCTTCTTAATTCCTGGAGATCAGAACAGTTTTATTTTTTTTTCTTTCCAATCTGTATTCTTTTATATTTTATTTACTTGACTTCTTGGATTAGCTAGGACTTTCAGTATGATGTTGAAAAGGCATGGTGAAGTAGGTAACGTCCTTGCTCTATACCTGATTTTAGTAGAAAATCTAGTTTTTCACCTTATGATCTTAGTTGTAGGTATTTTGTAGATATTCTTTTTTAAAAAAAATATATTCTTATTAATTTTGAGAGAGAGAAGAAAGGAAAGGGATAGAAATAGCAATGAGAGAGAAGCATTATTGATCAGCTGCCTCCTGCACACCCCTTCTGAGGATCAAGTCTGTAACACAGGCATATGCCCTGATTGGGAATTGAACCGCTATCTCTTGGTTCCCCGGGTAACCAATGAGTGACACCAGCTGGACGATATTCTTTATCAAGTTGAGCAAATGCCGTCTATTTCTAGTTTACTAAAAAATTTTTTATCGTGGATTTAACTTGCTCTATTTTTTCTTATCTCCTTAATTGGAAGCTTAGATTATTGGTTTTAGGATTGTCCTCTTTTCTAATATTGAAAGGACAAAGTGGATTGACTGTCCTCCAGCTTGTGAAACTGTGTCCCTAACCGGGAATAACCACAGGAATGCTAGAAATGTCCCAACTCCCCAACCACCACCCGAGCGGACCAAAGAAGTTCCAAGAATGCAGCTAAGGTCCAAATTAGGCTATACCATAGGATGCTTTTTGTGTGCCACCCTTGACCAATCAGGAGGTAGCGGGGCATAGCTCAGGCCAAGGAATGCGTTAGTCACCTCCTGCCCTTTGTGCTGTAAGTTCCTGCTGTAAGTCCCTGCTGTAAAACCCTGGAATAAAACCCTGGCCTGGAACCGACCAATCACTATTGCCCACCTCACCCACCTAAGCCCACCCAAATGATTAGCCCCATAAAATCTTTGTCCTCTTGGAGTTCAGGGCTCTTCGCATGCTGCCGCTGCGTTGGTGGAGCGGAGGGACTGAGCTCAAGCTTGAATAAAGGCTCTTTGCTTTTGCATCGGACTCGGCTCCCTGGTGGTCTGTCTTTGGGGATCTTGAAATCTGGGCTTAACAATATATGCCGTTAGTATTATAAATTTCCCTTTCTTTGACATCTCAAATAATTTAATAAGTTGTGTTTTCATTTTAACTTAGTTAAAAACATTTTTACATTTCTCTTGACCTTTCTTCTTTGAACTGTGTCTTATTTAAGAATGTGTTGTTTAACTCCAAGTACTGTGGGGATTTTCCAGCTCTCTTTCTGTTGTTGATTTCTCAATAATGTCAAATCATCCAGAAGTGATGCTTAACAAAAAGCTGCTATTTTAATTAAAAATATTCAGGGAGTTCCTTTCTGAGAGTAACTGAAATGCTTGAAAGACCTAGGAAACAAATACATATTGCATGTTCTAAGTTTTATCCCAATAAATAGCTTTTACTGAATCTAATTAATATTGATATTTAGAAAGTTTAGGAAATGGGCAGGTGACAGGGTGCTCTACACAGAATGGAGGGCTAATATTAATACCACAGAAACACTTTTATCTCCTTCCTCTTGATCAAAATATTATATTAGTATGACTCTAAATCTTTCTGTTATTCAGTACTGGTTAATACACTCAAATATAAGCTCAAAATCTTGCCAGTTTGGTTTACAAATGCATTCCCTCAACTCCAAAAATGAATATAAAAGTTTGTTAGACTATTCCAGTAGATTTAAACTAGCAAAACAAAAAAGACAAATAAAAAATATAAACATTTCTATATTTGCTATAACTCGAAGTATTATGAATTAAATTTTGAAACACCCGTAATACCATGCAAAGGGAAGACAAGGATCACAACTGCAATCTGAATTAAAATGAAAGAATAGTAAATGACATTATCAACTATTTAAGATATGCATATATTATTTTATTAGAAATATATTTTAAATAACATTGCAAGCATAGTGCATATATTCAGGGAATGCACGTCTTTCTTAATAAAGCAATTAATACTACTTACTTATGTTGGGCATAATGCTCAGTAATTATTAAGAGTGTATGCCTTAAATACTCTGCTATAATATTCTCATGCATGCTGTTTAAACCAGCAAAAAATTCCTATTCAAAAAATCATTTCTCTAAATTTATCTAAAATATAAACTTGATTATAGTTATGTTCTCTTAAATTAATTAGTGGAATAGAATATATTTTTATTTGCATTTAATTACCAAAAATTTTAAGTGTTACTTTTGCAAGTAGTTCATATTGCTAACAAAATGTTTCTTAATAAAGTGTAGAAAAGTTCATATAATAATAAAATAAAATATAGACATTAAATTAAAACATGCCCAAAGGCTATTTATTCATCTGCTTGCCAAACTATTGAATAATGCTATTTCATTTTCATAAATTTAGGACTATTGTATATACAAAAGCTAGTTTTGATAAAACATTGATTTCTGCATTCCCTACTTAATTATACAGAGCTCCTGATTGTTTTCTAATGAAACACCTTATTGCAAAAATATTAAATTGGTCACAGTCTTTCCTATAGAAAAGAGTAATATTTGCTTAACATGATACATTCTTTCCATCCCAAAGGAATAGAAGTTGGTGTCACATTAAAAGTTAATATTTTATATTATGTTTTCTTAACATTAATAGAAGTATATCTTTTTTGTTATCTATATACTAGAGACCCGGTGCATGAAAATTCATGCACTGGAGGGGGAATCCCTCAGCCCGACCTGCCCCCTCTCACAGTCCGGGAGCAATCAGTGGAATGCGACACCCCCATCATACCCCTGCTGCTGCCACTGCTGGCAGCGCAAGCCTTAGCCGGCCCTGGTTACTTGAGCCTCGGGTGGCCCTGGGCAGCTGGGAAGCCGCCATCCAAGACTTGCCTGTGCTTTGGGCCAGCCCTGGGTGACTGGGCAGCTGACATCCGAGGCTTGCCTGCACCTTGGGCTGGCCCTGTGCAGCTGGGGGGCTGAGGGGACTGGGGGACTCTGGAGGCAGGTGCAGGGAGTGGCCGGGCCCACCTGGGGGTGCACCTGGCAATTCTGTGTGCCTGCTGTCCTGGCAGAGCTGAGGGGACTGGGAGCTGCCATCTTGTGGCTGTGGGCACCATCAGATTTGAGGATGAGGCAGTCAATTAGCATATTCCCACCTTATTGGCTGTGGGCGCCACCATCTTTGAGGGAGAGGCAGTCAATTAGCATATACCTTCTTTATTGGATGTGGGCACTGCCATCTTTGCGACAACTTGAGGGTCAATTAGCATAGTCCCTCTTTATTAGATAGGATATAAAAGGCCAGTGACCAAATGACAGATCAACTGGAACCACCAGAATGACAAGTCGTTATGACGCCCTGACCACCAGGGGGCAGACACTCAACACAGGAGCTGCCCCTAGCCTGCAGGCCCCAGGCCAGCCAAGGCGGGTGCCAGAAGAGGGCCCCCTGATCACTCCACCAGTCACCCTGTGGAGGGGGCAGAGCCGGTGAGCAGGATGTGCCAGGCCAGCCAAGGCGGGTACCAGCAGGGGACCCACTAATTTCCCCACCAGTCACCCCACAGATCAGTCCTGACCGCTGGCCAGGCCTAGGGACCCTTCACGTGCATGAATTTCGTGCACCGGGCCTCTAAAATAAAAAGTAAATTTTGCCTATTTGGCATGCTAATAACTCTTGAATTAATTTCTATTTCTAGGCTACTGTTATATCTTATCTGAGTTTCTATATTGACTTGTCTTTTAATCTCCAGTCTTGGCCTCTAATCAATTATATGTACTTTGTAAGAAAAATTTGATCATTTTATTTGCCAAATTAAATTTGATCTTAAACTCCTCTTTTTTATGATTCAGTTCAAATATTTAAATAGAAGTTATCAGAACCTGTAATAATTTTCTACTGATTATCTTTTTGCACTCATCTTCTTTATTTTTAAAGTCTAACTCCAAAAATACAAAATTTCTATTGAATCTTCAAACATGCAGTAGTTTAATTTTCTGGTAAGCCATCAACCATGCTATTCCATCTCCTTAGATTAATTTATTTTTTCACCCTTCTTCTCTTGATTGATATTCTCCAATACTTCAAGTCTCAAGTTAGAAATTACTTTCCAGGAAAACTATTCTTCCTGGTCAGAGTTAGATTCTTGTCCATTCATTTTTTTAATATTCTGTTTTCTAAATTGCAGTTAGAAAAATATATTGAAATTTCATGTCTTCATCTCTCTAGAGCTTTCTCTCTATCTTTCTTTCCTTTCCCCCCTCATTCTGAACCACCATCATTTCCCCCTAGAAAAACGCTTGAGGTTGATTGCTATTCTTTTTCCAAAGTAAAGCAGAATGGATCACATAAATTGCATAGATATTTTATGATTCCTTCTTGTATGCCATATCTTTTGTTTTGTGGTAAAGTTTATCTCATTCATCTTCTTAAACCATATTGTATACTGAACCGCATCCAGCACAGCCAGTGGTAAACCTGAGGAGGGGCGGTGAAGGATTAAAGAAAACAGACAAGAGAATATAGTTGGGGCCAGGTGGATCACTGCGCCTGGATGAGGACACAGTGATGCTGCCTGTAAGCCGAATCTTTATCTTATAGTCAGATCACACAAAGCAAAACAAGGGAGTGGTCAAGCTATTTGCAATGTTCTTGCGAGTTTCAAATCTGCTTCCTTTCTGTTATTGCACTTCTCTGAACTCTATCAAGCTTTGTTTTGGCAGCACTTGCTGTACCTCCTGCAGCCCACATCCCTCAGCTACCTAGGACTACAAGGTCAGACTATAAGGTCAAGTTTACATACAACCATAGCCTTTGGCTATAATTGTGCTGGGAGGGCTTTTCCCTCCAAGCTGTAACTTGTATGTGACTTGCTACAAGAAGACTGTGCCCTCTCATCAGTCCAAGGCTTGATCCTGTCCAAATGCTGTAGCCGCTCTCCAAAGTATATCTGTGTGTAAAATTATACTTAAATGTTGATTTACCTCTATATCTCTATATTTCCTACACATTTTGCATATTTGTGTTTTACAAATAGCTTTAAATTAATATATTAGTATTAATGTATTGTTATCTGCACTAATAAAAGAGAAAAATGGTAATTGGCGTACGACGCTACCCTTTTCATTGGCTAATCAGGGCTATATGCAAATTAACTGCCAACTAAGATGGCAGTTAACTGCCAAAAAAGATGGTAGTTAATTTGAATATGTAGGCACAATGCAGGGAGCGAAAGGGAAAGCCGGAAGAAGCCCCCTGCCACTGACAGTGATTGGAAACCCAGCAGGGAGCTAGCCATGATCGGAGAATCAGGCGCCTTTGCTGCCCTGGCCAGTGATAGCAGGAAGTAGGGGTGGAGCCAGCGATGGGAGCTGGGCACGGTCGGAGCCCGCGCATTCGCCCCTGCTGCCACTGTGGGTCCCCGCTGCCAGGGCCGGACGCCTAGGCTAGAGGCGTTAGGCCTGGGCAGGGGCGGAGCCTGCAACCGCGGGGAGCTGGGAGTCACCTGCCCAGGCCTGACACCTCTGCTGGAGGCCTCAGACCTGGTCAAGGGGCTGATCCGGTGATTGGTGATCGAAGGGTGATGAGGGTCAACTCCTCTGGCTGAGGCATCAGGCCCGGGAGGGGTCTGGGGGTCCCCTGCCCAGGCCTGATGCCTGGGCCAGAGGCATCAGGCCTGGGTGGGGGGCGGAGCCGGGGATTGGGGGGATATGATAGTCCCCTTGCCCAGGCCTGAAGCCTGGGTCAGAGGCGTCAGGCTTGGGCTGGGGGTGGAGCAAGCGATCAGAGGGAGATGGGGGTCCCCTTCCCAGGCCTGATTCCTGGGCCAGAGGCCTCAGGCCTGGGCGGAGGTCAGAGCCAGTGATCGGGGGGAGATGGGGGTCCCCTGTCCAAGCCTGACACCTCTGGAGGAAGCGTCAGGCCTGGGCAAGGGGCCGATCAGGCGAGCAGAGGGTGATGGGGGTCTTCGCCTCTGGCCGAGGCATCAGGCCTGGGCAAGGGGCAGAGCCAGCAATCAGAGGGGTCTGGGGGTCCCCTGCCCAGGCCTGACGCCTGGGCCAGAGGCATCAGGCCTGGGCTGGGGGCAGAACCAGTGATGGGGGGAAATGAAGGTCCCCTGCCCAGGGCAAGGGGCCAATCCTGCGATTGGAGGGTGATGGGGGTCAACGCCTGAGGCCTCCCAGTTTGTGAGAGGGGGCAGGCTGGGCTGAGGGACACTCCCCCCCCACACACACACACACCCAGTGCACGAATTTCGTGCACCGGGCCCCTAGTATACTATAATAATGTATCATTACTAATGATACTGTATCATTGTATAGTTTTTATGGTATGCCAAACTAGTATTACATTTCTTATTATAGTATTTCAAATTCATGAAGTTTTTAAGCATGAAAATATTGTGATTTCTACTTTATATATGAGGAGAATCCTATGTAGAGCGAGTAAATGATTTACAAAGAATATAATAACTATTCATTAGTGGAGACAGAACTCAAACTCTGATGTCCTGATGTAATTTGAAGATTCTTTCATTGACATTGTGTTTCATTATTACTTTTTAACTTCCCTAATATTTGCTATTTAACAATAAATATAATTGGCAATGGAGAGAATCATGTCCTCCTCTTAAGACGATAAAGAAAAGAAAGTTATTTTATGACCTGGTTTCAGTGAGTAAAGAGGGGGTGATTGAGAGAATGCCAGGTTGTACCTGTTTTATTTTATTTGCTGTATATCTCGTGGCATAATTACCACATTGTAGAGTCCCACTACCATTTTCATTTTTTAAAAGTGCTTTTACTTCGTTACCTTATGTGGCTGCACAACATCCTGTGCATGCACCCCGTGCCTGTTGAAGTGAGAAAAATGGTGATAGCATATTTAAACAATTTCCTCAGGACTCCACTGATGGTTATTGGAAGTGCTGAGATTAGCCCTTAGACTACTTAACTCAGTTTATACTGCTCTGTTTTACTGTGCCATACTGTTTCTCTAGCAATTCCATGACAGGAGAATGAAACTATAAAGAGGAAAATGAAATTACAGTTGAGTTTGGAGGTGTACTTTAGACTACTGAATATTTATTTAACTTCTAAACTACTTGACTTTTTTCATAATTTCCTTATTTTTAAATTGTGCATAAAAATATTAAATCCATAAGCCTGAAATATATATAGCACTTCTTGCATAAAGTCTTACACATAATAGATTTTCAATAGATACTAATTGTCATTTAATTTATTATTATTATCTTCATCAGTAAAATATAAAAAATGACTTTTTTAATAAACTTAAATAAAAGATTTGTGAGACCTTTCTTAACCATGTTTTCTCCTATTTCATTCATTCAAATTCCTTCTTTCTCTGCTTTTGCACACCCTTTTTACAGTTTTATATATTAGCTAAAAACTTAAGAAAAGAGTAAGTTGTGAAGTGGAAAGTAAAGATTTAAAAAAAGAAAATAAGAACCTGGCCACCATGGCTCAGTAGTTGAGTGCCGACCTATGAACCAGGTTGGGGCACATGCACTAGTTGTGGGCTTGGTCCCCAATGTGGGGTGTACAGGAGACAACTGACCAATGATTCTCTCTCATCATTGATATTTTTATCTCTCTCTCCCTCTTCCTTCCTATCTGAAATCAATAAAAATACATTTGAAAAATAAAAATGAAAAAGGGAAATAAGAGTGGAGATATAATCTATTAAATTTATTGAAATTGCTTTAAAATATTAACAGGTTTTTATTACAATATGTAGTCACGACTCAACATTTTTGTGTAAAGAACAATTTTGAGCAAATATTGGTCTATTGTTCTTGGTTTAATTTGAAAATGTTAAAAGTTCTATTTTACAAATACCTTAAATTAAACCCTCTAATTTATATTTAAAATAAGATTTAAGATAATCAACTTTTTAAAAATAGAATAGATATTATACTATCTTTTATTACCAAAATTAATATGAGACCTATGATATTATGACTATATTGGTATTTATCTCTAAGTATATATACTTTTCAAATTAATCTGTACAGTGGGAGAGGATAAAAACAAAAATGAGTTTGAAATGAAAGGTAAATTGTGCACACGCCAAAAGGTAGGCAAAATTTCTGAAAGGTCCCTAGTTCCCAAAGGTACCCTGCCCTAATCCCTATAATCTGCTAGTGTGATAAAATGTTACTTTCATGATTATGTAGCTACTAGAGGCCTGGTGCATGAAAATTTGTGCACTCAGCAGGAGGGTGGGTGTCTCTCAGCCTAGCCTGTGCCCTCTCACAGTCCGGGACCCCTCAGGGGATGTCTACCTGCTAGCTTTTGCCTGCTCCCTGGGGGATCAGGCCTAAACTGGCAGTCAGACATCCCTCTGGCATCCTGGGAGCCCTCGGAGGATGTCCGACTAATGGCTTAGGGGGAATAGGCCTAAGCCATTAGTTAGACATCCTTAGCACTGCTGCGAAGGCAGGAGAGGCTCCTGCCACTTCCACTGTGCTGGCCAGTCATAAGCCGGCTTCTGACTGAGAGGTGCTCCCCCTGTGTAAATGCACTGAACACCAGGGGTCAGCTCCTGCATTGAGTGTCTGCCCCCTGGTGGTCAGTGTGCATCATAGCGACCAGTCGTTGCTGGTCATTCTGCCATTAGGGTCAATTTGCATATTACCCTTTTATTATATAGGATATGGATTGTGATGCTATATCAAAATTTTATAAAGGGCACTATGGTGCAAGTGCAAAACATTATAAACTGTTGAGCACTTGAAACAAAATATATTCAACCATTTATTTAATTTTCAAAATATAAAAAGTATCAAATGTATAGAAAATATAGTATGGGTTATGAACAGCCATATAAGCTCTACCTATGTTAAGCACTTGTTAATATTTTGTCATATTTCTCTTTCCTTCATACTTCCTTCTTCCCACTACTTTGAAGTAAGCTGAGGACATTATTACACTTTATCTATAAATATCTCAGCATGCATTTCCTAAGAACTATATAAAATATATGAACAAGCCATGATCATAGGTAAGAAAATTACTAGTCAAAATATATGAATTTGATATTCAGATTTTCTCAACTGACCCACCAATTGTAAATTTTGCACTTGATAGTTCCAGTATCTGGAAGTCCCATGGATCTGTATTCTATTGCTTGCCAGTATTTCTGATATGAGTCTATGGTCCTGTATCTTTGTGTGCTTAATTAACTTTAAAAGTATGCTGGACCCTATGTTTGCAATTCTAATTGTGTGAATAATTTCAGATATAGGGAATTATCTTTGTCTAAGGTTTCCCTTTGCTCCTGCCACATGAGATAGGAGGTAATCTGGAATTACCTTTAATAATTTTTTTTGTGTGTGTGTGTGATTTTCTGTGTTTTCTAGATGACTGAAGCTGTGTTACTGGCTGTTTACCCATACATCTAATGCTCACATCTTATTTTGCCACCCTTTTGTTATTTAGCTCTCTGAAGTCACACTGTAAATTATGGGTGGTTTCTCACATCATTCTCCCCTGGACATTATGGCTGTGATTTGTCTTCCCTCAACTTCTGAATTTCTCATTTTCTCCCAGATATTTGACTTGATAGAGCATTTGTAATATGTTAATCCTTGGAATCTTTCAAATAGATTTTTAATTGTTTTGTTTTCATTTTCTTGATGTTGTCAGGTAAAGTGATCAGCCTTAATAGTTTGACAAAAATGTTTTATGCATGGTGTTCTTCTCACTTCATATCAGAAGATACATAATGTAAGGTTGTACCACTATTAGGGATGCTCAGATTGAATGCCTGATTACTATAGTGACAGATGGTCTCTTCGTCATAAATGTGGGTTTTCTAGTTTTCATTAAATGAAGGGGTGGATCTGAGATACCAAGGCTTCTGTTACTGGTATCAAAAATGAAAAATTCTAATAATAGACTTAGGTGTCTTGAAATGATTATTGAAGGAGTTTGACTACTCAGAGAAGTTTGCCTATGAAGAAACGACAAAAATATTAAAAACCTAAGAATTTTGTGTATTTTAAAGTAGAGATTAAATCGATAACTTCAGAGTGGGTTTTTTAATTTAAAATAATTAGTTTACATTCAGCCTCTTTCAACATAAAACAATAATGCGAGTATTGATACACTGCAAAATTGAAGGTATAGTGAATTTTCTGAACTTTCTGTTAATTTTTAAAGCCCTGATTGGTTGAAAGCAAATGTGTTTTATTATTCATTTAGATAAGCATGAGTCCTAAGTAGTCCTAAGTAGTCCTAGAGATTGAAAAAACGAATTTATACAAAAAAATTTATTAAAAAATATGTAGTCACCAAAACTAAAATATTTTTTTTCATTTTAATGATAAGGGACAGAAACGTAAATTATGTTAACTCTTATTATCTCAGTGAATTAGGTAGAGAGATATCCTATGTGTAACTGTATACAGGGATGCTAAATTTAACCTATAATAAAAAAAATATGCTATAGTAAAGTGCTATATGACTTCCTTATTTTTTTACCTATAAAAAAATCCTAGTATTATATTGACTGAAAATTAAGTTATTGTTCTAATTTTGAAAAGAAAGTAATGACAAATGAAAAATCAAATGATTGAGTCATCCTATGCATTCAATTTATTTACATAAAAAATTATTCCAGATTTGGTTTTTCAACCCATCACCAATCTGAAATTAGTTGTTAGGAATGATTTTCCAATGCTTTACTTAATTGCAATAAAAATAACTTATTGGAAGGTATGTTTCTGATATGCTTGTTAAGAATGTTCAGAAAAAAATCATGTAACAGGATTAAAACATCACTGACAAACTCCAAAAGCCATGTTATTTTGTTACTACTTGTGGATTCAATCTATATTTTCATTTATCATTAGAAGTTTCAAAATGACTATTAAAATTATGAACAGGGTAGGGCAGTGATGGCGAACCTATGACACGCGTGTCAGAAGTGACACACGAACTCATTTTTTTGGTTGATTTTTCTTTGTTAAATGGCATTTAAATATATAAAATAAATATCAAAAATATAAGTCTTTGTTTTAATATGGTTGCAAATATCAAAAAATTTCTATATGTGACATGGCACCAGAGTTAAGTTAGGGTTTTTCAAAATGCTGACACACCGAGCTCAAAAGGTTCACCATCACTGGGGTAGGGATAGCAAGAGAAAAGTGCTAAAAATGGCTAATATTAAATATCTAAACACAAACTGATCTGTAACTATACTTACAGTTGACCAATAATCCTATCTAATAAAGAGGGAATATGCAAAATGACCATCATGCCATAACAAGATGGCTGCACCAGCAGTAGAGGCAGGATCCCATAACACAAGATGGCTATGCCCCCAGTGGAGGCTGAGTTCCCATAACGCAGTGGTTTTCAATCTTCTTAATGCCTCGACCCTTTAATACAGTTCCTCTTGTTGTGGTGACCCCCAACCATAAAATTATTTTCGTTGCTACTTCATAACTGTAATTTTGTTACTGTTATGAATAGTAATGTAAACATCTGATATGCAGGATGTATTTTCATTGTTACAAATTGAACATAATTAAAGCATAGTGATTAATCACAAAACAATATGTAATTATATATGTGTTTTCTGATGGTCTTAGGCGACCCCTGTGAAAGGGTCATTTGACCCCCAAAGGAGTCACAACCCACAGGTTGAGAACCGCTGATCTAGATGGATACATAATTTTGCACATAAAATTATTTACACTAATTTGTTTACTTAGATTTGTTGTTATTCGGGTCTTTTTAAATGAAAGGCAGTCTGGAATTTTCTGTGAAGTTTCGTTGATTAACACTTTTAGTTTTTGTTTATATGTAAATGTATTTTATCCTCATTGATGAAAATAATTTTGCAGAGTGTACAATTCAACAATAATTATTATTTCTCATTTCTTAGCAGATAAGATTCCACCTCTGTCTGACTTTATCTGTACATAAGAGGTCTGATGTCATTGAAATTAATGTCTGTCTTTTATTTTTGACATGCTTAGGTCGTCCCTTATTACATTTAGGTGATACAAAGTTTCTCTAGTGTTTGATATAGATTTATTTTTGTCTCTCTTGCTAGAAGCATTCATGTCTTCTTTCAATTTTAGAATACTATATGTAATTGTTTTTGACCATATTCTTTCTACAGTCTTTTCTGTACTTCCTTTCTGCCTATACCAATTAGATGTATGTCAGTTTTCTCTAATATTTAGGCCCTTTATTCCTCTTTTCTATTTATTTGCTGTTTCTAATTTATGTGTTCTTCTACTTATTAAACTTTTGGAGTACCATTTATTTCCTTCTCTGTTGCATTGAACAAAACTGCTCAAGGTCTTCAATGAGTTTTCAAAATTCAACTCATATTTTTCATTTGTAAAATCTAAAAATTTAATTATTTGTTAAAAACTCTGTCAAATAATTATAATTAGAAACAGTTGCTTACCATCTTTTGTTTTTTTTAAACATTTCCTTGGAAGCAATTATATTTTATTAGAGGCTCAGTGCATGAAATTCGTGCACTCAGGTGGGGGTCCCCTCAGCCCAGCCTGTGCCCTCTCGCAGTCTGGGAGCCCTCTGGGGATGTCTGACTGCCAGCTTAGGACATCCTTAGACCTGCTGCAGAGGTAGGAGAGGCTCCCACCACTGCCACTGCTCTTGCCAGCCATCAGCCTGGCTTTTGGCTGAGCAATGCTCCCCCTATGGGAGCCCACTGACTACAAGGGGGCAGCTCCAGCATTGAGCGTCTGCCCCCTGGTGGTTAGTGTGAGTCATAGCAACTGCTTTTCTGCCTTTTGGTCAATTTGCATATTAGCCTTTTATTATATAGGATTGTGTTCCTGATAATTTTGTGGCTACATAAACTTTTAAAATTTTATTATTCTGCTGCCTCTTGATAATGGTGGCTCTTTGTTTCCATCTTTGTGTGTAAGCTCATTTTCATTTGTTCTTACATTGTGGGAATTCCAAGTGCTTAAACAGGAGATGCTTTCTTCCACTAAGAACTTGCACTTGCTCAGGAGCCTATATTTGTTATTAACTTGGTCCCATAATAATATGATATTCACAATCAATCTCATTAGTATTGCTGTTGCAATACTAATATTATTATTATGTGTTCACAAGCCCTGGCTGGTTTGGCTCAGTGGATAGAGCACTGACCTGCGGACTGAAGGGTCCCAGGTTAGATTCCAGGTAAGGGCACATGCCTGGATTGCAGGCTCGATCCCCAGTATGGGGCATGCAGGAGGCAACCGATCAATGATTCTATCATTGATGTTTCTATTTCTCTCTTTCTCCCTCTCCCTTTCTCTCTGAAACCAATCAAATATTTTTAAAAATAAGTGAAAATAGAGATTTTTCAGTTATTAAAATATATTTAATGAATAATTGCAGGAGCCTATTACCAAAAATTAGAGAAAATATGTCTCACTAACATACAAGAAATATTTATAAAATTCACTAAAAGTTACCCATCTAGTAAGTCACAATTTTAAAAATATTCATTATATCTCATATATACTGAAAAACATTAAATTAGAAATCAATAATAAAATTTTCAATAAAACTACACCATGTTAATTTAATATTCACTCTTTTAAATATCTCAAAAGTCAAAGATTCATGGAACTCCAAATAACACCAGCTGTATGCCAGGTACGAGCATTTGTAGACATAAAGGCTAAATTTGAGAATTATAGAGAAAAGAAAAACTAATCTCATTTTTCACACTACAGTTTCATAATTACAAAGGGAGTGTCCTATTAGTTTAATAATAGATGGTCATCTAGAATATAATCCAAAATCCCATAAAAAATACAGAGTTCCAAAGAATTGCTTTAGATAAAACCTGGTCTGTGAATAAATTGTTGGCTTTTCATATGTAGTAATTGAATTAAAAATCTATGCTCAGCTACAACATAATAGATATTAGCTTTGTTATTTTAAATAGTGTATCATATGGTTTATTTCCATCTCTCTCATTTCTGAGCAATTTATCTTTTCATTTATCCAAAGATCACCTTTTTTTCGTCTAACTGCATTACAAACAAGAAAGAGCAAGCTGTTCCAGATGATGATGTTAAACATTTTACACAGCATGCATGACAGTGAAATAGGATACTTGATGTTTGGAATTTGTCTATTCCAAATAGTATTAGTGCTACTAAATGGTGTTATAAATGGGCAGCTGCTACTAATACTAAGAAGCTTATCTCTGTATTATCAAAATAGAAGAAAGATTTTGTCTGCTTGACATCCTATCTTCCCAACCATATTATTTTTGCCTTTCCTCAATGTTTTTCTCTTTATTCCCTGATTTAATTGATAGTTACCAACATAGCCAGAAGAATGGAAATGGGGTTTAGCTCAAAGGGGAATTTTACATCTCATAGAATTCTCTTGTAAACCTATTAAAAATTAATGTCAAAATTTCTTCCAAATTGAGAGTGTTTGGGCAATAATATTAAATATATTTTTAAAGAATGTTATTTGCTTTGCCAAATCTTGGAAAAATTACCTAACATTATAAAGTACTAGTGACCCGGTGCATGAAATTCATGCACATTAAAAGGGGATTAATTAGAAGAAATACTTTAATATTGCTATTTGCCCTTTCTCTATAATATAAGTGTCAGAGATGAAAGAAAATTAATAAAATGTATATGAAAATCTTCCTCCTGTCAGAGTCTGGGGCATGCCACGGGAACCAGAGTCAAGTCCCCGCCCATCCACATGTGCCTCATAATTGCACAAGACCCAGACCCTGCCTGCCCCGTCCCCATTGGGCTAGATCCAGACCCAGCTGGCCCCACCCCCATTAAGGCACACCAGGTGGGGTGTGCGGCCTCAGGTCTCCTGCTGATTATTTGTTAAGGCTCGTTACTACAGCGGTTCTCAACCTTTGAGGGTTGAACGACCCTTTCACAGGGGTCGCCTAAGACCATCGGAAAACACATATATAATTACATATTGGTTTTGTGATTAATCATTATGCCTTAATTATGTTCAATTTGTGACAATGAAAATACATCCTGCATATCAGATATTTACATTTCGATTCATAACAGTAGCAAAATTACAGTTATGAAGTAGCAACAAAAATAATTTTATGGTGGGGGTCACCAGAACATGAGGAACTGTATTAAAGGGTCTCAGCATTAAGAAGGTTGAGAACCACTGCTCTAAACAATCTTTTAAGAAAAGCTTTTGCCCCAGCAGAAAAAATTGACATGTTTCTCTCACATTGATATTTCTGTCTTTCCCTTTCTCTACAAATCAATGGGAAAATATCTTCAGGTGAGGATTTTTTTAAAAAGAAAGAAAGGCTTTAAATGCCCAGCTGGCATGGCTAAGTGGTTGAACATTGACCTATGAACCAGGGGTCACGCATGGTTTGATTCCTAGTTATGGCACATGCCTGGCTTGTAGGCTCAATGCCCAGTAGGGGGCGTGCAGGAGGCAGCTGATCAATGATTCTCACTGATGTTTCTATCTCTCTCTCCCTCTCCCTTCTCTCTGAAATCAATAAAAAATATAATTTTAAAAAGAATTTTAATTTAGATTTTTAATGTTCATTTCAAGGTTCAAAATCATAAAGATGACAATTATCCTCTAAATGATGCAGATTCACTGAAGCTTCTTAATCAAATACTGCCTTTTCCAGGAGACTGTGCAAGAATGAGAGTTTTCTGTATGTGGCATATAACTTTTGCAGTTTGTTTCAGACACTCTGGGTGTGTTGCTAACAAGTTGCCCACAGGCATGATTTCCTTTACCAGTGTTACTGAAGTCCTTGCTACAATCTATGACTGCTGAACACCTATTGGGGCAGGCTAGGTTTTGAGTGACCTCGTGGGCATTACAGAGTTGATCATCTATATTCCAGCTGGTGCTGGCAGTATGCCCTGTAAAGACAAACGTTGATGAGTCCTGAATATTTTAAGCATGAGATAAACATCAATCTACTGATGTTTATGTGGACTGTAGATTGTTGAGACCATTCTGATAGCAGCCCATGAATAAAGGAACTTAGTGTCTGTTGTTTATTACTGCCTCTCCAGTAATTTATACAATTATGCAAAGAGTTTGGAGAGTATAAAGAATAAATGTCTAAAATTCCGCCTGTTTCTCCTAACCAAGGTGACTTTAAATGGTTATTTAGAAATATAATAAATATTCTTAGACACTTTTATTTTTACCTAATCAAGTTAGGAAGCTTTGTTTAAATATACAAAACTCTAAAATTTGCATTGATATACATTTCTTTAACAGGATAAAGGCAAAAATAATAATGTTTTTCTTATCTTTTATATGCAATCTAGAATTTGATATTTTTGTGCTTACATGTAGAGTGCCAATATTTATAGTAAGAAAAACTAAAAGAGCCCAGAAAAAAATAATAAAGGTGTCATCCGCATTGTTTTCTTTCTTTTGATAAGGCTTCAACCCTCCACAAAAGATTCGGGTTTTTATACAGAGGGTTTTAGAGGTCACAATGGGAGTTGCTGTGATTTCTGAGTTTATACAATATTAGTGAAACCTTGTCCAGCTTAGCTCTCATGCTGTGGCATTTATGTGGCCAATACACTCTTAAAAATCTGTAGAAACAGATTAACAACAGTTTGATAGTACCTCTGTTTCTGTTTTCTACCTCTGTGAGCTGCTTTTCCTAAGCACTTAATCATTGAGAGGCTGTGTGATATGCATTCACTTGTACCCTGTCATTTAAATTTTACCATTGCATGAAGGACAGATGATGTTATCCCCATCTTACAAATTAGTGCATCAGAGCTAGGATGGTTTAAAAACGTAGCCCAAGGTGACACAGCTAGCAGAGGCTATTTGCATTATTTGAACTGAGATCTACTTGATTGCAAAGCTTGTGTCATTAATCATTGGGCTGATTTACTTTTAGAGTATATGGCTGCCTGTCTATTGAAGCCATCTTTATTTTAACTTTTGATTCTCAGCCATATTTTTATATCACCACTTTAAAATGCCTACATGGTATATTTTTGCATAATCCATTCTTCCAGGAGAGTTCAAATGCTTTAAGAAGGTCAATGATTTTCTCTCATCATTGATGTTCCTATCTCTCTCTCCCTCTCCCTTCCTTTCTGAAATCAATAAAAATATATTTTAAATAAATTAATTAATTTTATTTAAAAGATAAATTATAAATGCATTTGTTGCTCAAGTTTTCAGAAGGCCAAAATCAAAATATTAGTCAGTATGCATTTTTTTTAGAGGCTATGGGGAAGAATCCGTTTCTAAGATCATTCAGGTTAATGTTAGTTTTGGTAGCGTGAGCTGCCTGTTTCCTTGATGACTATCAGGAGGCTTAGAGGCCTCATGTATTCCTAGTCATATGTTCTATCTTTACCAAACATAAGCCTTTCTCATGTTTTGAACCTCTAACTTCTTTTAAAAGACTCATGTGATTAGAGTAGTAATAAACTTTATCTTAATTAATGCAAAGTCAACTGAGTAGTAACCTTAATCACAGATGAAAAATATAATTTTCCATGAAATATAATCATAAGTATGCTATTTTATTAAAGTCACAGTCCTGGGATTATATTCAGAAATCTTGAGAAGTCATTTTTGGATTATGCCTACCATGTTTTAGATCAGTTATAATTTGAAGATTTTTTTAAACAACATATGACTTGAATTCTTAAATTAATTTGAATAAGCTCTATTAATGAGCCCTAGCCGGTTCTGCTTAGTGGTAGAGTGTCGACCTGTGGACCAAAGGATACTGTGTTTGATTCCGGTCAAGGGCACATACCTCATTTGCAACCTTCTCCCTGGCCCAGGCTCTGGTCAGGGTGTGTGCAGGAAGCAACCAATCAATGTGCTTCTCTTACATCGATATTTCTCTCTAACTTTCCCTCTCTCTTCCATTCTTCCTAAAAATTAATGAAAAAATATCCTCGGGTGAGGAATTAAAATATATATATATATATATAGATATATATATCTATATATATATATATATACACAAAGTGTCCCCTTGGGAGTTCAACCAGGAGACCGGGAGTATGATCACTTGCTATGATGCACACTGACCACCAGAGGGTGGAGCGGAACATGGCAAAGTGATCAGCAGCGGTGGCAAGGTGCTGAGGGAGCAAGGGGAGGTGGGGAGTGGGGAGGTGTGGAACCTGATCAGCCCTGATAGCAGGCCAGGCCTAGGGACCTTACCCTTGCATGAATTTCATGCACTGGGCCTCTAGTAATAATAAATAAGCTCTATAAATGATACTTTAATTCAATTTAATGTTAGTTATCAACTTATTGCCTCTCAGCTCCAAATCTATTTTGCCTATTCTATGAAAGTGGATCTGGTCCATTAAATAATTTTCTTCAATAGAAGATATTAGAGAAACTTGGCAGGAAATAAGGGTTTTGTTAACTGGTTTTGGTTGCTTGTTCAGCAGGTTCCAAGAGTGTGGCTTCCCCAGCGCTTAGACTCCTATAGTGAATGCAGTGTGAGGTTATCTGCAGTGCACACTGCTTTTCCAGTGTCTGGTTCTTACAGCACCAGCAGCCAGCAGCTTCCAATGGGAGCCCTTAAATTGGGTGGGTAACGTTTTTTCTGCCAAGGGCCATTTGGATATTTATAGCATTAATCAATGGCTATACAAAATTATCAACTTAAAAATTAGCCTGCTATATTTGGTCGAACATTTAATTAACTCACCTCTAATTCCTTGGTAGGGCCAGACCAAATAATTTTGAGGGCCTTATATGGTCTGTAGGCAGGACATTCCTCACCCCCGTGAAATGATTTTCTAATGGGGAACAACTCTCTATTATTGCCCTAGACTAGAGGATGGTTTTCAGGCATGTTCTGGAGGGCAGGTTACCAGCAAGTTTGATAAGCACATGATGTTTTCTCCACATTCAGTGATTCATAGTCATACCCTCTCCAACAATATCTGGATTTCAGTCCTGGGGGTCCGAGGTGTCTTTTTTTCATTGCTTATCTCAGCACTAGGAGTAGTGGCTATTCCATATATCTCCTATTCCTTTATTCTTTAGAGTTCTACTTACTCTCATTAGCCAATCTTTTCTTACTCTAATCTCTATGGTTAATTTATTTTTATACTTTCCATGTTTAAGTTACTGTGTGGTTACTCTCCCCTAATTGGATCCATACTGGTATGTGTACTAATACTAATCCCATATAATAAAAGCCTAATATGCTAAGTGTCCAGTCATCCATTCAACCAATCAAAGAGTAATATGCTAATGTTATGTTTAAGTCGCTCAACTGCTCGCTATGACATGCACTAACCAGCAGGGGGCAAACAGTCCACTGGCTGACCAGTCATTATGACGTGCACTAACCACCAGGGGGCAGATGCTCATGGCAGGAGCTACCGCCTGGTGGTCAGTGTGCTTCCACAGGGGGAGTGTTGTTCAGCCAGGAGCCGGGCTCACAGCTGGCAAGCATAGTGGTGGTGGTGGGATCCCCCGAGGGCTCCCAGACTGCCAGAGGGTGCAGGCCAGGCTGAGGGACCCCTCACCGAGTGCACGAATTTCTTGCACTGGACCTCTAGTAATATTATAATTTTTTTATAAATACTCTTCCAAATACTTACTCTGCATATTGAGAAACAGAGAGTTTTATTAAATTTTAGATAATATGTGATGTGTGGAATTTACAATATAGTTTTCTAGTTCAGGAGCTAATTCTTCAAATGCTTTTAGATTCACATTTATTTCTGGCATTTTATTTTGTGTTTGGTAATAGTTTCTATTCTTCATTTTTTAAAATTACCTTGCTTGCCATAAAATTGTTTGGATTTATTTTCCAACTAAAGGTTTGAGAATAGATTATATTTATAATCTATGATAGTTAACTTTCATATTTTAAATACATACTTTCCATAAAAGAATTCCCAATGACTTGATTTCTCAGCCACGATATTGTCATTCAAGTATTTACTTTTAACTTCTTTTCCTCTCTCTTTTTAATACCTATCCATGTAGATGAGGGTGTCATCTTTGTAGCATATGGACTCGCTGGGTATCTCAGTATCAGCTCATTCCCAGAGCCAACTCAAGGCTGCTTTTTACCACAAACTAGGCTTTAAAATTTATGAGTTGTTTTTTTGTTTTGTTTTGTTTTGTTTTTGTTTTTGGGGTTTTTTTTGGTGTGTGTGTGTGTGTGTGTTGTGTGTGTGTGTGTGTGTGTGTGTGTTTTGTCTGTCTGTGTTGTAAATAATCCCAGGAATGCCCTTTCTCTCAGTATCTCAATGAGCTGTTGCTACAGCTCAGGATTATCTGAGTTTCAAAAACATTTTTGTTTGGTCTTTGGATAGTTGCTTGCTTTTAAGTTCAATTTTACATTACAAAAGAAGTCATATTTTATATTATTTCTAGGAACTTAATAAAGAAGGATATTTAGACTATGTAATTATTTAAATGCCAGGAAAGAAAGAAATCTACAATGGGATTTTTTAAGATGGTAATGATATGAAAAACTTAATGTCAATAAATTTGTTACCATTGATAATATATACAGTTTTCCAGAAACAATAGGCTGCATAAAAATTCTCATAATAGCTTTCTAACAATTAAATGGTACCATCTCCTATAAGTCATACCCCCAGGACTTATGCACATATTTATGAGCTTGCTTTCTTCTGCAGCTCCTCAAATAGAATCCACATCTAACCAATTATTATGACTATTGCAAAACTAGCCGCATAATTTCATTTGTAACCAAAACTACTTCAATAGCTGTCTAGTAAGTCTCCCAGCTTCAGTCTTGCCCTTCTTCATTCTGTTCTCCACACCAACTAGATTGATACTATTTTTCCTCAAAGCGATTTGATTCAGAAAGGCAGATATTTTTCTTTGTTTCCTTTCAGACAAACTTCAGTTCTTAGTAGAGGGCCTACAAGTGTATAGCTGGCAGCTAATAAATATTTATTGAGTAGCTGAATGTACACAACATGGCCTCTAGGTGTCACTTTGACAGGAAATTTCACTTCCATTTTATTCACTCATCAAGCATCCATCTGCCTTCTTTCTGTACTGAATTGTGTCAGTGCTTCCTAGTTTAGAGACGTTACACTTACCTTTATGGAAGAATAGACATCAAACAAGGGACCAGAGGAAGAAAACAATAGTTGGGGTAAGAAGATGAGAAAGTTGAAGAAAACTGTGTCAGTTTTGTCGTTGTTGTTACTATTCGTTTTGAACGTTAACTTTCTCAATTTCTTTTCAAGCCCAAAATTTAATCTGTCAAAGAAAGAATGCTCATAACAGATATGGGAACATGATATAATTGTAGAATTAATAAAGCGGCCGTTTAATTTTTCCTGTTTTCTCAAATAAATTATGCAATAAAATAACATAGCATACAGATTTTTCTTAAAGTGCCCCAGTCAGCTTATGCTATAGTAATTTTGAATTTCTTTAGCCTATAAATTTTATTTATGCCAATAAAAGTCTTGGATAATCCATGTTACAGGTGAAACTCTAAAGGATATATTCAAAATAATCCAGAAAAATTAGGTGTCTGTGCACTTTAAATAGTATAATAGGGTTTATCCTTTGATTCATTATCCTATATAATAAAAGGCTAATATGCAAATTGTCCCCTCAACCGGGGGTTCCACAGGAAGTTTGACCAGGAGTTTGACCAGGGGGAAGTGCCAGCTGGCCAACCTCCCACTTCTTCTCGCCCCGGCTTGCCAGGCCCATTGCATCCAATCAGGGAAGTCTGGCTGGACCCCACTTGGACATGAATTCGTGCACCAGGCCTCTAGGTCTCCATATTGGTGTTAAAATATCCAAATTCTCTGAGTTAATAGTAATATCTTTCACCTAGATTTTAATAGTAAAAAAGTATAAATTTTTTACATGAGTTATAAATTCATGTATTAAAGAGTATATAATTCCTTATAATAGCCAAAAAGTTTATCTACAGAAATAATTTTATAATAACTCTGCAAAAAATATTTAAGAGAGAAAAATTCTTGAAGTGAAATCTTTCCCATTTAATTTTTCTGTCTATACATTTTTATTTCTGTTTTCATGACCACAATTTTCCAGTTTCTCCAACTGTGTGTTATGTTTAAATTATTTTTACATTTTGTTTACTGTTGTTGTGTGTGTGTGTGTTTTCACTTAATCAAATAATTCTAAATGTATCAGTGTGGAAGTAAGATCTCAAAGTCAGATATTGTGTAATGAAATTAATTCATAGATAAAAGGTAAACAAGTAACTTTTCAGAATTCTCTGTATTAGATATAAAGCTGTGACCACTGAATCAAAACAGAACACTGTGTATTTGATCAGTTCAATATTTTAGTAGAGTGATGGAATGACTTAAAAGATTACTACTGAAAGTTAAGTTATATTTTTTATTGTTTTTAATGCCATATAAACTAGTTACAAATATTGGCCCTCAATCTAAAGTAGTCAAATATTAGTATTTATCATGTGCTCATCTACTATAAAACAATATGAATTTACTTCATAAGTTGCAAGAAAATGTTAAATTATACTTACATATTTATAACCATGCAAGCTTATTGACAGGGCAGTAGAATCAGTGAAATGGTTAGAAAAGGAAATTCCATCAGCAAGAGTATTTCCTTTCTATCTCTGGTTAGCTTGGATTAAAATGATACACACAATTCCTATTTGATCTTGATGACATTGCAAATTCTCAAATGTCCTCATGTAATATATGGTTTCAACTATGGTTACTAACATTATTAATACCTAACAAGCATTACTTAATTATTAGAGCAAATTAATTAAAATGCTCTGATAATGGCAATTGATTTTTAATTTTATTTTAAAATTTGATGAGTGTACTTTAAGTGCATTTAAAACTGAGTTATTTTTTCCTTTTGTGTGCTTTATTACATACACAACCCAGTTTTATTTTATGGGAAATGCCTCTTATATGGTTGACAATGGTAATTGAATCGTTTCATCTAATCCTTTGTGTACCATGCTGAAAGTGTTGTTTTAATGACAAAAGCAGTCCAAACACTAGAGTTAGTGTGTTGTTAATTAACTCATTTTATTATTTTGTTTTCTTAAATTTCCAAATATTTGAAAATTACACTGTCACAAAGTAATTAGAGACTTAGAAAATAGAGGCCTGTTTCCAGCTGCTAGGTAAAGTATAATCACTTTAGAAATGAAATCTGACAGGTGCTATTTCTGATTAGCATCTTGAAATGACAAGTCAATCTCTAAAAGCTTATTTACTACTCAGTATCAAAAAAGATTTTAACATTTGAAAGAAAATAATCTAAATCAGTCAGAGGGATCAAATAAATAAATAATTTCACCTAAAATGTCTCCATCTCATTTGCCTTTTTCACTTTTCTTTCACCATTTTGTTGAGATAAGAAGAAAAACCCTAGCCTGATATACTTTCAATTTTTCCTTATAACTATTTGCAGTCTTCTCATACTTGTAAACTTGTATGCTATCCCATGTGTGAAATTTTGTAGTTGATATGTATTTGCAATCTTCTCATACTTTTCAGCTTGTATGTTATCCTACGTGTGAAATTTTGGAATTGATATGTACATGCTGTGGTCCTTAGTCTGTTTGGGCTACTATAACAAAAATACCATACACTGGAGACGCCTTAAACAACAGAAATTTATTTTGCAATGTTCTGGAGGCTGGGAAGTTCAAGAACAAGGCACTGACATAACTAGTGTCTGCTGAGAGCTCACTTTCTGGTTCACAGATGACCGTCTTCTTTCTCTGTCCTCACATGGCAAAAAGGGATGAAGGAGTTATCTGGAGTACCTTTTATAAGGGTACCGATTGCATTCTTCAGGGCTCCACCTCATGACCTTATCACATTCCAAAGGTCCCACCTCCAAAGACTATCACATTAAGGATTATATTTCAATATATGAATTTTGAGAGACTCAATCATTGCTCAATAGCGGATCCCAACTGACTACTTTGCATTTTGACAGGTTGTTTGTGTGTGTGTGTGTGTGTGTGTGTGTGTGTGTGTGTGTGTGTGTGTGTGTAGGGAGTTATGGGTCAGTTATGTAATTAAATTAAGGAAATAAATATTTAGAAAAACTTATGTGCAATGTAATTCTATTTAACACACATACTAGTTTGTGACTGCTTCAGAATTTTTTTTATACTGACCAAATGGAGGTAGGAGAATATTTAATTCTTTGTTTCCATACTTTAAACGTTGCAAGTATTAAAGACAGAATATCATTACATATTCACTCACTAATACATTCTGCTCTGAGAATTCCAACGTTCATTGAAATTGCCACAGAGGGCATAGAATGAACATATTTTCTCTGTATTTACTGCCAATAAATATTGCTAAAATTGAGGCTTTTGCCAATATAGTACTTCAATATAACAAAAAGAAAAATAAAATTTTGCATTAATTCTACCATAGTTATTTTTTACTACAATGAGCTATGTGGCATGCATTAGAAGTATTTAGTAAGACAGATATATGATAGAGTAATATCCTAAAAAATAATGTGTCAATTGATTATGGTCTACATTTTATTTATAGTTGCTTTAAAATATTTAGTAACTTCTAACATATGGCTTCTTTCGAATGAATAGAAACCAAAAATCATCAAAGATTAAGAGGCTTAAGCTTACTCTTTGGAAAAGTGAAAATAAAGGTCTCATTAGTTTGATAGTAAACAATGTTATTTCTAACGGAAGAAAAGTCGAGGTACTGGATAAATTTAAATTTACCTAAGTTTAATTTACATTTACCTGTTAACCTAATTTCAAAACATATAAAGTAAAAAATTCATATAATTGATGAAAAAGTTAAATTATTCCAAATCATAATGAGCAATTTTGACAAATAATTATTGGTACCTGGCACAAAGATAGATACAATCAATATATATTTAAGCCATCAAAATTATACAAAATCAAATTTATCAAATTGTCATAGTTAAATTTACAGTGAACACATAATATACATTATTTTCTAGTGTGCACAAAGCATGGCAAAAATGGATACAATTACTGGCAATAAAATAAGCATCAAAATTCAAATAATTGTAAGTGTACATATTGAAGCTAAACTAGAAATAAATAACAAAAAGTTCATTAGATATACTCACTTATTTGGAATTTAAACAATATACATTTAGATATTCCGGTTAAAAATAATAAAATTTAAAAACATTTTGAATTAAACTAAAATGAAAATAAGGCACATAAAAATGTGTGGAATACAGCTAATGCCATATTGCTTTAATTTTTATAGCTTTAATTGTACTTGTTTCCAATGTAATATGAGGAAACCAGTGAAATAAAACATCCAACTCAAGAATTTAGAAAAGGAAAAGCAACTTAAACCCAAATAATAAAGTGATAAGATAGAGACTAAAATTAGTAAATAATAAAATAATTCAAAATGAAGGGCTAACAAAATTTAATTTGTTCTTTGAAAACTAATAAAATTGAAACTCTCTTTGTATTATTAACTAAAAAATAAGACATAACTAACTTAGGTATGAAAATGTGGAATTCTCTAAAGTTTCTGAAGACCTGTAATAATTTAATTAATATGTTTTAAAAAAATTGTTTTAAAAGAGAATTAGTAAAATATAGAATATATCCCCCAAATCCCAAATGCAATCAAGAATATCAAAATTAAAACATTTGATAATTTAAAGTGTCAACATTGATATTGAACCACCATATAACTTATTCATAATTACTTATAATAGAAATTGACACAATTTCTTAGAAAAGCACATCATCTTGAATTTAATATTGCACATGTACCAAGATATTTCTTTAAAAAATGTTTTTTTTAATTTTTTTAAAAAATGTTTAGTTTTAATAGAAAAAACAAAACTGAACTATATATTAATGGGATACAAATGGAATTATCTATAATAATGAAAGCAAAATATGCTAATCAGACCAGACAGCCAAATGACCTTCCAGACTTCCTTCTGGATGTCCTTCTGGACAAAGCCACGGTGGCGGGGGCTGAGGCAGAGTCAGTTAGGGGAGATCAGGCAGGCAGTCAAGTGGTTAGGGGCAATCAGGAAGGCAGGTGAGTGGTTAGGAGTGATCAGGCAGGCAGGCAGGCAGGCAAGCAGGCAAGCAATTAGGAGGCAGTAGTCCCAGATGTGAGCAGGATGTCCTGAATTGCAAGAGGGTGCAGTCCAGGCTGAGGGGACCCCCCCTCCCGTGCACAAATTTCATGAACCAGGCCTCTAGTCCTATCTAATAAAAGAGAAACATGGTAATTAGGGTACGACCACTACCCTTCCCATTGGCTAATCAGGGCAATATGCAAATTAACTGCCAGCCAAGATGGTGACTGGCAGCCAGGCAGCTGGAAGCAAACATGAGGCTTGCTTGCTTCAGTGATGGAGGACTCCAACGTTCCCCGCCTGCCTTGCCGACCTCTGAGCTTGCAATTTGAAACATTGTAACAAATATAGAAGCTAAACAAAACCCCAGAAACCTGCTTTAGTCAGCCAGGCTTCAGCCAGCAGGACCGCAACATTGTTTCAAATACAGAAGGTAAACAAAGGCCAGAAACCTGCTTTCAGCAGCCGAGGCCTCAGACTGGAGCTGAGCCTCAGAGCTAATGCTGGCCCAGAATAAAAAAAATAAATAAAAAAAGAAGCGGTTGGGAGCTTCAGTCACTCGCCAGCCTGAAAACGGCCCTCAGCCCCTCACCCAGACTGGCCAGGCACCCCAGTGGGGACCCCCACCCTGATCCAGGACACCCTTCAGGGCAAACCAGCCGGCCCCCACCCCTGCGGCTCTGTGTGTGACAGGGGGCGGGGCCACAACCTCCCTATCCGCCCTGCTCTGTTCGTGACAGGGGAAGGTGCCCCAACCCCCTGATCAGTCCTGCTCTGTGCCTGATAGGAGGGAGCTCCCCCACCCCCTGATCACCCTGTGGCTCTGTGTGTGACAGGGTGCGGTGCCCTAACCCCCTGATCGGCCTTGCTCTGTGTGTGACAGGGTGCGGCGCCCCAACCCCCCCCCCCCACGGGCCCTGCTCTGTGTGTGACAGGGGGCGGTGCCCCAACTCCCCTATCGGCCCTATTCTGTGAGTGACAGGAGGGAGCTCCTCAACACCCTGATGGGACCTGCTCTGTGCGTGACAAGGGGAGCTCCTCAACCCCCGATCGGCCCTGCTCTGTGTGTGACAGGGGGCGGTGCCCCAACCCCCCAATCGGTCCTACCCCGAGCGTGACTGAGGGTGGAATCGCAACCTCCCGATCTGCCCTGCTCTGTGCATGACAGGGGGCAGTGCCCCACTTCCCCAATCGGCCCTGCTCTGAGCCTGACCAGGGGCTGCACCTAGGGATTGGGCCTGCCCTCTGCCACCCGGGAGCAGGCCTAAGCCAGCAGGTCATTATCTCCCGAGGGGTCCCAGACTGCGAGAGAGCACAGGCCGGGCTGAGGAACCCCCCCCTCCCCCCTGAGTGCACAAATTTTTGTGCACCGGGCCTCTAGTATATTACATAATAAACTATATAGTGATGACAGCAAATTAGCTTCATAATTACATATTTCTATGGATAAGTTGCCAAAATTTATTCTAAGTCTGTAACCTTGTTTCTGTATACCTAAGGGTGGGATTGTAAAACTATAATGAAAATGAAAATACTTTTAAAAAATCAACCCGTAGTGTTGATTTTCAAGGGAGGGAAGGAGAACCAGTTAGAAAAAGCAACAGGCAAAAACATTTAGAGCCAGTAACATTTTATTTCTTAACTTCATGAGTACATACATATTTGCTCTACTCTCTTTTCATGAATATGCACATATATTTTTATGGATGAGATATTTCATTTTAAAAGTAAAGGAAACGTCATGAAATGTGACTGGTTTCACGTTTGGAGTCTGGGAGACAGGAAGCAGGCCTACAGCAGTTTGACCCTATAAGGTCCATTATCTAGAAAAATGTCCATGCTGGGTTCCATTGAGCACTAAGCATAGCTGGCCTCTCCTGTCCCTTGTAAAAAGAGATAGGCTTTTTCTTTATCAGCTTTTTAAAATAATGTTTTTATAAATGTATTTTATTGATTTCAGACAGGAAGGGAGAGAGAGAGAGAGAGAGAGAGAGAGAGAGAGAGAGAGAGAGACTTTAATGATGAGAGAGAATCATTGATCAGCTGCCTCCTGCACTCCCCCTACTGAGGATCAAGCCTGCAAACCAGGCATGTGCCCTGGCCTCCTGGTTCATGGGTCAGTGCTCAACCACTGAGCCACATCAGCTAGCTTAGCTATAATTTTTTTTAATAGTCAGGCAAAGAAGAATATCCCTGAAGGGTTTCATCATACAGACAAATCACTAGGAATTGGGAATCTTAGATAAGGTCTTATGTTGGGGAAGGGAGAGGACCCCAGCAAATGGATCACAGATAAAACTGTGAATATATTCCACCAGAATATTACTGATTTATATCTTTATAAAAGATGTCCAGTCATGTTTGTGTGTGCAAAATATGAATATTATTTGGCAGATGATACTAATATTTAAAAGCCAATCAAATATTTATTTCCATGACACAGCAACTATTTGATATCTTTGGTTCTGGATATACTTGAGGATGAAACTTATTTTATTCTAAAACTGGTGTCTCATTTCCCAGAAAACTTTATGTCTGTGGCAAAGACTTCCAAAGTGTCTGTTCAGGGCTAATATCCATATTTATTAGCTGCACTTTGATTTTGTGATGTAAGAGGAGATTCACCTCAACATTTTCTTCAGCAATTTTTACCCCTCCAGAGTGCAATCTGACTGATAGACATGAGTTGACACCTCTTCAGAAATTAATTGAGAAGCTCCGATCAAAAAACAGGTAAACACTTCTAAAACACAGTTGCACTCTTGCTTCATTTATTACTAGTGTTTTCTCATTGCTATTTGTTATAGACAAAAACTTTGAGAAAACAGAATGAAAAGACACCCAATATTTGTGTCTACTGTTAAAACTGTTCTCAAGAGCCTGGATGCTGTGGCTCAGTGGTTGAGCATTGATTGAGCTATGAACCAGGAGTTCAAAGTTCAATTGCTGGTCAGGGTGTATACCTAGGTTGTGGGCTAGATCCCTCCTAGTAGGGGGCTTGCAGGAGTCAGCCAATCAATGGTTCTCTCTCATCATTGATTTTTCTATGTGTCTTTCCCTCTCCCTTCCTCTCTGAAATCTATAAAAATATATTTTTTAAAAAACACACAAAAATCTGTTTCAGCCCTAACTGGTTTGGCCCAGTGAATAGAGCGTCAGCCTGGGAACTGAAGGGTCCTGGGTTTGAGTTTGATCAAGGGCACATGCTTGGTTACAGGCTCAATCCCCAGTAGGGGGCATGCAGGAGGCAGTCGATCAATGATTCTCTATCATTATTAATATTTCTACCTCCCTCTCTCTCTCCCTTCCTCTCTGAAATCAATAAAAATATATTTATTTAAAACAAAAAGAACTGCTCCACAGACTGTGGGATCTCAGAGGGAAAGCTGGGGAGGGGGCGGGGGGGGAGAGATCAGCCAAAGAACTTGTATGCATATATGTATGACCCATGAACATAGACAATAGGCTGGTGAAGGCCTGGGGCAGAGGAGGGGGGAGATGTGGGCAAAAAGAGGTCAATGGGGAGGGGGGGAGGGCGAGAGAGAAAGAGGACATATGTAATACTTTCAACAATAAAGATTTTTTAGGAAAAAAAACAAAAAACTGTTTCAAAGATACCGGAAAGATATGTGAGTCTAATAGAGTGAGAACTTAAGAATACTACAAATTCTGAGGTTCTGCTATATGTGACCAATCCTGTTATTGTAGCAAAATCACTATTGATTGTAATATGTGTTGTCTAACCTGGAGTTTATTGGTGTGTTTTTTCCAGGTAATACAGAGGGATATTAAGAATCATTATAGCCCAGTCTGTTGTAGCTCAGTGGTTGAGCATTGACCCAGGAATCAAGAGGTCACCGATTGGATCCCCAGTCAGTGCATATGCCTGGGTTGTGGGCTCAATCCTCAGGAGAAGGCGTGCAGGAGGCAGCCAATCAACGATTCTCTCTCATCATTGATGTTTCTCTCCCTCTCCCTTCCTCTCATTTGACTCAATAAATATATTTTTAAAAAATTTTTTAAAGAATCATTACAAGTAACTTACTAACAAGTTTTTAAAACAAATTTTCTTTAAAAAAAAATAGATATATTTTATTCCACTTGTGTTTTATAAATATAAAAGTTATTTTTAAGTTTTAGTACATTTAGACTATTTTTGTCTCTTTGTATAAACTTTATGTTTAAGTTTATATACCAGTATTTTATAGTTTAAAAATATATACACATATTTTTACAAAACCTATGAATTTGATTGAAGTCGTCATATGACATTTAGAATATAAGAACAACCAAAATTATTTCTAAAATGACTTTTTAAATTTTCAAACTGTACTTGAAATTTCATTAACAAAGAAATCAATATAAATCATATTGTATCAGAAATAATTTTTTTAAAGACTCTAAAGATAATTTTCTAGATTTTTTTAAAGCTTTATTCATTAATGTTAATGCATATAATTTTTGGTTAAGGAAAAAGAAAACTTCTATAAAATTATGAAAATCTTAGGTCTCAAAGCTACATTTTGTGTATTAGGTTCTTTAGATGTCTTAAAATTTGGAGTTGAAGAATTACTAATAAATAAAGTTCTCAGTTTGTTTGTTTAATCCTCACCTGAGGATATTTTTTCATTGGTTTTTAGAGAGAGTGGAAGAGAGAGGGAAAGACAGAGAGAAATATCTATGTGAGAGAAACACATAGATTGGTTGCCTCCTGCACATGCCCTTGACCAGGGCCCAGGAGGGGAGAAGGCTGCAACCAAGGTAACCCAGGACCCTTCAGTCTGCAGGACAATGCTATATCCACTGAGCCAAACTGGCTAGGGCTAGCTCTTAGTGTTTTAATGATTTTGTTTTGAGTTACTTAAACATTAACTTCTAAGACAGGGGAGGGTGGGTGGGAAGAGATCAACCAATGAACTTGTATGCATACATGCATAACCTATAGACACAGAAAATGAGGTGGTGAGGGCCTGGGGGAGCAGGCGCTGGAGAGGCTGGAAGAGGTCAATGAGAGAAAAAGAGGACTTTGTAAGACATCTTAAATAATAAAGAGGTAATATGCAAATTGACTGTCATGCCCTTGCACAAGATGGCCACCCCCATGTGGTCACAAGATGGCCACACCCATATCATCACAGAATGGCCACGCCCATATCATCACAGGATGGCCACACCCATGTCATCACATGATGGCTGCCACAAGATGGCCGGCAGGGGAGGGCAATTGTGGGTTGACCAGGCCAGCAGGGGAGGGCAGTTGGGGGCAACCATTCCTACAGGGAAGGGCAGTAGGGGCAACTGGGCTGGCAGGGGAGGGCAGTTGGGGGCAATCAGGCCAGCAAGGGAGCAGTTAGGCATCGATCAGGTTGGCAAGGGAGTGGTTAGGGAGTGATCAGACTGGCAGGCAGAAGCAGTTAGGGGCAATCAGGAAGGCAGGCAGGTGAGTGGTTGGGAACCAGTAGTCCCGGATTGTGAGAGGGATGTTCGACTGCCATTTTTGGCCCGGGGCCTAAACCGGCAGTCGGACATCCCCCAAGGGGTCCCAGATTGAAGAGGGTGCAGGCTGGGCTGAGAGACACCCCTCAGTGCACAAATTTTGTGCACCGGGCCTCTAGTTCGACAATAAAGATTTTTTAAAATAATAATAATAAATTAATTAATTAACTTCTATTTTTGTTTATTGTGACCTGAGTCTTAGTAAGAGTACTGTAGAATGGATGAGCTTTAGTTAAAAAAATATAACTTAAGGAACACTTACAAATACAGTAAGACCTTGAAAGTGAACAAACATTGAAATATACACAATACTAGACATAAGAGTAAAATAAGCAGGTATTATTTATCAATATATACTTCTAATTGTTAGAAAATGCTTTAATTACTCACTTTAAATATTCTAATATTAAAACAGTAAAATTACAAGTAGTGGGCATAAGTATTAAAGGAATTAAATATATATTACATAGGATTGCAAAGCCAAAATTAGTTATATTTAAAAGATCTTGATTTATTTTCACATTTATCCACATTGTAAACTGAAATTGTTTAGCTTTTTCAATAAAATTTTTAGTTTCCTGAATTTAATAAAAATTCCAGAAGAGGGAGATGTTTACTCTCAAATGAAAAACATATTTTTTTGATTTGAATACATTGAATTATATAAAATAATGAGAGAATAAAAGCTTTACATGTCATCTTTAATACATGGGAATTATAGACAGTAAATCTTTGTTATGGTTAAAATTTTATATTATTCTATGATGCATTATAGGTACTTGTCTTGTTTCTGAGTAAGATTTTATACCAATTAATTTTTCTTAATTAAAATAGTTCTCTAAAACACATACTTATTTTTTTAATATAAGAAATCCATGTTCCTGTCATTTTAAGTAGTATGCAACATTTTAAAATGTATTTATCAAAATACATTTTCCTTTCCAGTTGTTAATAAATAGTGCTATTTTTGTTAAGCTGGTTTAAGAATCATATAGAGACAATTATTTACTATCTTGAAATAATTTAAAATAAATTAATTACTTCTAAATATATATCTACTGACTCATATAGTTTGTTGTTGTTCTTGTCGTTGTTTCGGTTAATCCTCACCCAAGGATATTTTTCCATTGATTTTTAGAGAGTGGGGGGGAGAGGGAGAGGGAGAGAGAAATATCAATGTGTCACATTGATTGGTTGCCCCCTGCATTCACCCCAACCTGAGCTGGGGAACCTGCAACCAAGATATGTGCCCTTATCCGGAATCAAACTTGGGACCCTTCAGTCCACGGGCCAACACTATCTACTAAGCCAAACAGCTAGGGCAAGTAATATAATTTTTTTATTTGACTCTTTTATTTTCTAAATAAATGATTTGCTAAAAAGAGGTTTTCTAATAAAAATATTTTAAGATTATCTTTTTTTCTAAATCAGACTAATTCCTAATAAGTAAAGGCAATCCATAGTTTTCTATTGTCTTTTCTGATGAGAAGGGAGAAATCACAGTAGATATAATACCATGTATTTATACATTTAATTGTACAGATAGTATCTGTGATAATATCTGTATCGCAGCAAAGCACTTTGTTATTTACCCACCCGACTAGCCCATAAGGCTATGCATTGGCAGTCTGGATCTTGCGGGGAGAACATACATACACAAAACTGTTTTGTGTGAAGTTTTCTCCCCCTCTGCAGTTATCTTGTGAAATCTCTACTTCTGCACTCTCTGGATTCAATATTTTTCTCTCTATCATTAAATATAAAGTATGTGAAAAGCCAGTACCAACATACATATCATCTGCATCAGTATATTCTTTGGCCAAATCTTTTTATGTCCCTGAAGCATATGGACATGAGCCCTGTATTTTTCACCACCTCTATTTGAGTTTCTAAATTTTACTGAAAGTAGTAAGTGGGTACTTTCTCCTTAGAGGTGATTTTCATATTGTTTGCATCAACTTGTCCTGCAGCTTTCTATTTACATAAGCTCAGGACTGCAGATAAATTATGGGCTAATATAGTAATGTCAGAATTGTTGAAAAACAGATAAAAATATTTTCAGGGAAATACCAAAACTAAACTGATAGTCATGCTAACCTTTCTCTCAAAATTAGTGTTTTTAAGCACTTTGAATCATTGTCAACAGCATGGGAACTCTGACATTTGCACCAAATTAAGTCCTAAATGTTCTCTAGAATATTTAGGAAATATTAATTTGTTAAAGAAAGTACAGTACTGATTTAGACATGCTCCCCAAATGAGCTTTCTTTGAAGAAGTTTTACATTCAGAGTTTACTTTAGTCTTTTGAATAAAGTTGCTAATGGAGTTATTTTAATAGTAAACTTATGAACTCTGCAAGCTCTAGTAATGTTGGGGGAGGGGGGAAAATAATTAAAAATGTGTGCCTCCATCTCCTTCCCTTGTCATTCTTTACACATTATTTCACAATGCACAGGACTATATCTCATCATTATACAACCTCATCTTAAAAATTCAATGTTCCCTTCATGTCACTTATTCCCTCTAAATGCTCATTACCTTTACAAAGAAAAGGTGATGATCCCTCCTTCCTATTAACTTTGTACTAACAGTATTCTCAGTCATAACCCAAAAATAGTTTCACAATGCCTATTTGATATTTCTTTCTATTTGAGAATATGCACACACAAAATATGCAAAAAGAATGCTCCAAATAGGGATGCAAAAATAAAAAGGAAGAATGTGTTCCTCTTTAGGGTGAAAATAGAATTCCTCTTGTGAAAAGCATTCAAAGACTCTCAGATGTATTCAGACGCAAGTACTTTAGAATGACCTGAAATAATTTCATCAGCTGGTCTCTAGTTCTTACCCTTCACTGAATACGTCCTTATGCCAACACCCATCATACCCAAAGATCGGTCTGTTACAAGGCCTTTACGACTCAAGCTCTGGCCTATCTCTCCACCTTTGTGTTTTCTGTCTAGACCTAACACCAGGATATTTCCAAGGAAACATTTATTTATCCTGTAAAACTTTTAACTTGTTTCTTAGATTCCTGGACACTTTGCTTTTCTTTCTCACTCTGCACGAGTACTTATACACTGTGTTTCATAGTGCATTTTACTTACTATAATCAGAACTACAATGTATTTATTATAGCAAGATGTTTTTATTATAGCAAGACTCTTTCCCCCCACAAGATTGTTAATACATAGGGCCCTGCATCTCTGTATTATATCTTGGAACCTACACATAGTTAGTATTCACCCAATCAGTGAATTATTATCTGAGTTTATGCTAACCTTTGTCTCTCCTGTCCTCCCAATTAAAAATATCTACAGATCTGAAACATATTTATATTTTATACATTCTTCAAGTGCATACTCACATTTGCCTCCATCAACTTACTATTCCAGTCTTCATTTGTGTTTCTCTACTGTTTTCTTATTTTTTATATAAACATATTTAATCTTCTATTGCTTAGTGACTCATATTAACCTTATTGTCAGATTTCAGTTCTTTAAGCTCAGGGACACAGTATTATGCTTCTTTAAGTCTCTAATGGTTGCTAAGTAAAAATTAGGTCCAAAATTTGTAATCAATAAATACTGATGGTTTTATTAAAATTGTCAGAGACATTGAATAGGTTGATAATACATGACAAGTCTTTTTTTTTAAAGATGCTTTTTCACACTTGGGAACAAAATTTCGGCTGTCTTTTAAAAGTCTCAAATGTTAGGAGATAAAAATAGAGCTTTTGAATATAAGTGATAGACAGCTGGCTGGTAATGTGATGATGAGTCATTTGACATTCCTTTCAATTTATTCCTTCAGAACTTTTCATAAGAATCTGTGCCATTAATCAGCAGTAAGGACTCCAGCATAGCTTGTGGGTGGATCTTAGAAGTGGCCAAAAATATATATTGCCAGAATATTCTAACGATAATATTATCAATCTACTAAAGGTTTAATTGCACATGGGTAGTTAGGATTTTTGATCCAGAATTCAACAAAAGAAGGACAATATACTAGAGGTTTTTGGTGCACAGAACGAGGCCCAATCAACTGAGCCACACCAGCCGGGGCTTATTATAGCTTTGTGTGCTCCCCCATAAAAGGTAGTCGTGTAAAGGTGAGACATTTCCTACATGCTGCCTGGAATCTTTTCTCCCGGTGCTTTCGCACAAAACAGACTTTTGTTTGCCAGTGGGTGTAAGCCTCAGGACCACTACAGGGCCTTTTTCCAGCAATAGCTTTTCACTGCAAGCACAGCTATCAGCAGTGTGGGGAGATGGCAGCCCTGTGCCGAAAGGCCTCCTCATGGCTGGAACTCTCTCAGGATATGCATTGTTTGAAGGTTGCCAAAGTAGAGTGAATGTCCAAGGAGATTTTGACAATGACAAGAATGGGCATTCTTATAAAAACGCAGGTGCTTATATTTGCCAGCTCACATCATTTTATGCAAAAATATTGCATGAGGAATATAACTTCCTAAATCCTACCAGCTGAAAGTGAAAACGGGCTACATATCACATGTTTACTTATATAACATGTTTGCTTCTTATTGCATCACGGTCATAAGCTTTAGTGCTAATGACTCACCCCTTATCAACCATTCCTCTGAGCCTCTGCTTTCTTCTGCAAATCTGTGAAGGTATTTTTTTAAAATTATGAGTTTTAACACTGTGTTATGCTAATGTAGCCAAATTTCATTTCGTATTTAAATTTCGAGGAGTGTTTTATAATTAATAATGTCTAGGAATTAAAACACTTTCCCTGTATCAAATCCCACACGAGAGATGTGAATTTTGAGCTATAAATAGAAAACCTAGTGCCACAACAGCTGATTATGCTGGCTACAGGGATTCAGCTCCACTTTTCAATGTAGTGGTGTCTGTTAGGACACACCTCTGTCAGGACTTGTACTATTTTAGGTATGGAACATCCAAGCAAAACCTCTCTAACCAAAAGCTGCAATATAATACCCCAAAAGATGCAGATGTTAAATGTTGCTCAGGGGTCCTGCTTATAAATGATTCTATTTTATAAAAGTGGAATCAAATGGCTTACACAAACTAGGCTATGAAAATAGAACACAAAGTTCATTTTATAAGATTCAACTGCAATACGCCTTTTATAATTTTTCTTGCCCTAAGTTAAAAATAGACTATATATTCTGTGGAAGATTTTACATTTTTTTAAGAAGAAACTTAACCGCCCTGGCTGGTTTGGCTCAGTGGATGGAGCGTCAGCCTGCGGACTGGAGGGTCCCGGGTTCGATTGCGGTGAAGGGCATGTACCTTGGTTGCGGCTCAATCCCCAGAAGGGGGTGTGCAGGAGGCAGCTGATCAATGTTTCTCTCTCGTTGATGTTTCTGACTCTCTATCCCTCTCCCTTCCTCTCTGTAAAAAATCAATAGGAAAATTATTTTTTTTTAAAAAGAAACTTAACATATGTTTCTACTAAGTCTTCTTTTTATGCTTAGCTAGCAGCACTTACAAGATGGTCAAATTCCTGATGTGCGGTATCACTATTAAAGATGTTAATATGACGTAGTTAGTAATCCAATCAAGAGATGTTTGCTCCGGTATGGCTTAGTGGTTGAATGTCAATCTATGAACTAGGAGGTCACAGTTCAATTCCTGCTCAGGGCACATGCCTGGGTTGTGGGCTTGTTCCCCAGTAGGGGTCATACAGGAGGCAGCCGATCAATGATTCTCTCTCATCATTGTTGTTTCTGTCTCCCTCTCTCTTCTTCTCTGAAATCAATACAATTATCTTTTTTAAGATATTTGCTCCTGATTTAGTATATGAATAATAGAAATCTGTGGATAAATTAACATTTAAAATTAAAACTAAAAAGATGTCATAATTGATAGAGTGTAGATAATGAGAAATACAGTTTTGCAAATATATATTTGGGGCACATTGGAAGGAAATTAATTAGAAGAAATATTTTAATATTGCTATTCACCCTTTCTCTAATAGAAGTGTCAACCAAATTCACGATCAACAATGACAGATTGAAACACATGCATGTGATTGATGCCAGTGAGAGCTTTATATGTATTGCACATGTGCGAGTCAACTTAGCCTTTTATATATATAGAATAAACTTGCTTAATTAGACCTGCTTTCTGATTTAGCTAAGCTTTTCCCAGCCCAGTGATGCATCCCAACTTCTCTTTCAAGTAATTGTCAGCAACACAGCAGTAAATATCAACAAGAAGCAAATTATTATTGTAGATCATGCAGGGAGAACAAAGGGTAAAATATTTAACTGTAGCAGTGTTTGACTATATTCTGTGCAGTGAGAAAACCTGAAGTCATTTTCAAGTTTAGCCATTTCTTTCTTCTTTTCAGTCGGATGAAGTTTCTAAACTTTCTAAACCTCCATTTTCCAGCTAATGAAAAGAAAATAGAATTCCACCAAGTCTCCTATCTACCTACTCCAGGACTTCTGTGAGGATCAAATGAGATGAGGCATGTGAAAACGCTTCACAGACATTTGGTTAAACTGTAAAATGTTTGCACCTGGCTATAAAGCAAGTCGTGTTCCTGGGCTGAAGAAACTCCAAGGAGGCTAGTTGCTAGGGAGAGGAAGCTGGGAGTTGCTACATGACATCATTACCCAGCACCCACAGCGACTGTTTCTGGGCTGGGCTGGGCTGGGCTGGGCTGGGCTGGGCTGTGGGCTGCATTTTGCACCCTGGGGTCTTGTCAGTGTTGGCTGCGATTTGTTGGGTGTCGCTCCTGGGTGGTGGCAGGGCCTGTGTCCCACTTAGGGAAAGCTGAGTGTTGGTTTGTTGGCACCAGGTCCGTGGTGCTGTTTATTTTTAAATGGCCAGTGCACGTCATGGCAGCTCCTGTGTTGAGCATCTGCCCCCTGGTGGTCAGTGCATGCCATAGCCAGTCAGGTGGATGGACACTTAGCCTTTTATATATACAGATATTTATTTCAAAAGGTAGTAAATATTGTGTCACTCTATATATCTTCTATTTAGATATGGGTAGATGAATTCTTTTTTTTTTTTTTAATCCTCACCTGAGGTTATTTTTTAGAGAGAGTGGAAGAGAGAAGGAAAGAAAGAAATATCAATGTGAGAGAAACACATTGATTGGTTGCCTTCTGCACATGCCCTGACTAGGGCCCAGGCTGGGGAGGAGCCTGCAACCACAGTACCTTCCCTTGACCAGAATCAAACCTGGGGCCCTTTGGTCCTCAGGCTGCTGCTCTATTCACTGAGCCAAACTGGCTAGGGTGGCAGATGAATTCTATTTTATTTGTCTAAAAATCTAACTTAGAAATCATATAGTTACTTTTGAGTATGCTTTTGCTATATATATTTTTGTTGTAATTTTCTTATGTATTTTTAATAAGAACCTCATTTGTAACAATGCTTCCTTCTTAAGGCCCATATTGCTTATTGCCTTTCCTGGGCTCTACTATGGGATCTACAAAAGTGTGCTTCAGAAAATGAGATTTTGATATATCTGCAAATTACTTTTGATGTGTTCCTTGTCAAGGACAGCTAGGAATTCCTTAAAAGATTATTACTTGGGTTATTTGTGCCTTCTAAAGACAAAAACAATTTTTAATGTTCCCACTGAAGATAGATTATTTCCTCTGAAGTACTGTTTTTACAATTGCAATGCTTTTTGGTTCATAAACAGGAAATTAAAGCTACCTAGCTGAACAATATTAAAGTATTTTTAATAATCATTATGCCTTAAATTATTTCAAATAAAAGTCTACAATATTATTAAATATAAATACTATTTCAATAACTAGAGAAAATATGTAATTCTGCTAGATCTATCTTAGTAGTTATTTATTTTTAACAAACATCATATAATTTTACTTAAAGTCCTATGGATAGCTCTCAAAACATAGGGATTAGTAAGTAGATCATAGAAACATCAAGAAAATGATGCAAGATATAAGACTAAAAGACTAAGATATAGGAGCTTTTGTGAAAATTCACTAAATCTTTGTTCAAAGGCCTAACTTCTGCTCAAGAGTTATTTTCTATTTAAAAACTACAGTCGCCAAGGGAACCCAGGATCTGGCACTAAAAGAAAGCTGTTCTTTTTTGTGTTTACTGCCAGACTGTTGTATAGCAGACACTTTGTCTACCCAAATAGTTTCCTTTCAATGAACCACATCAGCTCTAAAACAGCATCTTCTATAAACTTTTTTCTAATTTATTTGCTTTAGTTTTTTTATATAGATGTTCATATTTCTGTATATTTTTTCTCTCTATTTATTACTTGGGTCTCTCTTCTTCCCCCCCAGCACCCTCACACATCAAATCCATACATACCTTATTAACACAGGTCAACTAAGTTATTTTTTTGTTCTTTTTATTCATTTGGTTTTGGAGTCATCTAATCCTATGGAAGCATTTGTCATCAATAACCTTATTGCACAGTTCTGCCCGGCCGGTGTGGCTCAGCGGATTGAATGTTGTCCCATGCACCAAGAGGTCACTGCTTCAATTCCCAGTCAAGGCACATGCCTGGGTTGTGGGCTCAAGCCCCAGTAGGGGGCTCGCAGGAGCAGTCAATCGATGATGTTTCTCTCTCATCTCAACAATGTTTCTATCTCTCTCCCCCTCTCCCTTCTTCGCTCTCTAAAAAAAATCAATGAAAACATTTTTTTAATTTGAGAGTTCTTATGCATATTTTTTCAAATATATCACTCAAACTGGTTTTAATTTCATTAATAAATTTATATGGGCCCAAATCATTCTTTTCAATGGTTCTATAAATGCATGGATATTTGTATTATTTCTGTTTTATTTTATTTGTCTATCTACATATTTATTTGCCATTGCAAAGTATGTGGCAATAAACATTCTTAAACTTCTATAATCATACATAAGTGCATTTTTTTCTCTGAGGAATGGATTCTCAGAAATGAAATTGTTGGAACAGAGTGTAAATGTATTTTTAATTTTTGTAGATGTTGCCAGATGGCTTTCTAAGATGCTTTTTAACAACTCACATCTCTAACAGCAATGTAAGAGCACTTTTTAGCTTTATTCCTGCTGACAATAGATATTATCACTCATTTCAATGTTGTCAGTCTACTATGTGTAATGCGATATCTCATACTTACTTAAGCTTGTATTTTTCTTACTAGCAGTGCATTTTACCATCTTTTCAGATAGATGCTGGTCATTTGAATTTGCTATAATGTGCCTTGCATTTTCATATTCCTGACTATTTTTCTTTTAGTGTGGTTCTGCCATGTTCTTATGACACCCGTTGTCTTTGTATTGCAAATGTTTTCTTTAATTATATTTTTTGTATAAAAATTTTGCTCATTTTACTTACTATCATGATTTTTTCTCTAAACAAAAAATAATTGATATCATATGTATTTTTTCAGTTGAGAATGTATTTTTGTATTTCTCCCCTAAGATTGTACATGTATATTCTGGGATTTTCTTTTTTTTCTTTTTCTTTTTCTTTTATAAGCTTTTAGTTTTGTTCTTAAAACATCTATAATACTTAGAGAGTATTAAGCGAAATAAGGCACTCAGAGAAAGATAAGTATCACAAGGGAAGGCAGGGAAAGGGGTGTGGGTGGGGAGACAATAACCAGGAAACTTATATGCATATATGCATAACCCCTGGACACAGACAATAGTGTGGTGAAGGTCTGGGAGGGGTGGGCACAGGGTGGAGGCAGTCAATGGGGGGAAAAACAAAGGAGACATCTGTAATTCTTTCAACAACAAAGATAAATTTAAAAATAATTAAAAAATAAAACAACTGTAATATATTTTTTTATATTCTAAGATATACATCTGGGTATATGTCATCAATTTTATTTTAAAAATTGCTTTTCCCCTAGCTGGTTTGACTCAATGGATAGCATGTCGGCCTGCAGACTGAAGAGTCCCAGGTTTGATTCCAGCCAAGGACACATGCCTGTGTTTCGGGCTCCATCCCCAGTAGGGGGTGTGCAGGAGGCAGCTCATCAATGATTCTGTCATCATTGATGTTTCTATCTCTCCCTCGCCCTTCCTCTCTGAAATCAATAAAAAAATATATTTTTAAATGCTTTTTTTTTTGCACCACTTGCAGGCACTATTATTTCTTCAACCATTTGGTAGAATTCTCTGCTTCTGAAGATAATTTTGGAGACATTTTAAATTCAATTTTTAAGAGTTATAGGGCTTTTCCAAATATATATGTCATATTGAGAGCCTTGTGGTAGTATTTATTTCTCTTCAACTTAAAGAATTTAACTTAATATCAAACTTATCTGTGTAGTGTTGTTTGTAGAATTAACTTATCTTTTTTATTCCTGCATAGTCCATAATGATTCCCTACTTTATTTCTGCTAACAATCTCTGAATTATCTCTTTTTCTTTTTGATCTTCTTAGATGTTTGTCAACTTTATGACTTCTTCAAAGAATCAGCATTCTGCTTCATTATCATTTTCTTTTCTTTTTTAGTATAAATGTCACTGATTCCTTCCTTTATCTGTAGAATTTTCTTTATTCTATTTGCTTTGTATTTATTTTGCTTTTGTTTCTTGTTTATTAAGTAGAAATCTAGAGTGTTGATTTAATATTTTTCTTAATGTAAGCACTTACTGATATGAATTACCTTCAACGTTGCTTAGCTATAAACCATAGCCTTTGTTATTTTTAATATTTTTTTTCAGTGCTATCTCTTTTTTGATTTATTTAAAACTACCTCTCTGGCTAATAGATTATTAAGAAGTTTGACTTTTTCTGTTATGAATAAAGAAGATGTTGTGAACATTCTTGTTGATTTTGTGTGCACGTAAGTTTTCAACTCACTCATGTTAATACCCAGGAACACGATTCCTCAGTCATATTGTACGTCTATGTTGAACTTTGTAGGAAACTGTCAAACTGTCTTCCAAAGTGGTCGTACCATTTTTTATTCTCACCAGCAACCTATCAGAGTTCCTGTTAGTTTTTTGCCTTTTCCATTGTTCCAGCAATTTTGATGAAAGATCATATCCTCCTCAGTATGTGACGTTGCTAGGGTTTGGGACTTTAGCCATTCTAATTTGTTTACAGTGGTTTTAATTTCAATTTCTTATGACATATACTGTTGAGCATCTTTTCGTGTGTTTATTTGCCATCCATCTTTATTACTGAGGAGTCAGTTCAGATACTTTGCCCATTTTTAAACTGGGTTGTTTCTTTTGCTATTGTCAAGTGTTGCATTCTGTATTTATTTTGAACACCAGTACATTATCAGGTACGAGTTTTCCAAGAATTTTCTCCCAGTTTGTGGTTTATTGTTCTACACCCTGCACAATGTCTGTTCAGAGATTTTAATTTTAATGAAATCCAACTAATCTATTTTTTTATAGATCATGCTTTTCATGTTTTAGCTACAAGGTCATCATCATATCCAAGGTCATCTAGATTTTCTCCTATGATATATTCTAACATTTTTATAGTTTTGTGCTTTAGAAAGTAGTGACAAATTTTATAAAACATGTAAAGTCTGTGTCCAGATTTAGTTTTTTGCCTTTTTTCAATGTTCAAGCAATTTTGATGAAAGATCATATTTTTTCCATTGAGTTATCTCTGCTCCTCTCTCAAAGATAAGTTTATTGTATTTGTGTGGATCTATTTCTGGCTCTCTGTTCCATTAATCTTAATTCTTTTTTCTGCCCATATCACACTGCCTACATCATTGTAGATTGAAGTCAGGTAATGTCGGTCCTTCAACTTTGAACTTTTTAAATATTATGATGGTTATTCTGGTCTTTTGCCTTTCATATACACTTTAGAATAAGTTTATCAATATCTACAAAGTAACTTACTCAGATTTGAATTAGCCCTTCAATCATCAACCTGGTGTGGCTCCCGAATGTCAAACTCACAAGCCACCCCTCAGAGTTTTTCTCTCAAACTAGTCTACACTGAACCTTTAGCAATTCATGAATTACAGCTTCAAGTGTTCCTGCCACACTGGCTCCTTGGTGGGTTTCTGCTCCAGATAGGCTGTGATTTTCTATATCTGCCGATTTCTTTGGTTTTCAGGGCAGTCGTTTGCTCTAGGGCCTTAATTATCTGATGGATTTTTACTTTGTTCAGCTTTTTCCCCCTTTCTTGTAAATATGTAAGTGATCGTTTCCAAGCTCTATACATGTTAGAATGAAAACTGGGAGTTCCACATGACTGTTACTTAAAGAAAAAGACTTTCTTCCTGTTTTATAAAATATACTCTATAATCATTCTTTGTGAACTAAGTTTATGGTAGAAAAAATACTTTCTTAAAAATTAATAACTCTCCTCAGTTTATCTTTTCCTTCATTATTTTTAGTACAGTTTTATTCTCTTGGAAAATGTCCAGTAGCACCAATTATTTGATTAATCTAATCATTTGTACTATGTTTCTAAATTATTTCTGTAAAATTTTAAATGACATCATCCTCAGTATTGCATGTTTCTAAAGGAAGGATTACAAATAATTTCTGAAATGTAACTATTGGATGTATGAATATACTAGAGGCCCAGTGCATGAAATATGTGCACTGGTAGTGTCCCTAGCAGCTGCCAGCCAGGTCTTCCCTCCCTTTGCCTGGCCAGCCCCACCCCTGGTCGAACTCCCAGACGAACTCCTGATCTAGGGGATAATTTGCATACTATGCTTTTATTATACAGGATATTATATCCTATGATCTAGGCCAGGGGTTTACAAGCTATAGCCAATGAATCAAATCTGGTTCACCACCTGTTTTTATGAATAAAATGATGTTGGAATACAACAAGCTTACTTGTTTATATATTGTCAATGGCTGCTTCCACACTATGGCATTAGAGTTGAGTATTGTGACAGAAACTATATGTCCACAAAAGCTTAAATTAGTTATTGTTTGTTCTTTTAGAGATAAGGTATGTTGACTCCTGACATAAATAATAATAATCACTGATTGTGAAAATATTTTTATAAAATTAAATGGAAATAAAAGCACTTTGTTTTAAATTGCATTGTCACTTCTAATTTTTTATACCAGTGTTTTTCAATCTTCATTAAAATTTAATACTTGTGCATATTTTAAAAATCATGCTAGGGCAAACAAGATTTTGAAAACTTAAAATGTAACTAATTCAAAATACATAATGTTTGTTATTTTAATTGAAATATAATTGGCATTTAGCATTATATTAGTTTCAAAGTACAACATAATGTTTGTATATAATGCTAAATTCTCGTCATAATAATTCTATTAACATTATTCATCATATAGAATTACAAATATTTTCTGTGAAAAAACATAAAATTTATTCTCTTAGCAACTTAATAAATATACAATACAATATCATCAAATATAGTTACCATGTTGTACATTATATATCCATGACTCATTTATTCAATAATTGCAAGTTTGTGCCTTTTGACCACCATAAAATAAATTTTATAAAACATGGAGAATGTTATAAATATTGTTAAAAATCTTAAAATATAAATATTTCATGTGTAATTGTCAGAAATCTAGCTAGTTTCTATATTTACAGCTGCCAAAATTTCTAAAAGTTACAATATTTTTATAATGTATATCATGGATACTTATATTGTTCTTTTCTATGATGGCTATTTTGCCAGCTTTGGAACAATTAGGTTTGTAAAAGTGACTGAGCTTCAGTCTGACAGACCCTTGAATCTTCACATATGATGGTTATGTCATATTAGCTATGTCATCATATAACATTCAAGCCCACATCCCTAGCATATTCCTATTATTTATTTTACATACAATAAAAACAAACCACCAAAAATGGAACTCCCAAAAGAAATAGAAAAATCATATATTGACACAGCATTTTGGAAACATTCACAATAGACATTTGTGAATGTGGGAACACTCACACTTGACATTTGTTTTAAAGTTAAGTGAAAAGACAACTTAAAATCATATTATATTCATTCAGCATTTGCCACAGATTTTCTGAAGCAGAGAGTTTCACAATGAAAAAAGGTAGATGGTGTAGAAACTTAATTATAATGTAATTAAAAGTAAAATAAATTATAAATTTTAACATATGACATACAAATTCAAAGAATAAGTATCTAGATAGATAGATAGATAGATAGATAGATAGATAGATAGATGAAAAGAGGAAATATGCAGATTAGGCCGGGATGCTGTAACGGGTCACGACCCCAGGAGGAGGTTGCCTGCACGGGTGGAGCCTGGAGCAGAGATGGACAGGGATGGGAGGGAGGGGGAGGCAGCCCACAGCCTCCACAACTGGGCACAGGCCCGGAGAGGTGACGGCAGGCCCACCTCCCGCAGAATCGGCATGGGTCCCACCCTGCTCCCGCAGAAGCGTCACAGCTCCCTCCTAGCTCCTGTGGGTGCCGGAGGCTTGCTTCCACCTCCCATGAAAGCCGCAGGGCTCCCATGGAAGCCGCGTGGCTCCCGGCAGCACACTGCTGTTCTCTCCAGCTCCTGCAGAAGCAGAGGGTGGCCTACTGTGAGCGATATCACATGATAGGCTATTAGTATCCTATCTAAAAATAGACAAACATGGTAATTGACCATACCTTTGCTACGCTTCCCACTGGCTAATCGGTGCAATATGCAAATTAACTGCCAACAAAGATGGTGGCTAATTTGCATATACCCGTTTGGAGAAAAGACTGAAGACACTGTAGAAGGAAGCCAAGCAACGGAGCCAAGGTAGCAGAGATGGGCAGGAGAGAAGAGGCAGAGATGGGCGGGGTAGCAGCGGCAGTGACAGGTGGGGTAGCAGTGGCAGTGACAGGTGGGGTAGCAGCGGCAGAGACCGAAACAAAGCCCTATTCTTGCAGGAATCTTTCTGCAATGGGCTTCTAGTATATATATAAGACAATATAAGATTTTTTAAAGTTTTAATATCTACTAAAAAGCATAATTCTTCAGGAAAAGTACCTGAAATCTATAAGGCTATAAAACAATGGCATATATTTTCTACCATAAATGAAGCTAAAATTAAAATATTACTTTAGATAAAACAGTTTATGCTTTAATTTTGGTTTTCAATTATTATACATATTATGAATATCTATTATTTTAGTGTCCCTTTAATAAGAAAGGACTTTGTTTAGCTTTTTACCCTTGTGGTTTTATTGTGGCTCTGCAACTGACTCTGGCCGCTAGGAGGCAAACTTGTTTCTCTGTGTCATTTACAGATGAAACTTGTGAGATTTGAATAGGTCCTTTCTTTCACTGTTCTTGAAAAGGAGTGGGCCTAGGAATGAAAGTCAAATATTGATAATGGCAGATCCACTATACCAGTGGTCGGCAAACTGCGGCTTGGCAAACTACGGCTCGCGAGCCACATATGGCTCTTTGGCCCCTTGAGTGTGGCTCTTCCATAAAATACCTGCTCTTCCACAAAATACCGACTTCTGTACATGGGACACGAAGTTTCAATTGCACTGTACGTGTGCGCCCACACGTGGTATTTTGTGGAAGAGCCACACTCAAGGGGCCACATGTGGCTCGCGAGCAGTGGTTTGCCAACCACGGCACTATACTAAATGTGGAACACAATATCATGTTTTAAATTTTATTTTAAATTCTTCTTGTTTCCTTCATTTAGACAGACCATACAAAATGTAGTGCATAGAGGTAGAGTACTGTGGCAGTAAAACCTAGTATTTAGATGACAGACATCTAGGTGTGATACCTCATGGTTATCACAGATCAGAAAACTGATCATTTATTTACTTATTTGCTATAAGCTATCTTATAGGAGGATAAACGAGTAAACAAGAACAAAATTATATCATTTGAGAAAAATAAAAGAAAAAAGACATACACACAAACAAGCATAATCAGATACTGCTTTGATATTGCAGGCAGCCTGATGATTATGGGGAGTAATTTTAAAGGAGAATGTGTCTAAATAAGGTAAGATAGCACTTTAAAACATTTTATTTGCTGAGCCCATTCTCTATGTACACATTTTATTCTCACTTTAGCCATTTTCAAATTTGAGTGAACCCTGCCTTTTATCATGGATGATATTGCAGTTTAGGAGGTCAAACTGCATTAGTTTGCATTCCAACTCACTCCTTGACTAGGTGGGTGACTGGGAAAGACATTTTTCTAACTGTTTATGCCTTATATTTTTCTGTTGTTGATTTTCCAAATACTTTAATCATCAAATCATCATTTCAATTAAAAAAGTTGTCTTTTCTCCCTGATTGTTTATATATATCTGCTATTCTGTAATTTAACAACAATGTGTCTTCACATGACTTTCTTTATACAGATTTTGCTTGGATTCTTCGTGTTGTTAGTTTCAGAACTCCATTTAAACATACTAATAAATTAGTTGTTACATCCTTCGTATTGCTTTATCTCTGGTTCACATGTCCTATCTCTTTGCTGTTCTGTGCTCTGTTTTGAATAACTCTTCAGATCCATCTCCCCAATTACTTATTTTTTTTCTTTAACTCTATGTTTTCTGTGGTTTTATTCATTCTTAAGTTTATTAGTTTCAGGAATATTAAGCCATATATACAGGTTCTATTGTCTTTTTTTAATTAAATCTTTATTGTTCAGATTATTACAGTTGTTCCTCTTTTTTCCCCCCATCACTCCTCTCCACCCAGTTCCCCTCCCCACCCTCAATCCTCACCCCCCCCCCAACTGTCCTCATCCATAGGTGCACGATTTTTGTCCAATCTCTTCCCGCATACTCCACACCCCTCCCCCCCCCAGAATAGTCAGTCCACTCCCTTTCTATGCCCCTGATTCTATTATAATCACCAGTTTATTCTGTTCATCAGATTATTTATTCACTTGATTCTTAGATTTACTTGTTGATAGATGTGTATTTGTTGTTCATAATTTATATCTTTACCTTTTTCTTCTTCTTCCTCTTCTTAAAGGATACCTTTCAGCATTTCATATAATACTGGTTTGGTGGTGAAGAACTCTTTAGCTTTTCCTTATCTGTGAAGCTATTTATCTGACCTTCAATTCTGAATGATAGCTTTGCTGGATAAAGTAATCTTGGTTGTAGGTTCTTGGCATTCATCACTTTGAATATTTCTTGCCACTCCCTTCTGGCCTGCAAAGTTTCTGTTGAGAAATCAGCTGACAGTCGTATGGGTATTCCCTTGTAGGTAACTGAGTTTCTTTCTCTTGCTGCTTTTAAGAGTCTCTCTTTGTCTTTTGCTCTTGGCATTTTAATTATGATGTGTCTTGGTGTGGTCCTCTTTGGATTCCTTTTGTTTGGGGTTCTCTGAGCTTCCTGGACTTGTAAGTCTATTTCTTTCACCAGGTAGGGGAAGTTTTCTATCATTATTTCTTCAAATAGGTTTTCAATATCTTGCGCTCTCTCTTCTTCTGGCACAGCTATAATTCAGATGTTGTTAGGCTTGAAGCTGTCCCAGAGGCTCCTTACACTGTCTTCCTATTTTTGTATGCTTTTTTCATTTTGCTTTTCCGGTTGGGTTTTTTTTGCTTCTTCGTATTTCAAATCTTTGATTTGATTCTTGTGATCCTCTAGTCTGCTGTTAGAACTCTGCATAATATCCTTTATTTCAGTCAGTGTATGCTTAATTTCTAGTTGGTCCTTTTTCATAAACTCGAGGGTCTCACTAGATTTCTTGAGGGTCTCACTACATTTATCGGCGGTCTCACCAGTCTTTTTGAGGGTCTTACTAAATTTATCTGCGGTTTCTAGAAAGTTCTTAAAAAACCTTAATAGTGTGGTTTTGAACTCTATATCCAGTAGTTTGCTTTCCTCCATTTCTGTCATTTGTGACCTGTTTCTTTGTCTCCACATTTTTTATGCTTCCTGTGTTGGTAGAGTGGCTTTGTGTGCTAGGTGTCCTATAGGGTCCAGTGGCTCAGCCTCCCCAAATACCTGAGGTGGACACTCTTGGTGTACCCCTTTGTGGGCTTTGTGCACAGTTTTGTTGTAGTTAAGCCTTGATTATTGTAGGTATCACTGGGAGGAATTGACCTCCAGGTCAATTGGCTGTGAGAATCAGCTGTGTCTACAGTGGGAGAACTTCTGTGCTGGAGACACCCTTCTGGGGCAAGACTTGCTTCAGTGGGGCTTTGGTGCTCACTGAGTCTGCCCCCTGAGTGTGTCCCTTATGGATCTGAGGAGTTGTAATTGGATGGTCCCGTTCTGACCACTGGGTACTCTGGCTCTTGGATCTAAGGAGGTGCTAATTTAGCCTCTGCCTGAGGCTACCCAGCAAGAGCTATGAAGAGATCTGCAGATTCCCCTTCCTTGTTTGGGGTTTTGAGGTGCCCAAATGAGGCCCAGCTGTGAAGTAATTCAAGCTGCTGTGGGGCCTTGGGCCTTCTCTTGGATGTTCTGGGTCTGTTTGGCCCAGCTGCAGTTTGTTAGGTAATTTTCAGATTGCAACGGGCCCGGGCATTCATATGCAAAAGCCTCTGCCACAGCCTGGGTGGGGCGGAGTCTCAGGGAATCAACAGGGCAGAGCAAGCAGCTATGGCTGATCCTCAGCCTTGCCCTAAGGGGCCCTGCGTCTCAGTGTCCTGGTAATTGCTGCAAGCACCCCTGAGAGAAAGCCGCCCTTGAGTTCCGAGTTCTGCCAGATGCCAGACAGTCCAGTTTCTCCCCGTATGAGTCTAATCCCCAGAGACTCACCCGGAACTGGAGCTCAGAGCAGTTGGGGGCTTGTGACTCCCTCCCAATTCAAAAAGACAGCCGCATCCTCAGGTGCCAGCCCCTTTCCACATGCTCGAGCCTCCATTCCTCTGCACTTTACTTCTCCTCCTCCTCTGAGTCTCAGTGTGCTTTTCTCTTTCCTTCTAGTTGTAGAATTTCCACTCAGCCAGCCTTCCTGTGGTTCTGGATGATGTCCGTTTTCTCTTTTAGTTGTATTTTTGAAGTGGTTGTGCGAGGCAGCAATTTCAGGTGTGTACCTATGCCGCCATCTTGGTTTCTCTCAGTTCTATTGTCTTTTGAAAATCTGCCTCTTTTAAAAATATTTTTCTTCTTTTCTTATTCATTATTTTATATTTATATACTTCATAATTCCCTAAATAGAAAACATATTTTATCTTAAAGGTAGGTAAAATTTAAAATTTTCTTAATTAAATTTTTTTTTTTTATTCTGCAAGCTCTCTCCCCTCATTAAAGGTGTAAATTCCAGGATAATTTTCTTTTCTTATTTTAATTAATATGTTTTGGTTTTGTTTTTTTCCTTTTGATTTATCCTCACACCCTTCTTCCTTGTAGCAACCATTATCTTGCTTTCTGCGTCTAAAGCCACAATACCCTCTAGTTCCATCTGTATTGTTACAAATGGCAAGACTTGCCCTGACCGGTTTGGCTCAGTGGATAGAGCATAAGCCTGCAGACTCAAGGGTCCCCAGGTTCGATCCTGGTCAAGGGCATGTACCTTGGGTGCAGGGACATACCCAGTGGCGAGTGTGCAGGAGGCAGCTGATCGATGTCTGTCTCTCATCAATGTTTCTGACTCTCTATCCTTTTCCCTTTCTCTCTGTAAGAAATCAATAAAATATATTTTTTTAAAAAAACCAAATGGCAAGACTTCTTTATTGTTTAAGTAATGTTCCATAATATATGTCACATCTTCTTTATCATAGGTTGCATATCTTAGCTATGATAAATAATGCTGCCATGAATATTTGAATATTTTCAAATTTGTGTTTTTGTAGTCTTCAGATAAATACCCAGAATTGGATTTGCTGGATCATATGACAGCTCCATACTGTTTTTCATAGTGGCTGCACCAATTTATAATCCCATCAATAATGCAGGAGGGTTCCCTTTTCTCCACATCCACACCAGCACTTGTTGTTTGTTGATTTTTTTTTTTTTTATAATAGCCATTCTGACAGGTGTGAGGAGATATCTCATTGTGGTTTACTTTGCATTTTCCAGTTGGTTAGTGATATTGAACATCTTTTCATATGTGTGTTGGCCTGTCCTCTTTGAAGAAATGTCTTTTAGGTCCTCTGTCCCTGTTCAAATTGGATTGTTTGAGGGTGTTTGGTGTTAAGTTGTATGAGTTCTTTATAGTTTGGATGTTAACCCCTTATCGAGTGTATCATTTGTGAATATCTTCTCCCAATTTTTAGCTTGTGTTTTTTTTGTTGGTTTGTTGTTGTGTTTTTTTTTTTTTAGTTTCTCATAACTCCAAAGATAGTATATTTATTTACATTTCGTATTTTTGGATTGTGAGTTCTTTAATGCCAGGGGTTTATTTTTTGAAATGCTGAGCAGCAGAAGGATTTTATTTTAATTTTTTATTTTTCCTTTGCTGAACAGCATATGAACTAACAACATGTGACTACCTTAACTTTAGTTTCAATGTTAGGCTTTTCAGATCATACAGATTTTATAAACTAGGTTTTAATATCCAAGGAACAATTGGAGGAAAAACTTGTTGCTATAATTTTGTAGGGAAATATTTTCCACTAACCAAATCCCAAAATGAAGTATTTTTTTTTTCTTTTTCTTCTTTATTCCCCCTTCTTTCCTCCTCTTTCTTCTTCTGTCCTGTTTTTCCTCTCCTATTCTCTTTTTTCCTGGATCAGTCTTTCAGTGAAAGTAAAACTTTTTACTTGGATCAAGGCTTGCTTATGATACGGGAAAATTGGACTGAAACGCGTGTTGTTCCCCTGGACAGGATGGTCCCGGGCTCTTGTCTGGTGGAGTCAAAGAATGAAACCATGGACGCAAGGTGGTATAGCAAAAGATGGAAATTTATTGAGAAACAAGCACAGACTCCTACGTGGGGAGGGAGAGAGAGTCCCACTGAGTCCCTTTTCTCTAGGTTTATAAAGGCTGCAGTTCTTTGTGCCCTGTCATCCCCTCTGATTGGTCACTATCCCCTCTGATTTGGTCACTACAGCAACTTCAGAGCTCAAACCTCAGGTGAGGTACATGAGGTTCTCCTCTTCCTCTCCCTTATTTTTTTCCTATTCCCTTTGCGCTCTCCTCTCCCCTCTCTGAATGAAGGGCTTCCTTCCCTTTATTCTGTAAATGTTTACCTTCTGCAGCTCCTGGCTCCCTTATTCTATGGAAATGTACCTTCTGCAGCTCCCAGCTGCCTTATTCTATGGGAATGTACCTTCTGCTGCTCTGTAGCCCTGTGCTTTTACCATGGGCCCCTTAACTCCTAAGATTTTCTAAACCTGCCTATTTCACCCCTGAAAACTCCTTTTACTTACATCTGCTGTCTTGCCAACTCCAGCCCTCCTCCCAGCCCTGTCATCTTCCAGGGCAGCTGTTACTTCAGTCCCCTGTAAATTCTGTTATCCTCCTGGACATTAGCCTATACAGGTTGCTGTAGGAATACTGGAGGATGTTTCTACATTATTGAATAAAAGCAAATTATCATATCTATAAAGAAAATATTTTTCCAATGTTATTATTTTAGGCATCTGAATGGTTATTGAGGGAGGGTTATTGAGGGGTTATTATTTTAGGCATCTGAATGGTTATTTATGCAAAATACAATTTAAATAAAATTAATATAAAAACATTCTATAAAGCTGAGCACTAGCAGCATTGACTTTTTTCAAGTTTTCTAGGATAAGGAAAAATCCTTTCTAACTAATTATTTGTTCTGATTGGCATTATGATTCTGTGGAACCCAGCTAATGTTGGCGGGACATTAATCTATTCACATGTAAAATGGCAGTTCTTCCTTGTTGGAGAAGAAGAATCAGATATATTACTTTTTTAATTTCTCTAGCACTTGCTTTTCACTAGTGTATAGATGGAGACATCTAGCTAAGTCGCTTCCATAGAATTTAAAGGCTAACATTTTAAAATAGCCGACAAGATTCCCATCACATTGTACCCTCTGTCGCTTAGTTTCGTCTTCATTGGAAATTTAAAATTGATTCCACTACTTCTGCATAATAGTGGCACCTGCATCTTATAAATTAAGAAATGGAGTCAAAAAGAAGTTAATTGCCTTGCTCAGAGCCACACAGTAAATCAATAGTCGAATGGGTAATAAATGGATTCCTTGGTCACAAATAACCACCCTTTCCTACAAGAACATAAAGCTTATATAAATTAAACTCTAGTCAGACTAAATAATTAAAAAATGCTCTAAATCCAATGTGTTTAAAATACCTGAACAAAGTATAAGAGACTGTGGCAAGTAAAATATTTTTTTGTATTTTATCCCAGGAATATCTAAGTTTTATTACTGATTAAAGCACTCCAGTTTCATTGTAGAAAATAAGAGACAAAAGCCTTATATATTTTGCATCCTTGTTGGGGTTAAAAATTAAACTAATTTTAATAAGCCCTGTAAAACTTTAAAAATGCATCCTAATTTAATTTTTTAAAATTCCTCCTCTACTGCTTCAATTGTTTAAAATATTAAAATTATTATTTTAATACGTCCATATTAAGTAAGTATAGTTTTATGTACTTATTTACCCCAGAATTATTTATTAGTTTTGTTTCTGATAGAAATGGATGGTGGAAAATAACTAAGACTCCAAATTTATCAACTAATTGCATATTATTGCTACATTTTTTTCAAAGTCTATATGGAAGCATGCCTTTCTCTCTCTGTCTTTCTCTCTAAAATCAATTTTAAAATTTCATCTATATAAATAAATAAATAAAATTGCAGCATATTGGCAGAAAGACCTATACATTTGTATTTACCTGCTTGAAAACTACCTTTTCACTGCCTAAATTTACCTCTCTTTGATAAATCTTAGTGAAGAAGAATTCAACCTGTAATAAAATTCAGAATTCTATAAAGACTTTCCTCTATTGCAATGGTTTTTAATCCTGGTTGTATACATTCTTTTATAATTTGACTGTGGTGAAACCTAACCATTGACATTCTTCTTTTATTTCTATGGTTGATTATTATATATTAGAGGCCGGATGCAAGAAATTCATGCATGGGTAGGGTCCCTAGGCATGGCCGGAGATCAGAGCCAATCTGTGGGATGACTGGTGGGGCTATGGGGGGGCCCCCTCTGGCAACCACCTTGGCTGGCCTGGCACCACCTGCTTGCCAGCCCTGCCAGCTCTGCTGCTGGCGGTGAAGCAGGAATTTTGTGGGAACATAGGCAGGCTTGGGAATTCTTTAGAATTGGGGTCCATGGAAAAGCATCGGGCTGCAGACTGGGAGAAGGTACATTTCCATAACACAAGGAAGCCAGGTGCAGTTACATCTCCATAAGACAAGGAAGCAGCAACAGGTATATTTACATAAGGCAAGGGAACTGGAAGTAGCCAAGAAAGGTCTATATTTACAAAATAAAGAGAAGGAAGCTCTTCATTCAGAAGAAGAAGAAAGCCCAAAGGGAATAGGACAACAATTAGGAAGGAGGGAAGGAGAACCTCACATGGGAGAACCTTTGAGCCCAGAAGTTACTATAGTAACCAACTCGAAGGGGAATACTGACCAATCAGGGGATATCAAGGCACCAGGATCTGCATCCTATATAAGCCATAGGAAAAGGAAACCCAGTGGGATCCTTTCCCCCTCCCTACATGGGGGTCCATTCTGTGGGACTCTTCCTTCTCCCCACACAGGATTCTGTACTTGTTCTGAAATAAATTTCCACCTTTGCTATACCACTTTCTGTTCGTGGATTCATTCTTTGATTTCAGCAGACGAAGAATCCAGGTTCCAGTCCAAAAATTCAGTATCAGAGGGACGGTTGTTGGGGGGGCCCCGCTGGCACCCACCTTGGCTGGCCTATAGGGTGGGGGAAACTCCTGCGTTGAGCATCTGCCCCCTGGTGGTCAGTGTAAATGTATACCTTACATCACAGCAACCGGTCGTTCCACCGGTTTGTTCCACCATTCAGTCAATGTGCATATTAGGCTTTTATTATATAGGATATTCAGAGTCAATACCCAGTGTTTTAGAGTTCTCGGTTCTGGGTTCAGTTCACATATGCTTAATTTCCCCAGGTTTCAGAGCTGAAAATGGTACAAAAATGTTCGATGACAAATAAGGAAATAAAAGATCAGTTTTTTGATCTATGATAACCATGGGGTATCACACCTAGATGTCTGTCATGTAAATACTAGGTTTTACTGCCACAGTACTCTACCTCAATACACTACCTTTTGTATGTGCTATCTAAACCAGGGGTGGGCCACCTTTGTGTGAGTGCGTGCCAAAACCAGCAAAATCTCTGACTCAAAATTCTTCTGCGTGCCAACCCTAAATTTTTGAGAACATGTCATGCCTACTTGGTATCTCTTAAAGTGTACATATGTGAAGAACCTTGAAGAAATAATAAAATTCATTTGAGCGACAAAATCACATTATATGATGATGAAAAATACATTTATTTTTTAATGTATACATGTACACTGATAGTCCGACAGAAAACTTTATGACTCTGATATTATCAGTGGGACTTTTGCTGCTGCATCACTGATGACAGAGATTTTACATCAGGTTTATATTTCGTGACCTTCAGAGATATGCACGAGCTACTACCTTCATCCATCAGGCTACTCCTATTACGAGACTTAACAAAATTCATCACTGAGAACAAAGATTCATAAGCGTATGTGGATGAAACCAAAACACTGGTCGGATCTAGGAAGGCAAGGAGAGTTAAGGCAGAGGCATAGACATTGCTCGTCCCCTCTCTCTTCAATCCATGTCTATGGTCTTTAAGATAACTTGTTATGTAAAATTATTTATTTATCTAAGATGCACCTACACTGAATTTATCTGAAAAATAAAAAAGTTGATATTAAAAAAAAAAATTGTAAATGGAAGATTATAAGAGAGGGTTTCGCATGCCAGCAAAAGTTACTGGTGTGCCATGTTTGGCATGTGTGCCAGGGGTTTCCCACCCCTGATCTAAACTAAGGAAACAAGAAGAGTTTAAAGTAAAATCTTAAACATGATATTGTGTTCCACATTTAGTGTAATGGATCTTCCATTATTAATACTTGGCTTTCAATCCTACACCCACTCTTTTTCAAGCACAGTGAAAGAGAGAAGCCTATCTATTCAAATCTCATAATAGTTTCATCTGTAAATGACACAGAGAAAGTTTGCCACCTAGTGGCCAAAGTTAGCTGCAGAGCCACAATAAACCACAAGGGGGCGCTGAAAAACACTCTCTTTAGCTAAAAAACCTAAACAAAGTGCTTTCTTATTAAAGAAACAATAAAATAACAGACATCCATAAAATGTATAATAATTGAAAACCAAAATTAAATCATATATTGTTTTATGTAAGGAAATATTTTTATTTTAGCTTCATGTATGGTAGAAAATATAAGATTTTTTAAAATTCCAATATCTACTAAAATAACTTGAAAGATGGCTGTTAATTAATTTTAATATATATTTAAGATGTAATATGATAGTTACTCTTTTATATCAGTAAATATACATATGGTCATTTCTTTATTATTTAGTAGATGACCCACATAATAAATAAGTTAAATATAACATTAATACACATACTTAAGATATACTGATCAGCATTAAAATGTGGAAGTACATATAAAAAAGAACAGAGCATGATAATGGAATATTAGCTAAATTACATTATGTAGTCTGAAAAGAAAAATCTATTTATCTAGAAGAATAAAGGAACAGGAGTCATCTATGGGAACAATGGACAATGGGAGCCAAGATAAAAAGAAAAAATATCAAAAGTCCTGGGATGAGCAGAAGTTGAGTGTATATGATGAATTTAAAAGAGATCAGATGTTGTTGTCTGTCTCTAGGAGTTTTTATTTGTTTTTTTCTTGTTTGTTCATTTGTTGTTTACAGTTTATATCCTACATATGAGTGAAATCATGTGGATCTTGACCTTTTCTGTCTGATTTATTTTGCTTAGTATAATCTCAAGTTCCGTCCATGTTGTAGCAAATGGCAGTATTGTATCTTTTCTTATGGCTGAGTAATATTCCATTGTATATATTATCATTTTTATTTTTTTATTTTTTTACTGTTGACACTGTTACAGATGTCCCCCGTTTTCCTCCCCTTTACCAACCTCCAACTAGCCCTAGTCCCACTGCCTCTGGTCATCACCACAGTATTGTCTGTGCCCATGGGCTATGCATGTATGTTCTTTGACTAATCTCTTCACCTTTTTTCATCTAGTCATCCCAATTCCCCTCCCCTCTGACCTATGTCAGTCTGTTCATCAAAGAACACTTCAGTTGTTTCCATGTCTTGGCCACTGAACATAGGGGTACATATATCTTTGCAAATATTTTTTTTTTAATTTCAGGGGTAGATACCCAGAAAAGAGATTGCTAAGTCTTATGCTAATTCTATTCTTAATTATTTGAGGAGCCTCCATAATGTTTTCCGTAGTGAATGTACTAGGTAACATTCCCACCAGCAGTGAATGAAGGTTTCTTTTTCTCCAAAACCTCCCCAAAACTTGTTATTTATTGTTTTGTTGATAAGAGCCATTCTAACAGGTGTGAAGTGATATCTCACTATAGCTTTGATTTGCACCCCCCTAATGGTTAGTGAAGTTGAGCAACTTTTCAGATATCTGTTGGCCATTTGTATGTCTACTTGGGAGAAGTGTCTTTTCAGGTCCTTTGCCCGTTTTTTAATTGGATATTTTGCTTGTCTGGTGTTGAGTTGTATGAATTCTTTATATATTTTTGGATATTAACTCCTTGTCAGAGCTCTTGTTTGCAAATATCTTCTCCCGTTTGATTGGTTGCCTTTTGTATTGCTGATGGTTTCTTTTGCTGTGCAGAAGCTTTCTAGTTTGATATAGCCCCACTCATTTATGTTGGCCTTTACTTTCCTTGCTGTGGAGTCAAATTTATAAAATTATCTCTAAGCCCAAGGTCCATAAGTTTAGTGACTATGTACTCTTCTCTGTAATTTATTCTTTCAAGTATTATATTTAAGGATTTGATCCATTTTGAGTTAATTTTTTTTATATGGGGACAAACTGTAGTCTAGTACCAGAGGGAAGGGGTTTAGGGGTAGTAAAGGCTACAGAGGATAAAATACATGGTGATGGAAGATAATTTGACTTTGGGTGATGCAACATATCCTATATCATAGAAATGTACAAGAGGCCTGTATAATCTTATTAACCAATGTCACCCTAAGAAATTTAATAAAAAAAACAGAAAAGAAACATGATTTCATTTCCCCATCCCTAGATAAAATTCTTATTTAGCTTTTTATACATTTTATATATTGAGTGATTTATAAATTTGGCACTCACTTCTTCTATAAAAGGAAAACTATACAACTAATATCTATATGTAACCCTATAGATTCCAATTATAAATTTATATAATCAGGCAACCATATGTTCAAGAATTGTGCCCTCTGAGAAAAGCAACCCAGAACTGAACCGTTAAATGTTGTTTTCCAATTTTAAATAATAATATTATAAGTGGTTTCAAATGCCAAGAGGTGGGTGTCTCTATAATTAATGAGAAAGGAATACCTTTCACATTGTATTGGCAGAACTGCTTATGCTAATTTTCAATAATTGGGGAAATGTGATAAATAATTTTCTAAATCTAAAAAATAAGAGATAATAATTATTAAAATAAAAGACTGAATCCTCATAAATGAAAAGGGAGAGGTAGATAGACTTGAGAGTTAGATACAATTATATTCTAAGATTCTGTAGATTTTAAATTCTAATTTAAAAAGACCAATAGATTAATATTTTTAAAGATTAAATAATTTTATTATGTTTAGTTATATTTGATGATATAATTTGAAATATATGCACTTAATACTATAAAGTCAGTTAATTATTAGAAAAAAAAAAAAAGGTTAAATTAGCTGACCTGCGACTCACTTCTTTTCTAATTACCAGGAATATATTCCAGGAAGAAAGAAATGAAGATGTGACCTATCTAATTTCCTTGTCAACATAATTACTGGAACTTTGGGTAAAAAGACAAAATATTTGCTATCAAAAGAGTCCTTATTTATATAATGTTCTTAATGAGATATTCCTCTTAGGAATACTTTTTAAAAAAAGAATTTGTATTGCTATTTAGAGAGAGATGAATAAAGAGGGAGAAACATCAATGTGAGAGTAAGACACTGGCTGCCTCCTGCACACCCCCTACCTACTGGGGATAGAGCCCTGGAACCTGGGCATGTGCTCTGACTGGGAATGGAACTGGTGACCTTTTGGTGCACGAGACAACACCCAACCAACTGAGCCACACAGGATCCTCTTAGGAATATCCTATCTAATAATAGACAAACATGGTAATTGACCGTACCTTCGCTATGCCTTCCATTGGCTAATCAGCAAGATATGCAAATTAACCGCCAACAAAGATAGCAGTTAATTTGCATATATAGGCGTGAAGCGGCAGAGCGAAGACTGAAGGCAGCTCTGGCTGGGGCAGTGAAGGCTTGAAGGCAGATCCAGCCGGAGCAGTGAAGGCCTGGGTCCTGGGTGCTGGAGGAAAACCAGTGCCGGCAGCCAGGGGAAGGGAAGGCCTATTGCACGAATCTTTTCATGCAACAGGCCTCTAGTATAATAATAAAAGCACAATATGCTAATTAGACCGGACACTGAACAACCTTCTGGACGTCATTCCGGACATCCTTCTGGACGAAACTGCCATGGTGGGGGCTGAGGCAGAGGCTGTTAGGGGCAATCAGGCAGGCAGGCAGAGTGCTTAGGGGTGATCAGGTAGGCAGGTAGGCGAGCAGTTAGGATCCAGCAGTCCTGGATTACAAGAGGGATGTCCGAGTGGTCCTGGATTGAGAGAGGGTGCAGGCTGGGAACCACCCCCATACACAAATTTTGTGCACCAGGCCTCTAGTACTTCAATAAAAGAACTGAGAATTTATAGATATACAAGCAATGGTTCTCTGAAAAATGTTGTACAAGCTGGGGTTAAAAATAAAATGATGATTTGTAGATGTAACACTTCCCTGCTAATATGGGCAAACCCATAAAATTAAACTTGGAGATCTTGTCTATTGTTTTTATATTGTTTGATATCAGAACTTATGTGTGCTATCTGAAGTCATTTATTTCATGGAAAGAAAAGATGTGGAAAGCAGACCTTGAGTTCCCAGACCACTCCCTGCTTTTTCTGAATCTCTTGACTTCCTGTATCCTTGAAATTATTACTAGAGCAGGATATCTGATTCATAAAAGTGTAATTTTAATTCCAAACCTGTGTTTTGGTCTCACTTATTACTTTTTCTCAAATGGTTTATTATAATAAAATTTCACATAAATGGCTGAAAATTAGAATAAATTATTTTATCTATTTTCTGTTTCTCCTTCCATAAATATGAGTCTATTTATAATAAAATGTACATTTTTTTTAGTTTAAAATATTTTTATGTCTGCTGGAATCCTGTAGTGCAAGTTTGAGAAGCATACATTCCAGGAATCTTAGCATTTTCTGTGAAAAAATGGATTTGAATTGGTTAAATATCATTTTAGACATTTGAAACCAGTATATTGACCTTCCATTTGGCATTAGTTTCTCAACTTAAGGGTTCAAGAGAGAAACCTGAAATGCAACCAATTACTTTTTAAAAGCAAAGGTACAGATTCTAGTGTCCTATGAACATGCATTCACTAAATTCAAATACACTCTAACTTTTATTTCCTTTGACATAACTTTATTACTTTTGACATAACTCTGTTACTTAAATTTGTAATAAAATGCCATTGAAATTTTTCTTGAAACATGCAATCATTTTTTTTTTTTAATTTAAAGACTGAGAAAATAAGCTATGGAGATAGAAAACTGAGGACCAATTTAGATTATATAAAAATCTCTTTAGAATAATATTATCTCCAGGATACTTATTAGTAGATATTGTAATATTTTATATTATTAAAACAAAGTTAAAATTTCCAATTATTATTTTTACTAAAAATGTTAAAATATTGTACATGAAAATCTGTGAAAGCCATTTTGAGTAATGTTGATGTATGAATTATATTCTATTAATTATAAAATCCACCCAGCCAGAGTGGCTCCATGGTTGAGCCATGAACCTGGAAGATCATAGTTTGATTCCTGTTTAGGACACATGCTCAGGTTGTGGTCTCAATCCCCAGTAGGGGGCAGCCAAAAGGCAACTGATCAATGATTCTCACTCGTCATTGATGTTTCTATCTATCTTTCCCTCTCCCTTCCTCTCTGAAATGAATAAAAATACATTTTTTAAATTATGAAATCCAATATAAATATACAAATACTTGAAAAAATACAGATGTAACTATAATATTAACAAAAACAAAAAAATAAATCCTCGAAATTTATCATAGCTATACTAAAACAATATTTTCTTTTTTTTTTTTATTGCTTAAAGTATTACAAAGGGTATTACATATGTGTCCATTTTATCCCCCCGCCCTAGACAGTCACCCAGCCTCCCCTATCCCCCAGTGTCTTATGTCCATTGGTTATGCTTATATGCATGCATACAAGTCCTTTAGTTGATCTCTTACCCCCCTACCTCCTGCCCCCCAACCCTCCCTGGCCTTCCCGCTGCAGTTTGACAATCTGTTTGAGGCAGCTCTGCCTCTGTATCTATTATTGTTCAAAAGTTTATAATGGTCTCTATTATCCATGAATGAGTGAGATCATGTGGTATTTTTCCTTCATTGACTGGCTTATTTCACTTAGCATAATGGTCTCCAGTTCCATCCATGACGTTGCAAATGGTAAGAGTTCCTTCCTTTTTACAGCAGCATAGTATTCCATCGTGTAGATGTACCACGGTTTTCTAATCCATTCATCTACTGATGGGCACTTAGGCTGTTTCCAGATCTTAGCTATGGTGAATTGTGCTGCTATGAACATAGGGGTGCATATATCCTTTCTGATTGGTGTTTCTGTTTTCTTGGGATATATTCCTAGAAGTGGGATCACAGGGTCAAATGGGAGTTCCATTTTCAGTTTTTTAAGGAAACGCCATACTGTCTTCCATAGTGGCTGCACCAGTCTGCATTCCCACCAGCAGTGCACAAGTGTTCCTTTTTCTCCACATCCTCTCCAGCACTTGTCATTTGTTGATTTGTTGATGATAGCCAGTCTGACAGGTGTGAGATGGTACCTCATTGTTGTAAAACAATATTTTCAATCCTGGCAATCTAAAACTAATATTTAGTAAAATTAGTAGCAATTAAGGTGATTAGAAGTATAAATGATTTCTCATCCTATTGTAAAATGGATGAAATTATTACAATAATTTATATTTATAATATAAATTATTTATATTACTAAATAATATAAATAATTTGCTCAGCATTAAGTTACATAATCAGAAGACAACATTTGACATCATCATGAATTTAATGAGATAAACTATATTAACCTGATAAAAGTCCCAAATTTGTAATGCGTTATTAAAATAGAAGATGTCAGGGGGGTGGGAATAGCCGGGGAGAGGTCAATGGGGGGGAAAGAAGCATATGTAATACTTTAAACAATAAAGAAATTAAAAATAAAAAAATGAAATAAAATAAAAGATGGTATAAAAACAGAATGACTGATAACCAAAAGTGAATAATTTACAGAGGCTTATTCCCAGTGTTCTATCTAATAAAGAGGGAATATGCAAATTGACCATCACACTGTCACAAAGATGGCTGCGCCCAGAGTGGAGGTGGGGTTTCCATAACGCAAGATGGCTGCACCCATTGCGGAGGCCAAGTTCCCATAATGAGCCTTAACGTGCAATCAGCAGGGACCTGAGGCTGCACCCCCACCTGGTGGTGCTTGACAGGGGACCTCAGGCTGTTCCCCCTGCCCTTCTTTTTTACAGCAGCATAGTATTCCATTGTGTAGATGTCCCACCATTTTTTAATCCACTCATCTGCTGATGGGCGCTTAGGCTGTTTCCAAATCTTAGCTGTGGTAAGTTGTGCTGCTATGAACATAGGGGTGCATATATCCTTTCTGATGGGTGTTTCTAGTTTCTTGGGATATATTCCTAGAAGTGGGATCACTGGGTCAAATGAGAGTTCCATTTTTAGTTTTTTGAGGAAACTCCATACACAAAAGAAGGAATTCTTACTGTTTGTAACAACATGGATGGAACTGGAGAGCATTATGCTAAGCAAAATAAACCAGTCAGAGAAAGATAAATATCACATGATCTCACTCATTTGTGGAATATAATGAACAACATAAACTGATGAACAAAAACAGATCCAGAGACAGGGAAGCATCGATCAGTCTGTCAAACCTCAGAGGGAAGGTAGGGGAGTGAGGGAGGTGGTAAGGGAAAGAGATCAACCAAAGGACTTGAATGCGTGCATATAAGCCTCACCAATGGACACAGACACCAGGGGTTGAGGGCATGAGTGGGGGTTAAGGGGGCAATGGGGGAATAAGGTCACATATGTAATAGTTCAATCAATAAAGAAAAAAAAAGGATGTATTTTTTTTTATATTCCACAAAATATTTTGAAACACATATCTTGACAATCAAATAAATGAATAAATTAGGTTTGAACCATGGCTTGAAACCCAACTAAATCAACACAGAAAGAAGAAGAAAGAATTTAAAAAATAATGTTTTTAGACATATGTAAAACTTTAGACAATTAAAACCATTAATATTTTTTACATGAACTTCTTATTAGAAAAATAGTCAGAAATTAGAGGCACTTCTTCCAGTGAGTCAATATTTTCTTTTAGTAGATCAAATTCAATTTCATTATCTTCTTTTCAATTCATGTGAGAGGAACCCTAAGGTCTTTGTCAGCATATAGAGACCCCTGCACCCACTTTAGCAGCAGCTCAGCTCCCTCCTCCATGTGGACCATGATTGGTAGAGCCCAGCCCCTCTCAAATCCCCTCAATTTCATCATTGCATGATAGGTTTCTCAAAAACGCATCTTTGAAAATTTGTGCAAGAATGTCATTGAGGTGACCTCTTAGGGTGAGCACTGCTAGGGGAGGCTGTGCACCTGTAAAACTTTGACAGGTCCTGCACACTGTTCTCCCAGAGGAGGGGACTCCCCACTGCTCCCTAGAAAATCTGCTGGCGCCTCTGCTGCCTCACTTTGTCCCCAGGACTGGTCGCCACTAGACAAGAAGCCTGTCAGTGTAATGGTGACAGTGCTCCCTCCCCAGAGTTCACAGTGTATATCTCCACTTTGGGGAGGTAGGGCATCTCTGAGATGTACTGGTATGTGCACGACCTCTACAAGGAGAGTGGTGACGCTGGCTCAGCATCGTGAATGTATTTCATGATCAGGAATGGCACCAGTTAAAACAAAAAAAACTTTATTATTTAAAAGGGATTATACAGTGGAATGATGAAGGCCAAAAACAGGAAAAAAAGAAAATAATAAAAGCAAAACTTGCCCCAAACCCTAAAGTAACAAAGAGATCAAAAAAGAAAGTACGAAAAAAAAAAAAAAAAAAAAAAAAAAAAAAAAGAAAGTACGCCATGGAGAACCTAAAAACAAAATAAGAACAGAAAACGGAAATATCAAGGAGTGGGGGGAAAACCAGTTTTTCCCTTGGGACAGGTTGAGCGCTTTCCACAAGCAGTCCTTGAGTTGGCTCCTCCACAGGCAGCTCCTCCTCTGAGGCAGGAACCAGGTGAGGGTTCTTCTTCCAAGGCTGATGGGGACTCAGTACTGTCGGGGGCCATCCCTGGCTCCACAGCTGCAGCTGCAGAGGCTGCTGGAGGTGTCACAGGCTCTGGAGGTGCACAGGCCTCCAGCTCTGCCTCCAGCTCCTCAGGAGGGACTGTAGTAGGTGTTACAGGAGGAGCCGCATCTGCCCCCTGGGCTGGCACTGGAGTTGTGAGAGGAGAAATGGTGACCCACATGCCAGTATTCCCTTGTGCCCCCCAAACACAGAACACACCTAGAGCCCAGAACCCACCACAGGACGCCCTCCTCGCCCAAAGTCCAGCAGGTGGGTGGTCTGAGGCCAATCTTTGCTCCTGGCCAGGCTCTGGGGGTGCTCCCTGTGTGTCTGGTAACAATCCCTCCCCGTAAGCTCACATGGACCTCCCCACCCATTCCACCCCCACCACCCCACCTTCTCACCCTTGGGCTCTGCCTCCTTGGGCTCCAGGTCTTCTGGCCTGGTGAGATTCGCACAGCCACAGCACTGCAGGACAGACCTGAAAATGGCCATCGCCTTTTGGGACTGAGTGACTTTGAGGTTGGAGGCTTGTGGGGCCTGGGTGGCTCCGGTAGAGGAGTCTTTCTCCCTGCCCCCATGGGTCCTGGTTCCCCAGACCCCCAGGTGGCCACACTCACTTCAGGCCTGCTGTGGCCCTCAGTGGTGTGGCTCACCAGCCTCTCCCTGCTGGGCGTGGTGCGGGGGTCTTAATGGACCAGCTCTGCTCCTCCTTGACCAGCTGCTGCTCCTCCTTGACCAGCTGCTGCTCCTCCTTGGCCAGCTGCGGCCTTTCCTTGGCCTGGGTTGAGTTCTGTAATGACAATGTTTGGGAGCTGACTGGGAGGACTTAAGCCTGGCCCTAGTCACTGCTGCTGCTGCCCACTGGACCTTCTGCTCCCGGATTGGGTCCAGCCCTGTGTCTACACACTCATCCACCGAGGGGAAATGAGACTCACCTCCAGGGCTCAGGATAGACCTTGGGCAGAGGGTGCCACCAACACTCCACGTCCACCCAGCCTGCCTTGACCTGGGGTGTGAACATGACTGGTCCTGAGCATTGAACCCAGCCTGTTCTTGTTCTGGATAGACCCTCACCACGTGAACGCCCCCTTCATTCCCCACCCCCCAACACAGGGGGAGGGGACATAGGGCTGCTCAGGTGGGATCAGAGTGGTGGCCTGGCCCGAACAAAACCTCCCTGTGTTACCTCGGGGTCCCGCCGGGAAAAGGGCCACAGGTGTCGTCTGCTCTGAGTCCAGATTCAGCGGCGGCCACGACTAAACACACTCTCATCACTGCCTCTCTTAAGGCATCGGCCTCGGGACACGGGGATACAACACGAAAACATGGTGTCCTCTCCAATGTCTCCATCCGAGTGAGATGGGAGGGGCAGTTATAGAATGTGGTTGACTGGTTACCAGGGTTCCAGGTTCTATTGGGCTTCATCGTCAGGACGGGAGGTCACTGGCTGTGTCCCCTTGCCCAAGCACCTCCTCAGACATGAGCAGTGACCTCACTTCCTCACTGCTGTCCTGCTGGCTGCCATCTTTCATGTTTTTTTCATATCCTTATCTCTTATCAAAGTGCATAAAATTTACAACTTATGTTTAATTAAGGACACTTTTGAGAATGGAAAAATACTACTATTGATTATGCCAGAACAATTGGCATCACTCGCTGAAAATTTAATCCTCCTCTGAGTACTTCTCTTGCTTTGCTATGTATTCCCTTTATGCTGCATTTTTATTCATTCAAACTGCGTTAAGCTTTAACTATTACTCTAGATTGGGCAAGATTAATTAGTTTTTATAAACCATTTTATATTGTAACTCTAGAACATCCCCTTCCAGAGAAATGTGTCTAAATTCACTAGACACTGGTGTCATTTTTTTTTCAATCTTTAATTTCTTTTTTTTTTTTTGACTTTTAGCCACATTAATTTATAAACTGGTCTCAGATGAGATTCTTCTTTTTTTAATTAAATCTTTATTGTTCAGATTATTACAGTTGTTCCTATAGCTCCCCCGGACCCAGTTCCCACCCCACCCTCTGCCCTTACCCCCCCCACACACACACTGTCCTCATCCATAGGTGTACGATTTTTGTCCAGTCTCTTCCTGTACCCCCCCACATCCCTTTCCCCCCAAGAATTGTCAGTCCACTCCCTTTCTATGCCCCTGATTCTATTATATTCACCAGTTCATTCTGTTCATCAGATTTTTTATTCATTTGATTTTTAGATTCACTTGTTGATAGATATGTATTTGTTGTTCATAATTTTTATCTTTATCTTTTTCTTCTTATTCCTCTTCTTAAAGGATACCTTTCAGCATATCACATAATACTGGTTTGGTGGTGATGAACTCCTTTAGCTTTTTCTTATCTGTGAAGCTCTTCATCTGACCTTCAATTCTGAATGATAGCTTTGCTGGATAAAGTAACCATGGTTGTAGGTTCTTGCTATTCATCACTTTGAATATTTCTTGCCACTCTCTTCTGGCCTGCATAGTTTCTGTTGAGAAATCAGCTGACAGCCGTATGGGTACTCCCTTGTAGGTAGGTAACTGTTTTTCTCTTGCTGCTTTTAAGATTCTCTCTTTGTCTTTTGCTCTTGGAATTTTAATTATGATGTGTCTTGGTGTGGTCCTCTTTGGATTATTTTTGTTTGGGGTTCTCTGTGCTTCCTGGACTTGTAAGTTTATTTCTTTCACCAGGTAGGGGAAGTTTTCTGTCATTATTTCTTCAAATAGGTTTTCAATCTTGCTCTCTCTCTTTTTCTGGCACCCCCATAATTTGGATGTTGGTTCACTTGAAGTTGTCCCAGAGGCTTCTTACACTATCTTCATATGTTTGGATTCTTTTTTCTTTTTGCTTTTCCAGTTGGGTGTTTTTCACTTCTTCGTACATCAAATCTTTGACTTGATTCTTGCAATCCTCTAGTCTGCTGTTGGATCTCTGTATAATATTCTTTATTTCAGTCAGTGTATGCTTAATTTCTAGTTGTTTCTTTTCCATATCCTCAAGGGTCTCACTAAATTTATCGACAGTCTCACTAAATTTATTGGCGGTTTCTAGATAATTCTTGAAAAACCTTAATAGTGTGGTTTTGAACTCTATATCCAGTCGTTTGCTTTCCTCCATTTCTGTCATTTGTGACCTGTTTCTTTGTCTCCCCATTTTGTATGCTTCCCTTTGTTGATAGAGTGGCTTTCTGTGCTAGATGTCCTATAGGGCCCAGTGGCTCACCCTCCCCAATTACCTGAGGTGGACACTCTTGATGCACCCCTTTGTGGGCTGTGTGCACAGTCTTGTTGTAGTTAAGTGCTAGGGTCCAGCCCCAGCAGGTCCAGGGGTCCCTAAAGGTGTGGACGGATTCGGCAAAGAAGGAACGACACTGAGACAGCGTTCAGTTGATCAGCAGCCTAGCCAGGATCTCTAGCCAGGATCTCCAGCCAAGTTCTGGTCTGGATCTCCAGCCAAGTTCTGTTCAGGATCTCCAGCGAAGTTCTGGTTAGGATCTCCAGCCAGGTTCTGTGTCCATGTTCTCTTGCTAGGTTCTCTTGCTAGGTTCTCCAGCCAGGTTCAGTCACCAGGTTCTAGTCAGGTTCTCTTGCCATGTTCTATTCAGGTTCTGTAGCCAGGTTCTGTCTCTAGGATCTTCAGCCAGGTTCTCTCGCTAGGTTCTGTCTCTAGGTTCTGTTGCCAGTTTCTGTCCAGGATCTTTTGCCATGATCTGTCTCTAGGTTCTGTTACCAGTTTCTGTCCAGGATCTTTTGCCATGTTCTGTCTCTAGGTTCTGTGGCCAGTTTCTGTCCAGGATCTTTTGCCATGTTCTCTCCAGCGAACTTCTTCTGTCTCTAGGTTCTGTGCAGGTTCTGTGTCTAGGTTCTGTGTCTCTTGGTTCTGTCTTCTAAGTTCTGTCTCCTGTTGTCTTTTTACATCTGTATTTATACCAGTTGATTCAATCCTATCAATCTCTATTCCAAAGGTTAGGGAGTTTCTTATCTCCATTCCAGGAAGTAAAGATTATGTAGCTTAAGCATGATTGTTCGTAGTTAAAGTGATTAACTACCCTCCTGGCACTTAGTTAAGGGGTTTTATCCCCTCTCTAACTTCAGGGAAAAATCCCTACCTGGGGAAACAACCTTTCTCGGAGAGGTGACCTTGGTTAAAACACATAGCGCTAAGGGGAGAAAACATATTAAGAACAGTATGCTATATACTCCAGGTCCCTTGAAACATATGCTGTGCAGATGTTTCTTTCCTGCATAGACTGTGTCAAGCAGCAAGGATGGACCGGCTTCCAGCAGTTAAGCCTTGATTGTAGTTGGTATCACTGGGAGGAATTGTCCTCCAGGCCAATTGGCTGTGAGAATCAGCTGTGTCTACAGTGGGAGAACTTCTGTGCTGAAGACACCCTTCTGGGGCAAGACTTGCTTCAGTGGGGCTTTGGTGCTCACTGAGTCTGCCCCCTTAGTGTGTCCCTTAGGGATCTGAGGGGTTGTAATCTGGATGGTCCCACTCTGACCACTGGGTACACTGGCACTTGGATCTCTAAGGAGGTGCTAATTTAGCCTCTGCCTGAGGCTCCCCAGTGGGAGCTATGGAGAGAACTGCAGATTCCCCTTCCTTTTTTGGGGATTGTAGGTGCCCAGATGAGGCCCAGCTGTGAAGCAATGCAAGCTGCTGTGGGGCCTTGGGCCTTCTTTTGGATGTTCTGGGTCTCTCTGACCCAGGAGCAGTTTGTTAGGTAATTTTAGATTGCAAAGGGCCAGGCCCTTTCATATGCAAAAGCCTCTGGGCACAGCTTGGGTGGGGTGGAGGTCTCAGGGAATCAACAGAGCAGAGCAAACTGCTATGGCTGATCCTCAGCCCTGCCCTAGGAGGCCCCGGTAGTCAGTGTCCCACAGTAATCGCTGCAAGCACCTCTGAGGGAAAGCCACCCTCAAGTTCCGCCCACTGCCAGACAGTCCAGTTTCTCCTCATATGAGTCTGGGTCCCCAGAGACTCTCCCAGAACTGGAGTTCAGGGCCATCGGGAGCTTGTGTCTCCCTCCTGACTGAAAAAGACAACCGTGTCCTCAGTTGTCAGCCCTTTCCACGTGCGCCTCCCTACCTCTGCACTTTACTTCCGCACCTCCTCTGAGTCTCAGTGTGCTTTTCTCTTTCCTTCTAGTTGTAGAATTTCCACTCAGCCAACCTTCCTGTGGTTCTGGATGATGTCCGTTTTCTCTTTTAGTTGTATTTTTGAAGTGGTTGTGCGAGGCAGCAATTTCAGGTGTGTACCTATGCCACCATCTTGGTTTTCCTCCTTAATTTCTTTATTGATTAAGGAGGTACTTCAACGTATGCCCTCCTCCTCTGTGCTGGGCCAGAGCACCTCAGGCTGCTCCCCCCGCCCCCTCCCCTGGCCAGGGTAACTCAGGCCATGCCCCCCACCAGGCGGGGTTTGACAGGAGACCTGAGGCTTCGCCCAACACCCGGTGGGGCTTAATAGGAGACCTCAGTGCACTTGACAAGAGTATGGCCTGCCGGGTCTGGATCTCGCCCAATGGGGGTGGGGCTGGCTGGTTCTGGGTCTTGTGTGATTTTTAGATGCCGCAGGTGGGCAAGAACTTTACTCTGGGTCCCACGGTGGGTCCCAGACTCTGACAGGAGGAAGATTTTCATATACATTTTACTAATTTTCTTTCATCTCTGACACTTTTATTATAGAGAAAAGGCAAATAGCAATATTAAAATATTTCCTCTAATTAATCTCCTTTTAATGTGCATGAATTTCGTGCACTGGGCCACTAGTGTGTGTGTGTGTGTGTGTGTGTGTATAAAATATATTTATATTAATTTATAGTAATAAATGCAGTGGTAAATATATATATATATATATATATATATATATATATATATATTTACCACTGAATTTATTAATATAAATTAGAATTTAGAAACATGATACCAACATTGAGATAAATTAGATGATCTAGAAGTAAAGTGATCCTGTCTTGTCATTTAGTAGGAAATCATTAAAATATATCCTGCAGGTCAGATAGAGGTGCAAATTAATAAAGCACAGGTTAAATTCCAGGGGAGGTTAACAATAATTTCCAACTGGTTAGTGTTGCAATTGTTTGTAGATAAGGCCAGTATGCAATAGATTTGTACAATGAGTTATAATCTTCATATCTATCATGTAGGAAGTAGATCTCTGTTCAATACTCAGGATTACTTTTGACACTCATATCTGGACATGTTTGCATAAATGATTGATCTACAAAAGAAATAGCTTATAGATCTGAACTCTAGCAAAATGTTCTATAGTTTATTTAATTATACAAACATAGTTTAGTGGCAGTTATTTGGCATCATCAGAAAAAGTGAATTCATGCTCCAACCATTTTTAAAAAATAATATAACCCATCTGCAAGTCAGGTTGCATTGAACTTACAGCAACACCTGCCATGTTACCATGACATCTACTGTGCTTAGACTCTGCCATTGAGTGAAAAAGTCTACAAATATCCCTGCCAGTATTAAAAAAAGATACATTTTAATAATGTCCTTAAGTGTCATCAATTAGAATTATTGTCCTTATGTGTCATCAATTAGAATTATTAAATCATCTTTATTTGTTCCATAAAAGGTTTGAAATCTTTATTAATTCTAAGTTTTTGATATGCATAGTAAACTCACTGGAATCCTGAATAATAGTTGATTCTGGTTCAATTAAGCAGACTGACTCATTATGAGGCCTAGTAAAGGATTTAAGTGATGGTCTCATTTTAGACATTTTTGAGACTCTCCAACTTACGTTGACTGAGTCCTAGTTTATTTAGGAACAGACAACTCAGACAAGTTATAGTAACTTCAACAGAATAGAGGCTGCCATCCCAACCTCAGGACAGTGAGGATTTCATTCTGTGACACTGCTGATACCTAAAAACACTTCTGGCAGACCTATAAAATCATGGATAAAATTCTTGTCTAAACTGAGTTTAGATTTTTAAAAAGAAGAAAATGAAAAAAACTGTAATAAAGGGGAAAATGGGAATAGGAGTACTAAGAATGAGATATTAGACCATTCATACTTGAAATTACTTGATAATTGACTTTTTTCTTTCATGGGACTTTTCTAATTATATTACTGCTAAACTGATGATTTGACCTAGATAAAATAGTTTATCTCTGTGAGCCATTGGAATTACAATTTGTATTTCATTGTGTTTCTATTCGTTACTTATAGTATCAAAAATCAAAAAGTCTATATCTAATTTCAACTTTGAAACAGAAAAAAATAAAAATGATACACTTTTTATCCAATGACAAGAATTAGAAGAATGCTGAATGTTAATATAATTTTTTTCTTTAATCCATTTATACTTATGGGGAGATTTGGACCAGCTATAAGCCTGAGAATATCTCCCTTTCACTTTACTCTCTCACAAATGTATAATGTTGGCATACATTATATTATGTAATACTATTGTCACCTTGTCAAGTGAGACTGGCTCGTGATCTGGCTTTAAGATTCACATCTTACTCCCACACAGCGATAAGTCTGCTCCAGAATCTGAGTGAATACTCCTATGGCTCCACTATGTACTGTCAGTTCTTTACAATATTTTTTGATGTATTACACAAAATTCTACCCCATAAAAAAGAAAAAGCATTTTTATAACATGTAAGTCATTACTCAAATAATCAAAATAAGAAGTATCCTAAACCAGATTTGAAAATTTAATCATCTTCAAAACAGTAAAATTTTATATGCATGCCTGTGTGTGTATTGATAAAATAAGCGGTGGTGAATCTTGAAAAGTATATTATAAAAATAAAACTATCAGAGAAACCAAGATGGCAGCATAGGCAAACACCTGAAATTGCTGCCTCCCACAACACTTCAAAATTACAACTAAAAGAGAAAACGGACATCATCCAGAACCACAGGAAGGCTGGCTGAGTGGAAATTCTACAACTAGAAGGAAAGAGAAAAGCACACTGAGACTCAGAGGAGGAGGAGAAGTAAAGTGCAGAGGAATGGAGGCTCGAGCATGTGGAAAGGGGCTGGCACCTGAGGATGCGGCTGTCTTTTTGAATTGGGAGGGAGTCACAAGCTCCCGACTGCTCTGAACTCCAGTTCCGGGAAGTCTCTGGGGACCCAGGACTCATACAGGGAGAAACTGGACTATCAGGCAGCAGGCAGAACTTGGAACTTGAGGGTGGCTTTCCCTCAGAGGTGCTTGCAGGAATTACCGGGACACTGAGAAATAGGGCCTCTTAGGGCAGGGCTGAGGATCAGCCATAGCTGCTTGCTCCACCCTGTTGATTCCCTTAGACCCTGCCCCACCCAAGCTGCAGCAGAGGCTTTTGCATATGAATGACCTGGTCCTTTGCAATCTGAAAATTACCTAACAAACTGCAGGTGGGCCAGACAGACCCAGAACTTCCAAGAGAAGGCCCAAGGCCCCACAGCAGCTTGCATTGCTTCACAGCTGGGCCTCATCTGGGCACCTCCAAACACCAAAAAAGGAAGGGTAATCTGCAGATCTCTTCATAGCTCCTGCTGGGTAGCCTCAGGCAGAGGCTAAATTAGCACCTTCTAAGATCCAAGAGTCAATGTACCCAGTGGTCAGAGTGGGACCATCCAGATTACAACTCCTCAGATCCATAATGGACACACTCAAGGGGGCAGACTAAGTGAGCACCAAAGCCCCACTGAAGCAAGTCTTGCCCCAGAAGGGTGTCTTCAGCACAGAAGTTCTCCCACTGCAGACACAGCTGATTCTCACAGCCAATTGGCCTGGAGGTCAATTCCTCCCAGTAATAACTACAACAATCAAGGCTTAACCACAACAAGACTGTGTGCAAAGCCCACAAAGGCGTTCACCAAGAGTGTCCACCTCAGGTAATTGTGGAGGCTGAGCCACTTGGCTCTATAGGACACCTAGCACACAAAGCGACTCTACCAACACCAGGAAGCATAAAAAATGCAGACAAAGAAACAGGTCACAAAATGACAGAAATGGAGGAAAGCAAACAACTGGATATAGAGTTCAAAACCACGGTTATAAGGTTTTTCAAGAATTTTCTGGAAACCGCCGATAAATTTAGTGAGACCCTTGAGGATATGAAAAAAGACCAACTAGAAATTAAGCATACACTCACTGAAATAAATAATAACATATAGAGATTCAACAGCAGACAAGAGGATCCCAAGAATCAAGTCAAAGATTTGATGTACGAAGAAGTGAAAAACATCCAACCGGAAAAGCAAAATGAAAAAAGAATCCAAAAATACGAAGATAGTGTAAGGAGCCTCTGGGACAGCTTCAAGTGAACCAACATCCAAATTATGGGGGTGCCAGAAAAAGAGAGAGAGCAAGATTGAAAACCTATTTGAAGAAATAATGACAGAAAACTTCCCCTACCTGGTGAAAGAAATAAACTTACAAGTCCAGGAAGCACAGATATCCCCAAACAAAAATAATCCAAAGAGGACCACACCAAGACACATCATAATTAAAATGCCAAGAGCAAAAGACAAAGAGAGAATCTTAAAAGCAGCAAGAGAAAAACAGTTACCTACCTACAAGGGAGTACCCATATGGCTGTCAGCTGATTTCTCAACAGAAACTATGCAGGCCAGAAGAGAGTGGCAAGAAATATTCAAAGTGATGAATAGCAAGAACCTACAACCATGGTTACTTTATCCAGCAAAGCTATCATTCAGAATTGAAGGTCAGATGAAGAGCTTCACAGATAAGAAAAAGCTAAAGGAGTTCATCACCACCAAACCAGTATTATATGAAATGCTGAAAGGTATCCTTTAAGAAGAGGAAGAAGAAGAAAAAGGTAAAGATACAAATTATGAACAACAAATATGCATCTATCAACAAGTGAATCTAAGAATCAAGTGAATAAATAATCTGGTAATCATAATAGAATCAGGGGCATAGAAAGGGAATGGACTGACTATTCTTGGGGGGAAAGGGGTGTGGGAGATGCGGGAAGAGACTGGACAAAAATCGTGCACCTATGGATGAGGACAGTGGGTGGGGAGTGAGGGCGGAGGGTGGGGTGGGAACTGGAAGGAGGGGAATTATGGGGGGAGAAAAGAGGAACAAATGTAATAATCTGAACAATAAAGATTTAATTAAAAAAATAATATCCTCAGGTGAGGATTAACATAAATAAATAAATAAAGTTCTACCAAAAAAAAAAAAGATATAAAGGATTTAAATTGCACTTTTAGAAATTTGACCTAATTGACATTCACAGAACTTGCTATTCAACAACAAAACACATGGTTTTCAAAGGAAGAGGAAGAAATAGCATGATTGATCATATGGTAGGATTTATGCCTAGACCTGGAAGTGATGACATCCACTACTATCCACCTTTCATTTATCAGAACCTCAAACTCCTGAGCTTGTTGCAAATTATCGAACTTATCATCAGAGAAGAAGAATTGATGACAAAACCTTGTAGAATTAATGAATAATTATACAGTAAAGTGAGTTCTCCATCACTGGGAAGATAATTTGTAACGCTCCAAATAGAAAAGAAATGCTTTTCTTGGCCACTGTGTGTGCTGTGACTTTTAAACAGAGGACTATATTCCTACTGATTCCCAAAATTAAAGTACTACCTGTATTCAACATATTCAACAGTATTCAACATATCTGTCTGTGATAAGGGAATTTATTTCTGGAGAGTGGATACACCAGTTCTATATATGGGAGAAGGATAGAGCTACATGAATTTCTAGCACCTGTTTTGGTGAAAGCAGTAACTGTGACTGTGTTTTAGCAACTGAGATACTACAGAAAGGTCTGTGTAAGTTTATTGCACCAAAAATGTCTGTAGGTTTATCTAAACTGATTTTATTGTTAGATACTACTGTGGAGCAGTTGCTAATTACAGATCTTGAACAAATGTATAGCATTGATTTTTAGATTTTGAGGAAATAAAATAGGTAAATTACATGGCCTGATGAAAAGAACTATTAATCTTTTTCTTTCTCTTAAATGGGCTATAATTGGCCTAAGATCAGATTTAAGAGATCAATTCTTGGGGGTGGGGCAGACCGAGAAGCCATGAGAAGTTGTGGGTATATAAGAATGCGTCTTTATTGCAGAAGCCAGCGGTCATATAGCCATCAGACGAATCAGTTTTTTACAACAGAGTTCATACAGGTGGGCAGCCTGACACCGGCAGGTAAATACATATCTTTCCCACAAAAGCAGCATCAGTCTCTGTACCTACAGTTATTGTCTGAGCAGCTGCAGGCTGCCTCCTAGACCCCTAGCTTGACATAGCAATAGTACCTGAGCTCTCGCTTAGAGCTTCAGCCTCAGTAGGCTCTCCAGCCTCTCTGGCTCAGCAGCTCCTCCTGCCTCCCCTGCCCCACACACTGGCTGGTTAACATGGTAGCTATATCTGAGCTCTCCATGCGCTCTTAGCCTTACATCCTAGCAGTATCAACTCTCAGCTCCGTCTGAGCTCTCCAGCCTCTCCTGAACACATTGGAGCTACATCCTCTGTGCCTGCTGCCTCTCCTCTGAGCTTTCTTCTTCTGCTCTGCCCAGCTGCTCTATCTAGCAGGCTTCTTCACTCCCTCTTTGTCAGTAACCTGTATATTACTCCACAGACAAAGAAAGCTAGCTGCCAACAGTGACATCAATCATTTAGGTTACAGAAGGGCACAGTGCACCATGCACCCTGTGTCCTTGCGTGCGCTCATGGTATCTTGGCCTGGTTACGATTCTCAGGCTCAGGGCAGCTTTGACCAGCTGGTGCACTCTAAACAGGGTCCCCACAAGAGGAGATTGAGGAAATTTGAGAAATAGTTTAAATATGACAATCTCGGCTGTGTGCTACAACTTTTCTATGTCTAAGAAATCTCTTGCTCACAGATTCAGGACCCCTGCTAATTTTCATTATTTACTATTATTATTATTATTATTATTATTATTATTATTATTGTGTGTGTGTGTGTGTGTGTGTGTGTGTGTGTAGGCATATTAATGCACAGGTCAGTTGTAATTTAATTATGTTTGTAGAATAATCTACATCTAGAAAATAGTGTATATTTATTTATTTATTTACTTACTTTGTTTTTATTGATTTGTATAGAGTGAGGAAGGGAGAGGGACAGAGAGATAGAAACATCATGGATCCGCTGCCTTCTGCACGCCCCCTACTGGAGATTGAGCCCACAACCCAGGGCATGCGCCCTGACCAGGAGTCAAACCGGTGACATCTTGGTTCCTGGGTTGATGCCCCACCATTGAAGAATACTGGCCAGGTGGGAAAATAGGGTATATTTAATCCAATATTTCCATTTGCAGAGGTGATTTCTACCCATTTTATTTTTCGAACATGCACCATAAAAATAGAGAAATATTCAGTGACAGTGGTTCTTTGGAAGTTGGGAACTGAATTAATCATTGTTAGAAATTTCCACTACTGGGTCTTTTAGTACCATAGAATCTGGTGTTCTGCCCTGGCCAGTGTGGTTCAGTTGGTTGAGGGTCACCGCATGCACCCAGAGGTATCTGGTCGCTGGTTCGCACATGCCCAGGATATGAGCTCCATCCCCAGTAGGGAGCCTGCCAGAGGCAGTGGATCAATGCTTCTCTCTTTTCCTCTCCTTCTTCTCTTTCTAAAATCAATAAAAATCATTTTTAAAAAATAATCTGGTGGTCTATGCTAGTGGGACAGATGACAGATATAGAAAGCTACTTTGTTGTTCATTTACTATATAGACAACAAGCCTTGGAGTTTTAAGAGGACAAGAAACCAAGGAGTATTGTTTTTCTTAAAGCAGCATGATTTAATTTATTTTTAATGGTGACCCTCTAGTTTCTTAGCAAATATGGGATAGTGGTTCTTCTAGTGCCCTTTTGCTTGCATATTATAAGGGATACCTATTAATAACTTCACAATTTATACATAGGAAAGGACCTCTCTGTATTCTGTTTCTTTGGAGGTCAATTATTTTATCTGTTGAGTACCGAAATTGTTATGATTTCCAGCTTGTTTAGTTTCCACTGATCTTTGTAAATTTTCAACCGCATATTTTAAATATCAATTTCCCATTCTATTTTTTTTCCTTAATGATTACCTCTTTAATGTCAGAGATACTTTCCAATATGGGCAGAAGTTTATTTCTTCTTCTTCTTCTTCTTCTTCTTCTTCTTCTTCTTCTTCTTCTTCTTCTTCTTCTCCTCCTCCTCCTCCTCCTCCTCCTCCTCCTCCTCCTCCTCCTCCTTCTTCTTCTTCTTCTTCTTCTTCTTCTTCTTCTTCTTCTTCTTCTTCTTCTTCTTCTTTTTAGCTGTTGAGTTTCACTCAGAATATATTTGAAATTTTTCTGAAATCATATTTTAGTCATTTGTTAATTCTTCTTTTGAAATCTCTACCCAGTCTAATCTTAATGGAAAGGTTCTGAAAAAGCATAGTACAGTACATATTATACTTTTAGATAATTTTTATTTGAATTATGAACAGCTATCCTATTTAAGTTTTATACTGGCTTTTTGCCCTCTGATGCTTTTAACAACATTTCCTTCTAAGGCACTAACAATAAGGGAACTACTTGATTAAATATGTATTAACAAAAATCTTTAATTCAAAATCAAATTTTTGCCTGTGTTCCTTAAGTTTAAGAAAATCTGTAATTATTGACCTTGACTTAGCTGTAGATCAGGGTTTAAATGCAACTTGTATAGACCTAACTCTTGGTTCAGAAATCTTAATGGAATATGTGCAATAAGATTATTCTCTTTAGAATAAAACTAATGAAAAAATAACTCATTTGCAGAGACCAGGAGAAGGGTCAGGAATAAAAAGGGGAGAGTTAAGTGGATGGCAGAAAGAAAAATAAATGGAGAAAGGTATGGTTTAAAAAATATAGGTTTAAATTGTTTACGTGTAAATTATTGTTTGACTTTATTTAGAGAGTCTTTAAAATAAGATATTACTAAAGAGCATTAATGAGAGGCTATTTTTAAATTTGAGACCTCAGGAAGAAAATCAAAGAAAGTTAACTAGTGATTATTTTTATTTGACTTCCCATCTTTTCTAGAGATTTTTTTAAAATTATTTATTGGTATTTTTTTAAGTATATTCTATTGATTTTTTACAGAGAGGAAGGGAGAGGGACAGAGAGTCAGAAACATGGATGAGAGAGAAACATTGATCAGCTGCCTCCTGCACACCCCCTACTGGGGGATGTGCCTGCTACCAAGGTACATGCTCTTGACTGGAATCGAACCTGGGACCCTTTAGTCCGCAGGCCGACGCTCTATCCACTGAGCCAAACCAGTTAGGGCTTATTGGTATTTCTTTAACATGGCAAAACCCACCATACTTGTAATTCATGTATCTTTAGTAAAATGGTGCCTTTATATTAAAGTATGTAAATAAGTTAAGCTTTTATTGAAAGCATGTTTAAGAAAATGCTTTTTTTTCCCCTACCTGGCTTGGCTCAGTGGATAGAATTTTCAGCCTGTGGACTAAAGGGTCCCAGGTTCGAGTCCAGTCAAGAGCACATGCCTGGGTTGTGAGCTTGATCCTCAGTGGGGAGCATGCAGGAGGCAGCCAATCAATGATTCTATCTCATCATTAATGTTTCTATCTCTTCCTCTCCCTTCCTCTCTGAAATCAATAACAAATATATTTAAAATAATAAGTCACTTATAAGAAAATGCTTTTCTCTCTCTCTCTCTAGGAGGTGATTGCAGCCTTCTCGTAGATTAAACCTTGACACACAGGAAGGAAGACACTACAGTTCTAACAAGTAAACTTACAAAAGGAGCCTTTATTTCCCAACTAAGCAGAGACAAGAACTGAAACTAGAATTAATGTCTCAACTATTACTAATCTGAGAAAATATACTAAGCAAAGTGACCATTTTGTTTATATCAAATCAAGGTTTAATGATATAATAATGCATACATAGCTTTTATTCCTTCCATCAATTTAGTGGCAGAGAGAGCAGGCTGATGTGAGACTTATTTGACCTATGCTTTTATCCATTTTTTAATAGAAAATACCCTTACAAACTAACCTAAACAGACACAAAATAATTAAATGTTAAGCTAAATACATGAGATGAAATTTTGTACGATGAGACAAAAAATAAGCATCAACTATCATAATCAAGAATAGTGTAAGAATACATGGTGACTAAACATAATGAGGTATCTTAGATGGGATCCTAGAACAGAAAATATATTAGGAAACAACAAAAGACATTTGAGTGAATTATTGAGTTAATTAATATGGATATATTAGTTAATACATTTTAATTAATTGTACCAAATGTGCCATAGTAATAAGGAGTGAGAAGTGAATGGGAACTCTTTGCTAACTTTTTATTTTTCTATAAATCTAGAACTCATCTAAAACTAAAAATTTATTTTTAGAAAAAGAAATAATAAAGAAACCAATGAAAAATAAACAGAATAATGGTAAGAACATTTACAAATGTAATTATGCACCCCTGAATGACAGGGATACAATTGAAAATGGCATAGTTAGGCAATTTTGTCATTGTGAGAATATCACAGAGGGCACTTACACACTCCTTGATGGTTCAGCCTACTGGGCCATATCATATAGGCTTTTGTTCCTAGGCTCCAAAGCTGTACAGCATATTACCTACTGTACTGACTGCTGTAAGCAATTGAAACAATGGAAAGCATTTGTATATCTAAACCTTTTAAAGCTACAGTAAAATTATAGCATCAAAGATAAAACACGGTGTATAGAGTGCTTACAATGAATGGAGGTTGCAGGACTGGAAGTTGCTTTGGGTAAATCACTAACTGGTGAGTGATTGTGCAGGCCTAGGACATTGCTGTACACTGCTGTAGACTTTATAAACACTGTCCTACAAGCCCTTTACCTGCTGCCATCTGACAGGGTCAGAAATAGAACACTGAAGTTGGCAATGCTGCTTTATGAACAAGGATGTAGGCTAGATTGATTGGAAATATCAAGCAGAAAGTAGCTGAGTAATGTGTAGGTCACCCTAATAGTGACTGACGGGAGGGAGTAAAAGTGGCCTGAGGACAGGTAAGAATAAGAAATCAAGGTGGCAAGACAAAGCAACCTATGGCATTGTCATGGTGATGTGGTTTTGGCTACTGCATGTTGGCATAGTGGTCAAATATTCATAAAAAAGGGTGTTTAATATGGAGAGAGTATAGAACTGAGGACTCAATAGTTTGACTGAAGAAATTGATTTTTGGTCCCATCAACCTTAACTGGCACAAAGGGCTGTCACTGGCATTGGATGATGGAAGAAATAAAACATATCTACATATTACATCATTACAAGTTGAAAATATTCCCACATTCTAAGGAAAGGCTGGCTCCACATTTCTAAAGAAAGCTCTCACTAACATGGCAGTGGCACTGAGTACTTCTTATAGTAGCTCCTGTGGACCTGTGTCCTTCTACAGAATCTTAAGTCCCCTACAAAGAAATTACAGCCATGTACTCTGAGATCATCGCACTAAATCTGGGAGGACTGCAGCACCCTCTGAGTATGGCACTGGGAGGTGGGGCAGGCTCCTCTGTGCTGAAACAGTCCAGGGGCTTACATTCGGGGGATGTAATTTGTGCTCTCAAAATTGAGGTGTTGTGAGTGAGAAGGATTCTATTGCCACGCCTCACAGATATTGCTTCGGCTGAGAAAAAAAATCCTCTGAAACACATATCCTTCCATTTCTTCAAAGAAATTCAGCTCCATTATAATTTATGGGATCACCATCCTGTATATGGCCTGTCATTGGGAGAAACATTGTTGTCACATGATTGTAATGCTTTTCCAATCTAGCAATCTAATTTATATAAAGGACCATTTGCTTATAAGTTCTAGGATAGCAAAATAAATTAAGAAGCAAAATCTGAATGAAAGAAGAGCTCAAATTGTTGAAAAGACTCATTTGGTTGCAAATCTGAAGGACTATTGGGTCACAAAGAGATCTGTGGACACCTTTTATTCCCTAAAAATAGAAAAAAGAAAGAAAAGAAAAACTGCAAAGGGATGATCTTCAAAGCAAAGCAAAACAAAACATAACACTGGTAAAACTCTCAATTGTTGGTGCTATAATATCCTAAACATAAAACAGATTGTGTTCCCTGTTTATGAAAGGAAAGCTGTGCTCATAAGAGTCTCTCAGATCGTCTGTAGGGTTTTGGAGAAGCATGAATGAAGTTCAGGGATTGGCAGACTTGCAGAAACAGAAGTGTTTAGCAATGGTTGACCTTTGTGTGTAGAAGTGTGCATAATGGATTGTTGCTGTTGCTTATTGGCTGACTTCCAGAAGCATTCACTGAAGTGAATTGTCTTTGATTTATGAAATGAACGTAAACCAGTTCCGGTGGTTATGTTTTATCTTGGCCAGGGGAAAATTGTTTCTTTCCTTGAACACTAGAAACTTTTATTATCACATCAAACAGGATATAGATATTTCACTGTTCAACATATTTATTTGATAACAAGTGTGATGGCTTCTATAATGATAATTGACACATGTTGCATCCTGTATACTGTCCATGGATGCCAAAGATCTTTCAGTGTTATAGATCCAATCAAATGATGTAGAAAGAACCCAATAATAGCTAACAGTGTTTCCTTCTAAATTTTATTAGTTTTTCTCTATTTCTTAAAAAACTAGCAATCTACCTAGTGTGTCTTAGATAAACATGATCCACATTGAAATAAAGTTTCATTTATCTTCATTCTGTTATAACTATGTATTCTAGCACAACAATTAATGAAATTAAAAATACAACAAAACTTCAGCCTTTGGTAAATAATTTTTCTTATGTTTAAAGAAACTATAAAGTGATATAAATATTATACAAGTATTTATAGTGGCCATATTTTGAGTTAATAACACATTTCAAGTTTTGTGGGCACATGTATCACAGTCAATCATGATTATAATTCTATATGATAAATAGAAAATGCAGTAAAATGAAATTCTTTCAAAAGTCCTGTCTTTAGAAGAAAAGCTACTAAATTGGAAATATGAACCACCTTTTAAAAATATTAATTAAAATGAAATTGTAAAACAAGTCATTTTTACTTAAATGACCTTTAATTAATTCCATGCTGCAAATAATTTCCTCAGTGTATATAATAAGATGAAAAATAAAGACTTTAAGGCTATTAAACCAATATGCAATACAGTTACCAATCTGGATGATAGGTTACAAGTAAAATTAAATTTGAAGTCATTCGGTATTTGGCAATGAATAGATAGGTAATTTTTTTCAGGCCAAAGTTCTCACAAAGAACAAACCAAAAAGCTGGACAAAAAGAACTGACTCTGCCTGGCATGTAAGGAAGCTTTTCCTTCAGGGCCATTGCCAACTCCAGACGAAAAGGTATTGCTGAGAGGATGAGGTGGTGATTAGCGCTTTCATCTGTCTCAGTAATTTATAGGGCTCTGGTAAACACTCCACGCTTTTGGACTTCACCATAAGAGCCATATCCTACAAGTAATAGAGAGACTTAAAAATAGACCCTCCCAGCATAAATTATATTTATACCTGAGGCTATTTTTTTAAAATCTGCATTTCTGCTAGCTGCCTTCCAGTAAAAGTAAAGTCACTTGGGAAAATTAACATCATTTAGAACTTCACAGAATTTTGAATTTTACTTTCACATTGTCTGGAATTCTATTATTATTAAAGCAGAATACACTAGAAAATAATAATTAATTTAAAAAATAAAAAACCAAAATAGAACAAATGCATAAAAGCTCCAAATATTGGAGATGTCAGTCATGCAAGCTAAAATTAGATTAATATAGGAAATGAAATGACACAATACAGAAAAATGAAAGAGAACTGCAAGCTATATAATGAAAACAAATGGAAATTATGTGACTGAAAACACAAACGATACAGGCAGACGTGACACAGCTGAAGAGCTAATTGGTGAAATGCATATATTTCAAAAAAAAATCCAGATAATGCACAAAAGAGGCAAAAGATGGAAAAGAACACAGAGAGCATGCAAAATATAGTGAAACATCTAACAAATATGTGGCTTAAATCCCAGCAGGGCAGAAATAATGAGGAAGAAAACCCTCTGAAGTGATAGTGGCTGATATTATTTCAAAATGAGAAACCATAGACGTTACAGTTCCAAGAACCAGCACAAACCCAAGAGAAAAACATAAAGAAAGCATGACCAAGCATAAATTATAAAAATTGTTTAAAAATAAAGGCAAAATAAACTCTAAGTGGTAGACAAAAGTAAAAAAAAAAAAAAAAAAAAAAAAAAAAATTATGTGCTGCTGGGTATAAACCAAGAGTATATAGTTATACTAAGGGCTCAGTGCATGAATTCATGAATTCCTGCACCGTGAAAGGAGCTGTGGGCCACGAGGCTGTGGTAGGCACAGGGGAGGGTCTCGGCCCATCCTCTGCACCCCCACCCAGCCCCTCCCACTGCAGCCCCCAGTCCCCTGTCTGCCAGCAGCCCCACTCCCGCCACCACCGCTCCCACCCACTGATGGCGCGGAGTGATTGGGGCTGGTGCCAGCAGCGGGTGTGAGCAGCGGCCGCTGCCCCTGATTGCCCCTCAGGAGCAGGGGGAGGTGGAGAACTCCCTGGGGAAATCAGGGCCGGCAGCCCCCGCTCGCACCTGCTGATGGCGCTGAGTGATCAGGATTGGAGCCGGTCACTGGCAGCAGGTGTGAGCAGTGGCTCCAGCGCCGGCTGTGGGTGTGAGTGGAGCCGGTGCTGACAGCTGGTGTGACTGCCAGGAGGGACTGTGGCTCATAAGAGCAAATAATTTTCAGTAACCACCAAAGCCTCGCCCCGATGACAGCAACCGGTGCCCCACCTTGGCCTGGCTCCCCCTCTCACCTGCTCTACCATCCTGCTGTGGCCAATGCCCGCCATGTTCTGCACACGCCACCTTGTGGTCAGAGCATGTCATAGCAACCGGTTGTTCAGTTGTTTGGTTGTTCCATTTGTTCCGCTGTTCGGTCTATTTCCATATTAGCCTTTTATTACATAGGATGTAATATTTTATATATTATACTGTGTATAGTACACTACAATATGCATATACATAGCATACAAAGTACATATATTATGCAAAGTACATATAGAATACAAAGTACATATAGTATGCATATATAGTATACAAAGTACATATATGTATACTATACTGTATATGCTATATGTATACTATATGTTATAGTATGATGCTTCAGTATACTATAGATACCATATTTATTATTGCTATCTATAGATCACTATAAACTATATAATATTTTTATTAATATCACTAGTGACCCAGTGCATGAAATTTGTGCACATTAAAAGGGAATTAGAGGAAATATTTTAATCTTGCTATTTGCCCTTTCTCTATAATACAAATGTCAGAGATGAAAGAAAATTAGTAAAATGTATATGAAAATCGTCCTCCTGTCAGAGTCTGGGGTGCACTGCGGGACCCAGAGTCAAGTCCCTGCACACCCGTGGCACCTCAAAATCACACGAGACCCAGACCCAGCTGGCCCCACCCTTGTCAAGCCCCGCCAGGCAGAGGATGCAGTCTCAGGTCCCCTAGCCCGGCGCCGGGTGGGGGGGCACAGCCTCAGGTCCCCCATCAAGCCCTGCCAGGTGGGGGCACAGGATCAGGGCCCCCGCCAAACCCCACATGGTGGGGGTGCAGCCTCATGTGCCCAGCCTGGTGCCAGGGCGGGGGGTGCGGCTTCTGGTCCTCCAGCCCAGTCCTGCGGGGGCGCGGTTTGAAATCCCCTATCAAGCCCCAATGGGTGGGGGTCACGGCCTCAGGTCCCACAGCCTCAGGTCCCCCAGCCTGGTGCCGGGGCAGGGGGCATGACCTGAAGTCCCCTGGCAAGCCCCACCAGGTGGGGGGTGCAGCCTCAGGTCCCTGCTGATTGCTCATTAAGGCTTGTTACAAAATCCCTGCCTCCGCTGTGGGCACAGCCATCTTGACCATTATGGTGTGTTGGTCAATTTGCATATTCCCTCTTTCTTAGATAAGATATCAAGATTATATAGTTTGGGCCCTAGAGGGTGGAGGGTGGCTCAGTTGTTTGGAGTGTCATCCCATACACCAAAAAGGCTGTAGTTTCGATTCCTGGTCAAGGCACATACATAGCTTATGGGTTCATTCCCTGATCGGGGACTGTACAGGAGGCAACCGATCAATGATTCTCACATCAATGTTTCTTTCTCTCTGTCTCTCTTTCTCTTTCTCTAAAATCAATAAAAACATATCCTTGGATGAGGATTTTTTTAAAAATATTATATAGTTAGGCCAATTAAGCAAACAATAAGCTGAATTTATTTCTAGTTTAGAGTATTTATTTACATATTCTATGGGTACGTTATGTTTACTTACACCAACCCTGGAAATTTAAGAATGCACTATACCTTAAATGAGACAAAAATACATTTAAATACTGTAGTGTAATATATAAGAATATATTGATACAGAAATGTATTCCTTATGCTAATACCATTCTAAATTTACTCAGGAACATTATTGAATGTATAGCTGAATGATAGTAATATACATTATATTTTATTCTAAAAATTTAAGTTAATTTAGACAATGATCTTTAGAATTTTAATCATGTACTCTGAGCAGGAGGCAAGATTATGTTTTTTTTATTATTAAAAGAATGGAGTTATTTTTTAAATAATTCTATGAAAATGCTTACTAACTTAAAGCAGATAAAATTAATAGACTAATATAAAGTAAATAATGTTATAAAGTGTCTCCCTTAATAAAGGAATAAGACAGTGTCTGTTTCCACCACTCTTATTCAACACTAAAGTTCTGATGCATGAAAATTCGTGCAAGAGTAGGCCTTCCTTCCCCCGGCTGCCAGCACTGGCTTCCCTCTGGGACCCGGGACCTGGGACCTGGGACCCGGGCTGGCTTCTCTCCAGCCCTGCCTTCATTAGGAAGGATGTCTGGAAGGACGTCTAATCTAATTAGCATATTACCCTTTTATTATTATAGATTATTATAGATAGTACTGGATGTACTAGCCAAAGCAATTAGACAAGAAGAAGAAATAAAATGCATCCAAATTAGAAAGGAGGAAGTAAAACTGTCAATATTTGCAGATGACATGATACTATATGTAAGAAACCCTAAAGACTCCACCATAAAACTACTAGAATTGATAAATAAACTTAATAAAGTAGCAGGATATAAAATTAATATTCAGAAATTAGTGACATTTTTATACACCAACAATAAACTATCAGAGAGAGAAATTAAGAAAACAATCTTATTTACTCTTGAAACAAAAAAAAAAATAAGGAACCTAGGAATAAATTTAACCAAGGATGTAAATGTCCTGTAGTCAAGAAATTACAGGATGCTGAAGAAAAAATTAAGGAAGATACAAATAAGTGGAAGCATATTCTGTGTTCATAAATAGGGGGAATTAACATCATTAAAATATCTATACTCCCCAAAGCAATCTATAGATTCAATGCAATTCCTATTAAAATATCAATGTTATATCTCACAAATCTAGAACAAATATCCCCAAAATTCAGATGGAACAACAACAACAACACAAATAGTCTCAGCAATCTTGAGAAAGAAGAGCAAAGTTGGTGGTATCACAATTTCCGATATTAAACTATAAGGCCCTAGTAATCAAAACAGCCTGGTACTGGCATAAGAATAGTCATACAGATCAATGGAACAGAATAGAGAGCCCAGAAATAAACCTACACCTTTATGATCAATTAATATTTGACAAAGGCGGCAAGAACATACAACAGGGTAAAGACAGTCTCTGCAATAAATGGTGTAGAGAAAATTAGACAGATATGTGCAAAAAAATGAAACTATACCACCAACTTACACCATACACAAGAATATATACAAAATGGATTAAAGACTAAGTGGAAGTTTGAAACCATAAAAATCCTAGAAAATGCCAAAACCGGTTTGGCTCAGTGGATAGAGCGTCGGCCTGCGGACTGAAAGGTCCCAGGTTCGATTCCGGTCAAGGGCATGTACCTGGGTTGCGGGCACATCCCCAGTGGGAGATGTGCAGGAGGCAGCTGATCGATGTTTCTCTCTCATCGATGTTTCTAACTCTCTCTCTCTCTCCCTTCCTCTCTGTAAAAAATCAATAAAATATATTTTTAAAAAGAATCCCAGAAGAACACACAAGCAGTAAAATCTCAGATATTCCTCTTAGCAATATTTTTGCCAATTTTCAGGCAAGGGAAATAAGAAAAAATAAACAAATGGGGACTACATCAAACAAAACAGCTTTTACACAACAAAAGACATCAACAAAATGAAAAGAGAACTCACTGAATGGGAGAACATATTTGCCAATGATATATCAGATAAGGTTTTAATTTCCAAAATATATAAAAAACTTATACAACTCAACACCAGGAAGATAACCCAATTTAAAAATGGGCATTGTGTAATTGGCAAAGGACTTGAATAGACACTTCTCCAAAGAGAACATACAGATGACAAATAGATACATAAAACAATTCTCAACATGACTAATAATCAGAGAGATGCAAATTAAAACCACAATGATTGCTAAAGTAATTGCGGTGATAGAAATGTATTAGCCTCAGAAGCTACTGAGGTGGTTCATCCTATCCTAGTACAGTGTAATAAATAAATAAATAAATAAATAAATAAATAAAACCACAATGATATATCACCTCACACCTGCCAGAATGGAGAAAAGAGAACCCTAACGCACTGTTGGTGGGAATGCAGACTGTGGAAAGCAGTATGGTATTTCCTCAAAACACTGAAAATGGAACTGCCTTTTGAACCAGCAATGCCACTTCTGGGAATATATCTGAGGAAAAGTAAAACACTAATTCAGAAGAATATACACTCCCTTATGTTCATTGCAGCATTATTTATAATAACCAAGATCTGGAAACAGGGAAACAGCCCTAGTGCCCATCAATAGATGAGTGGATAAAAAATCTGTGGTACATCTACACAACAGAATACTTCTCAGCCATAAAAAAGGAGGGAACCTTACCTTTTGCAACAGCATGGATGGACCTGGAGAATATTATGCTAATTGAAATAAACCAGTCAGAGAAAAGCAAATACCATATGATCACACTAATGAAAAAATAATAATTTAACAAATAAAATAAAAACATTAGCATAGATACAATGAACAGACTAATAGCTATCAGGCAGGAGGGCAGTTGGAAGGCTGGATGGAAGAGGTGAAGGGATAAAGCCAAAAAAATAAAAAGTAATTTTAGACACAGACAACAGTATGGTGATAGCCAGAGGGAAAAGGGTGGGGCAAGTGGAAGAGGGCAAAAGGAGGGGCGGGCGGGGAACCGGTTGGAAAGAGACCTTACTTTGGTTGAATGGCCCACAATGCAATATGCAGATAATGTTTTGTTGAGTTGCATACTTGAAACCTATATGCTTTTGTTAACCAATGTCACCACAATAACCTCAATTAAAAAAAAAAAAGCTACAGATTAGATGGTAGTATAATCAATCTAAAGAATGAAGATATCCCTGGAATAAATTATGTTGGAGGATAGTTTTTTTCAACATTGATGGTCCCATACGCATTTTTTTAACTTACTAGAGTTATGTGATGTTTGTTCTAGTCTATTGTATTTAGCGGAAAGAGCTGAGTTTACTGCATGTAGATTAAGTTTATGCCAAGTATATTAAAATTAGTGGTACTTTTATTCTTATGACAAATGAACTCAATATATTTGGCGATATTCTTTCATTATTTCAAAATTAGAAGAAATTTAATCAGAATATAATAAAGTCTATATTTCATCTGTTTAAAATCTATAAAGCTTATTTTTCTACCTTAAAATAACTTTCTTTCTAAACTCAAAAAATGACTTATTTTATTATAATGTATTTGATGTCTTTGAAATGTTTTACCTCAAGCTATGATAGTAGTGTTATTAAAGTCATTTTATAATCTGTATTGTTTTTTCTAGTTTCCAGTGGTAATTAAAAATTGTGAATGTGTAAAAATCCAGCAATATACATATTATTGCAAGATACAAAATTGCCCATAATATGCATTTTTCTAAGGCTTAATTTATATTAATATTTTCTAAACATTTTTCAAAATTATTATGCAGTATATTATTGCTTATTTGCAACTGTATTACTTGAATTTTACCAAATAATCCACAGTCCCCACATGAATAAACAAATAAAAATATAGTAGGTGTTACATTTTTAAAAAATCTCTTTCCCCTTTGATTACAACAGTTTGGAAATGCTCACACTTACCCCTAGAGATTCTGCTTAAAAGTGTATTACTTCCCAAAGGCAGGTAAATTCCCATGCAGGTGTTTGCTGTGGAAAATCGCTGCCAGTCAATGCAACTCACAGAAGTCCTTCTAGCAGCAAAAATAACCCAAAGGATTTTTCCTGGTAAATGTAAGCTATAGGGCATTCACAATAAAAATGCAAATTAAATACTGAGTTTTCACATTGGAAGATTCCCCTTGTGGATACAAACAAAAGTTGGTGATTTGGTAAAAGTTGAGCAAAAAAGTAATGTTTTGTGAAGTGATAATATGGAGATCTACCAGAATAATGTCTTTTGATAAAGATAAATAGAGAATAAAATCTTCTGGGAATATTTTAAACACCGACTATGAAGTTACATCTCTCTACCACTATTGTAACACTCATTGTAACACTGAAATGCCAGTCCATACTTCTCTCTTTCTCATCTAGTTTTTGCTTGTTTTAGAATACAATAGCTTGTATGATGGGCATTAATATACTTTAATGATACCAGGACCCAGAAATGCATTATGAGACTTCATTTAATAGGGACAAACATGTATCACTAGGATTGAGGAAGTGCAGGAAGCAATAGACTTTGGAATCAGTCATGAAATAATTGAGAAAATTACTCTGCATTGTGTTCAGTACTGGACTTAATAAGTAAATTCTCTAAGTAGAGTTAGGAATAGCTGCATGAGTAATATTCCAGAAACTAACCTCTTAGGTGATGGCAGCTACTGCATCACATTCCCAGATTCTGATCACTGTCTTGATATCTTGAATCACAAAATTATATCTAGTAAAAAAACAACAACAAACAAACAAACAAAAACTTTGCAAGACATTTTTTGTTAAATTCTCTTTTAATAACAATTAGGTAAATGAAAATCAAAACTACCATAAGATATCACCTCACACTTGTCAGAGTGGCTATTATCAACAAAACAAGCAATAACAAGTGTTGGAGAGGTTGTAGGAAGAAGGGGAACCCTCAGTCACTGCTGGTGGGAATGCAGACTGGTACAACCACTATGGAAAGCAGTCCTGTGATTCCTCAGAAAGTTAAGAATAGAGCTACCATACAACCCAGGAAACCCTCTCCTGGGAATATACCCAAAAACCTCAAAATCATGTATCCCCAAAGATATATGCACCCTATGTTCATTGCAGCATTATATTCATGGTGGCCAAGACATGGAAACAACCAGAGTGTCCTGAGATAGAGGACTGGATAAAGATGTGGTACATATACAAGATGGAATACTACTCAGCCATAAGAAATGAAATACTGCCATTTGCCACAACATGGAGAGTATGCTAAGTGAAATAAGCCAGTCAGAAAAAGCTAAGAACCATATGATTTTACTCATATGTGGGATATAAAACTGAAACTAATGAACACAAACAGCAATGTGGTGGTTGCCAGAGGGTGACAGGAGAAGATTTGGCTTTGGGTGGTGGGCACACAGTGCAATATACAGATCTTATAACATAGAAACCCACATCTGAAGCCTATATGATCATGTAGACCAATATCACCCCAATAAATTTAATTTAAAAAATGTCTTATGCCAAAATAGGAATAAAAATGTCCTGATTTTTTAAAAATTATCCTTTAAAAGAAACTAATATTGCTATGAATACCCTTCTATATCTAATTAAGATGGTGATGAGAGGATAAAATTGAGTTCCTGTGTCCTGACAATAAATCAATCCTTGTTGGGTAATAATGCAATGATGAGTCTCTCTGCATTTCAACATCTGATGAAAAGTTTAATTCATGTTTGTCTACTAAGTCAAGAAGATTACTTTGAATGGGGTTTACATTTAAAAATAATCCCTGGCCTGTGTGGCTCAGATGGTGAACCGAAAGATCACCAGTTCAATTCCCAGTCAGGGCATATACCCAGGTTTCGGGTCCAATCCCTTGTGGGGGTGCACACAGGAGGCAATCAATCGATATGTCTCTCTCACACTGATTTTTTTCTCTCTCTCCTTCTTCCTTCCTCTATTTCTAAAAATAGATAGCTAGCTAGCCCAGCTGGTGTGGCTCAGTGGTTGAATGTCAACCCATGAACCAAGAGGACCCAGGTTCGGTTCCCAGTTAGGGCACATGCCCAGTTTTCAAGTTCGATCCTGGAAAGGGGCATGTAGGAGGCAGCTAATCGATGTTTCTATCTCTCTATCCCTCTCCCTTTCTCTCTAAAATCAATAAAAATAAATACAAAAAATAAAATAAAAATAGATAGATAAGTAAATAAAATGTGATTACAAAAATAAGGTATCAAAAGGTATATCTTATCTTTTCTCCAGGGTAGACATAAAAATAAGAACAATCACTTAACATATAAACATTTAATTTTTTAAAATTTATATTTAGGAACAGGTGCTGTTAGAGTAGGTAAGTAGATAGATATGAGCAGGCAGAGAAAAGACAAACTGACCAAAGACTATGCTTAAATAAGCAGGGGGAAGGGAGAATAGAAAGCTAAATCAGCCATCAAAGGTAGACAAAAACAGGGAGAAAGAAATGCAGCAAAAACTGCTCGAGCACCAAAAGGGCAAATCTTACAGGGCCCCTGTAGGCACAGGAAATTCTAACAAGCTCGCCAGGTAAGCAGGCACACTAAATTCTAGGGAGCCCACCAGCTAAAGGACAAATGGTACAAAAAGATTAAAACAGAACATGGGAGGGGCAAGAATAAGACAAAAGCCAGGAACTAGACCCATTCGGGGCACTGGAACCTTGCCTGAGCTGCCAGTTTGAATGACCCTCAGATGGACTTTCTCTTTGAATAAAACTCTGCCACTTGCTGCAATTCTCAGTCTCTGCTATTAAAATCCTTCCTCCGACAGGCAAGAACCTGATCTTGCTGATCCCCAGCACCGCTGACAGTGTTATTAATGTAACATACACAAAAATGTCTCTTTGTGGCATGTATCATCTATTTTAAAATTGTATATATTATTCTTAAAGATTGCCATTTTCCTGTCAATTACCTGACTTTATACTAATAGGTGACAGCTCCCTAATTCATGGCCTTATTTTCTATACTCTGAAAAATAAAGTCAGTTTCCTATTACATGACTGGAAGCTGCAGACTTTTAAGAACTTTATATGACCTACTTTAGATTCCTTATTTTACTACATGGCCAAATCAATTTCTGTTACACTTTACTGACTGACTAGAAACATGTTTCTTTAAAACTCCCAGCCATATATTATAGGTCAATTCATTAATGGGATGGCATTAACAATATGCTCATAACTACATAATTATTACTAGAAAGTAAATTTTACTTTAAAATACAAAATACAGATTTTTAAAAAATTTATGGCTTAAGACAAGTCATTTTTAATTAAATATTAGCTAGCTAATTTTGAAAATTAGCAAGATTTATAAAAATCAAGTGATTATATAAATGAAATTTTAATGATACACAGTAGCCCAAAGTAATTTTTTGTAGGCTATAAAAAATTCAACACATATAAAATATTGCTTCTACCCTTCAGTCTCAGGGAAAAATTCACAAAGGACTCTGATAACAGATGCCATTCAGCACTGTGTCTATTTTATATTCTTTACTGTATATACACCACAAAGACAAAATATTTTATAGTTTCTGTTACCTTATTTTTAAGTGAGATACCAATTTGTACCATGACAGACCTGCAACATAATGATTTTAATAGTATTTTAGTGAAAATGAGATTGACAGTTTAATATTCCTAAAGAGATTTTTTTTCAGACTTTCCTATAGAAAAGTCACTGCTTTCAGTTAATCATTAAAAATAACCCTATCCTATGAATTTTTTAGCTCAAAGTGCCTTAGAAATGAAATGTTTAAAATTCTTAATCTTTGAACTTGGTGAATTTTGAAACATGAAATAGTTTTAAGTAGAAACTGTACTCTTTCTTTTTAATTCCCCATTTAGAGCATTTCTTCAAATAAAATGCCACCTTTATTTTAATGTTAGTTAGCTTTGATGGCTAGAAGAAACTTTTCTCTGTCAATATTATATAATTATATATGCATTTCAACATTTAAAACTTTATATATATTTTAACTTTTTTAAAATGTTAGCTAGTGGCATGTCTTTATATTCTGCTAATAAGACATCGATTGAAATCAATAAAGCCTCCTATTGCTGCTTTTCAGTGATTTATAGGAAAGTCACTGTTGGCAGACTGGAAAAATCAAAACCAAGAACACCAAAAATAATAACAGTATTAAACAGTAATTCTTACACATAAAATTATTCTGCCTCATTCAATGTATACTGAAAATAAATCAATGGCAAACTGTAATCCTCTATAATAAAAGGGTAATGTGCAAATAAACCGAATGGCAGAACGGAACAACCAATCAAAGTGTAATATGCTAATGATATGCTAAGGTTGCTCAACTGCTTGCTATGATGTGCACTGACCACCAGGGGGAAGATGCTTCGACCGGTAGGTTAGCTTGCTGCTGGGGGGCCAGTTGATCGTGAGATGGGCCAGACCCGCCCTGGAGCCCTCCCACAGTCCCTCCCCAGCCCGATCATGCACCGATGGGGTCCCTCAGGTTAGCCTGCGCCCTCTCACAATCCAGGACCCCTCAGAGGATGTCCGAGAGCCGGTTTCAGCCCAATCCTACAGGCCACTCCCCTTGGAGGGCACCAGACACAAGGCTCATGGCTGGCGAGTGCTGCTGCAGCAGCATGAGCCTCTCCCCATCAGGACTGATTGGGCACGAACCCGTGTTAGGCACAGTGGTGTCGGGATGATTGGGAGCAGCAGGTAGGAGCTGCAGGTGGCGTTGGACTGCGGGTTTTGGCCCAATCCCTGCAGGCCACCCAGAGGGCCCCCCCCACCTGTGCACAAATTCATGCACTGGGCCTCTAGTTAACATATATTTAAATAATTTCTACACCCCTTAATTTCACCACACCTAAATATTTGTTTATAAACATCTTACTTGCTATTCTGCAGAAGTGTTCCTAAGCAAAAGACTGTAAATTGAATCCATGAATAAATGTTTTATCTTTTAAAGTTTTATAGAATTTTACAAAAAGAAAGAAATTATATATATATATATATATTTGTTCACATTTAGTCTAATTTGTTAGCCATCTAAAAGGATCATTATATTATTTGAAAATTATTTCTCCATCAGTGATTTTCATTTTTCATTTGCTTTTGTCCAGATGCCTGAGTGAAAAACAAATAAACAAGTAAAATGCAGGCAGATCTTTTTTTATACCAAACCTATGTAAGGACAAATTTATTGTTAAGCATTCACAAGGAAAAACCATAACAACCAAAACTCCTCCTAAATGCAAAGGCCAAAGTAGGTTAATGTATGTCTCAACATTTTGTACCTGAAGATAGTATTCTATTGCCAACAACTACCAATGATTCTTATTTAGTGTTACCAGTTCCTTTTCAATTATTTTTATCCAGAATTTTCTATAATTTGAACAGCGAATATATATTTCAACTTCAAATTTGAATTTACAGAAAAGTTGAAAAAATAGTACAGAGAATTTTCAGATATACTTCATTCCGTTTTGCTTATGCTAAAATGTTATATTATTGTGGAACATTTCTTAAAATAATTAAACTGATCATCGTAAATACTATTAAATAAAATTTAACTTGTATGTGGCTTTCACTAGGTTTTCATTGTTTCTTGGTTCCAACATCAAAAATCCAGGCTATACCACATTGCATTTAGTCACTGTTTTTTTCCCAGCCCTGTCTGGTCTGTGCCAGTTTACCTACACTTGTTTTTCATAATCTTGACAGTCTTGAAAAGCACTCTTCAGGAAATCTGTAGAATGACTGGTTTCTCTTGATTAAACTGAAATTATACAAAAGAAATGAAGTGCTTTTCTTATCACATTGTTTCAGGAGCACATTACATCATTGGTAATATTAACCTTTGCCACTCAGTTAAGGTAGTGTTTACCAGTATTATAAACTATAAATGTACTATTTTTTCCCCTTTTTATTCTTAGAAAGTAATTCATGAAAAGTAACTCATTGGCAGGTGGACAGGGCCAGGAATTAAGCTCCACCTCCTAGAGGGAGGTATCTACAAATATTACTTGGAATTCTTCTGTAAGAAAAATGCATCTCATCTTCTTCACTTACTTGATTTATTTATATTACTATGGACTTATGTCTATGTAGCTTATACTTTTTATCATAGTCCAATAATGTGATCTTTATTTGTTGCTCAAATTGTTCTAGTTTTGACCATTAGGAACTCTTTTAGTTTGGCTCCTGTGTCCCTTAGGCATACTACAGAAGGTCAGGTAACCAACTGGCCCAGCTGCAATGAATGCATTTCTTCAATTTATAAGAGTAAAACTACCACTTTTGCTCTATAATTGGCTTAATCTTGTCGCCTTCGTCTGTCTCTCCAATGTTCTCATCCCATATATTGTTTCCACCAATTCCTATCACTCTCCTTATAGGAGATTCTCTGGTGTTGCACATTTACATAACATTTATAACTCCACACATTTACAAAGAGGCCCTAGATTTTTTTACAACCATATCTCTCTTGAGATTACATTAGATAATCTTTGCTTTGGAAATAATGCAACTTAAAACTAAAGCTGAAAAGAAACCTGATGTTTCTGAAGTTCAAGCATTCATTAGAGGTTATCCCTCAGGGACACAGAGCATGATAGAATAGAGAGTGTGTCTTCAGGTGCATACAAAGAACACCCACATTATAAGTTCACAATCATTGAATAACAGGGTGTAAACATTAAAATTTTTTTCTATGTTAGAAAATGAGATATTTTACTAAGTTCTATAATACACATGTAATATTTAGAAAGTGAAAGTACTACCAGAACTTTGGACATACCTATTTTTATCTTCTCTGTTTATGTAGTTACAAGGGGCCCAGTGCACGAATTCATGCACCTTGAAAGGAACTGTGGGCTGCAAGGCTACAGTGGGCACAGGGGCAGGTCTTGGCCCATCCTCCGCACCCCACCTGGCCCCTCCCACTACGGCCCCCAGTCTTCTGTCTGCCAGCAGCCCTGTTCCCGCCGTCGCTGCCGCTCCCACATGCTGACGGTGCAGAGCAATTGGGGCTGGCACCAGCAGTGGGTGAAAGTGGCTGCTCTAGCACTGGCAGGGGGTGTGAGCAGGGCTGTCACCGTCAGCGAGTCTGAGAGGTAGCTGCCAGCCCTGATCACCCCTCAGGAGCAGGGAGAGGTGGAGAAGCCCTGAGGGGTGATCAGGGCCGGCAGTTGCCCCTCACACCCGCTGACAGCACCTAGCGATCAGGGCTGGCGCCAGGCACTGACGTGCGAGCACCTGGTGGGACCGCGGTATATGGGAGCAAAGAATTTTCAGTAACCACCAGAGGCTTGCCCTGATGACAGCAACCAGTGCCCCACCTTGGCCTGGCACCCCCGCTCATCTGCTCTACCATCCCGCCATGGCAGATGCCTGCCATGTTCTGTGCTCTGCCACCTGCTGCCAATGCCCGGCATGTTCCACACTCACCCCCTGGTGGTCAGCGCACATCATAGTGACCAGTTGTTCGGTTGTTCGGTTGTTCTACCATTCGGTCTATTTGCATATTAGAGTTTTATATATAGAGATCTTATTGCTTAACATGATATTTAAAAACTTTGCTGTATTTGTTTTGCTGCCCACCAAATAACTGATCTCCTTAAGAGGAAAGAATCTTGGTAAACTTGTTCTTTGAGAGACAAGTGGATAATTTGATTTAGTAGGAATTCAATACATATTTTTAAGCGACACTATGTTTCTGTCTTAATTCCTTCATTATTTAAATAGATTCATTGTGTATCCTTTATGAATCTAAAGTGACTAATATGAGACTACATTGAGAAAAATAATTGCTAAGCATTAGAAATCACAAAACTCGCCACTTATAAAATACTCAACTAAATTATCCTTTTCTTTTTATTTATTGAATATATTTTTCAAATTTAGTTTGCATATAATGAATTATATACAAATCACTATTTTTGTTGATCTATGCTTTACAATTCAATAATTTCTCTTATTTCATTTACCTTACTTTGTAACAACATATTGAAATTTAATATATGGTAACTATAATTAATAATACTGCACCTCATATTGCACAATTGAAAGTTGTTAAGAAAATAAATCTTAAAACTCCTTATCACAAGAAAAAGAAAAAAATTGTAACTATGTGTAATGATGGATGATAACCAGATTACTATGCAATCATTTCTTAATATATGCAACATTGAGTCTTTATGTTACGTACCTGAAACTAATACAATCTTATATGTCAATTATACCTAAGTAGAATAGAAATAAGTAGTAAATATGTTGAGGGCATGAGGCAGAAAGACCACAGTTCAGGACGACCAGGAAAAAAAAAAATGATGTGTAGCTTTCAGTTAATACAAAGGTATGAAAGCACACTTTACCTCTGATAACTTTGAGAGAACAAGTAAATGAAAATAAATTAATGCATGAAATGATAAAATATTATAAACAGGAAAAAAAATCTAAATACAAGAAGAGGTCACAGAGACAAAAAAAAAAAAAAAAAAGGCCACCTTAAGAGCAGAGTAAACAGTGATAAGTTTAACTGAGAAGATGAAATATGAGCCCCAATTGGGCAGAGCCCAAGTCATAATACCCAAATCACAAAACTCTCAAAATTTGTAGTACCCAGGTAGATGCCTCTAAAAAGAAAATAGAGATAATGACTAAAGTCATACTGGTTATAAATTATGAAGCAGTTAGGACTTTCAGATTTTCCTCCCAAATCATTCTGAGAAGTAGGCACAAAAACACCGATCACAGTCTGAAAGGTAAACATGGTGGTACCCGAGCAGGCTAAATAGCCATCTCAGATGGTGGATAAAAATAGAGTTTATTTAAGGCTAAGGAAACCTGTGTCCATAGTACGCATGTTATTTAAAAACATGGAGGTGTATAAAACAAGAAATTACTGAAGTGAAAATTGTTGCTTCTGGAAGAGTAAGAATTGAGGTCGACAGCGTGGAAAAACTGTTGTTTTACTCTCTGAGTCTGTTAGAATTTTATGTAAAAGAAAATATAATGCCCTAGCTAGTTTGGCTCAGTGGATAGAACATCGGCCTGCAGACTAAAGGCTCCCGGGTTTGATTCTGGTCAAGGGCATGTACCTTGGTTGCAGGCTCCTCCCTGGCCCAGGCCCTGGTCTGGGAGTGTGCAGGAGGCAACCAATCGATGTGTTTATCTCAAATCAGTATTTCTCTCTTTCTTTCCCTCTTTCTTCCATTCTCTCTAAAAATCAATGGAAAAATATCCTCTGGCGAGGATTTTTAAAAAAAAAATAATAAAATAAAAATAAAAGGAAATATAACAACATTCACAATATTTATATTACTTTTAATAAAATAAACTTATCTTCACTCATCCATCTACCAGACTGTAAAATGACTTTTCAAAAGACAAGCTCTGATTAAGGTTTTTCTATTTACTTCAAAAGTTGCATGTATGCATATAAGAGAACAATCATACATAGCATTTCCCACTCACTTTTGTTTCAATAAAGCACTTTAAGATCCTTTCACTTTGTGTTTATACTATTATTTTAATATTTTCAAGTTACCCTTTGGCCTTTCACTGTATAGCATATTTCACTGATTTGAAGAGCACTTTTATTTTAGTTGAAGCAAAATAGTCGGATTGCAGGCTCAATCTCCAGTAGGGGGCGAGCAGGAGACAGCCAATCAATAATTCTCTCTCATCATTGATGTTTTTCTATCTCTCTCTCCCTCTCCCTTCCTCTCTGAAGTCAATAAAAATATATTTTAAAAAATAGTATTTTATAATGATAGTGTCTTTCTTAAATACTCATTTTATTTTGTTATTAGTATACAAAACAATGCAATTTACAATGGTGTCTTAGATTAAGTGAAATAACTTTTAGTCAGCGTCTCCCTGATGGACTTTTAGTTATTGCCTGATCTTGGAAAGTGAAAACAGTATTGAAACTTGGTAATACACATATAGACACTCTTTTTTTCTTCTTCTTTCTTTCTTTTTTTGCATGTAAAATAGAACTTCTAGCTCAAGTGCATGTGCATTTTTAATTTAGATTAACTATTAGAGAATCAGCCTATAAAAGGCTGTAGCAGTTTGTGTATTCAGCATGAGTCCTTGAAAGTATCATAGCGGTACTTCATCAGAACTATTTTTTTAAACATTACTATCATTGCCAAGATAATTGGTTAAAAATTACCTTATAATATTATTTTTACTCATGTATCTTTATAAGAATGTGAGACATGTTTAAATAGTTTAATTATTATTTAATTTAATATAAGTTATTTGTTAATATTCTTTTCATATTTTCTATTCTCATGGTCTCAAAAATGTATAGTAACTCTTTTAAATATTAAACAATAACATTGTTTTAAAATACACTTTGTAAATGTGATTTAACCAATGTTTTGTTTTCTCAATATTTTTAACGCAGTTCACTTTATATATTATATTTAAGTATAGTGATGAATCCTAAAATAACTTATTGAGAGAGAGAAAAAAAAGATTTGAGAATAAAGGGCATTTCAAATAAAACAAAAAATAATAATAATAAAATAAAAAATATTATAGCATAGGAAATAATTCTTATTTTCTATATTTCAGCCAAGAAAGTTCAAAATTATATTAAAGAAACAAAATCATATATGCATCTCAAAAAAAGATGAGAATATGAAACATTTTTAATGTTTTCAAATCATTTATATTCTAACCATTGCTATATGAATATCTTATACTTGAAGATAAATCTGCAGCTACCTACATTTTCCCACATGAGTAAAATATATTTCTGATTATTATGAATGATACAAATTTGTAATCAGACTGGCAACACACTGATATGCATTGAAATTATTCAAATTTGCATCAGACTGGCCAATATAACCTCACCTAGACAGGGAACATAACCTTATTATATTTTAATTTTTTTCCTTTGGTGATAAAAATCACTGTGACACACACAAATATAAAAGTAGGAAATTAAACTAGATAAGAGAGTAGCAATGACAGGCAAAGACAGTGTAACAGAGATATGCCATATCTACATCTACCAGAATCAATTGAAGTTGGCTGCATCAGGGAGAGCCAAGTAATCCCAGACTGCCACCGATATCCCAGTGATGGCTTTCAGGAACCGTCCAAGTGAGGCCTTAACTGATCCTAATTTCCAGGATGATATATAGCAGCAGACAGTGCCTTCGTGAAACCTTTGTTTACTTACAACTTTAATAACCTAGATTATAGAGCTGAGAAAATTCTATAAACTATCTTTAAAAGGCATTTTATTAACCTTTAGGATAACCTCATTTCAATGTTTAGCATATTTATTCTAATTTGAGAGCATGTGGCAAAGCGTTCCTCATCTAGATTGGTTATTTCTTTATCAGCTGTCAGAAGAAAATTATTGGTGACATTAGGGCTATTTATGTTTCACATCTGTCACAATATATTTTATTTGGCAACTTATTGAACACAGAATATAAATAAAGTACCATTGTACTCACTATTGGTACTATAAAAAGAAATGAAACAGAGACCTCATTCTTCAAAGTTTCAAAGAAAAATTTGAATTAAAAATTCTAGTCACATTTTATTTGACAGATTTGAATTGGAGGTTTCAGATGTTTTCTCCATGTGAGTTCCTCCATATTCACTTTTACTAAATGAAAATCCTTCCTGTGTGAGATGCAGGTACCATTGAAATATGTTCATGACTGGATGGTTTTTGTAATTACAATTGAGGAAAAATAATGATGAGATTTTCCTATTTATATCAGGCCTTCAACTATAAATTTTAAATTATACACCATACGGAGGACATATTAAATGTAATAATTATAAATATAAATTGTTCTTTAGTCTTCAGTAATGAAGGAGAACACACAGGCCCAATCATCTTACACATTGTTTTCCTGTCATTATTGGTGACACTATTTTTTAAAACTTACTAAAGGTCTCATGAATATATATACAAGCCTACCATATCCATATATATTCTTGTGTGTGTGTGTGTGTGTGTGTGTGTGTGTTGCTTTTCCTTTTAATCTTTATTGTTTGTTTATTTTTTAATGAGTCACTCTTTGTTGTTGTTGTTAATCCTCACCCAAGGACACTTGTCCATTGATTTGCAGAGTGTGGAAGGGAGGGGGAATAGACAGAGAAAGAGAGAGAGAAACACCGATGTGAGAGAGACACATTGATTGGTTGCCTCCCACAAGTACCCCAAGCAGGGCTGAGGATCAAGCCTGCGACTGAGGTACATGCCCGTGACTGGAATCTAAACCAGGACCCTTCAGTCCGCAGGCCAACACTCTATCCACTGAGCCAATCCGACTAGGACTTTAATCTTTATTGTTAAAAGTATTACATATGTCTCCTTTTTTCCCCATTGACCCCTTCTAGCCCTCCCTCACCACCCTCTCCATAAATATTCGTAATTCCTGGCTATTCTCTTTCCCCACAATTTAAAGACCACCTAAACTTCCCAAAGCTCTCCTCATTGGAAGAATTAACCTCCCCTACTGACTTTCTGAGGCACTCTATGTGAGGCTATACAAAGCAGACTATTTTAAGCTTGCAGCTGTACCCTGAACTGACCAATGCATGAACCAAGCTCAGCTATTTCCCTCCTTGGTCAATGGTTATGCAAGCACCCTTCATATGGCCATAGGTGTAAGGTTAGGGAAAGATTCTTGTGGAACCTTGGAGAGTGACATGAGAATTTGGGCCACCTAATCATGAATGTTACATGTGCCCTCTGGCTTTGCACATGTTTCATTCTTGATGCACCACATGTATCTTATGATGAATTGCTGCTGGAAGTATCAGGTCTTTTAATATGGTGGGTATGACAGGATCCAGCTCATGAGGAGACACTATAGTATCTTGGTCACTTGATATTTTATGCTGAATCCAGTGGTATGTCATCAGCTTTTTAAAAAACAGAATAAAATTCTTTGCTGCAGATGCATGGCTTTGCTCTGTTAACCTGGAATTCTGCTTGGTAATCTTCCTCTAGGAGCTTTCTGTAGTCCCCACAGGGCATCTTATTTTAGCATAGATTCCTCTAAATCCAGAGAGTCTAACTGATAACGTGGCCTGCGTTGCCTGGACTTGCTACAAAGTCCTCTTCTCCTATGGACCACATTCCAAGTTAACAGCCTTTCTCAACACATAAACTGATAGGGCCAGCGTTCTTAAGTGTAGAATGTGTTTCTACTTCCAAAACCCAAAGAGGCCTTCTAGGTGTGGTGGGAGGCAAAATATGTTATAATGTGTTTTTTAGTGTGGAGGGCATGTTTGGTAGCACAACTAGAAATACTAACATTTTCACTGATAGGGCAGCTTCATAAAAATTTCTTTCAGTTTGTCTCTCACCCTGTGTACACTTTGTAGCTCATGTGCCTTACAAAAACTTCCCATGTTTTTACACCCTTTGGACACCTACTCAAATAACACGAGGTCATTGAAATAGTGGAATTACTGTGATAGTCTGTAGGAAGTCCGGATGTTCCATGTTCAGTCCATATTATGATGGGAGTGGGGCAGGGTACAGTTAATTTAGTTTTTAGTGTGTGGTTGTCTTTCTCATGTGAACACAACATTGTCCTCTTGCTTGATAGGGATCTGTTAGATTATGTTTGTGCAAAAATGATGATTTAAGTGAAGATTTGAAGAGATTACTATCGTTGCATAAAGTAATGAAGTAATTTAAGGTGACAGCAATTGCTGCCTTTCCTACAAAGATAGAATTGTTATTTTTTATTTTCTTAGTCAAGGCGGGGGAAGTTATTTTCTGTAAATGTCACTTGATCTTCTCCAGGATGCTAGCTCTCACCCAACGGACCAAGGAACCAGTGTGGTGACTCTGCCAAGTCCCCTGTATGCCCATTCCAGTTAAATATTTAGACACTGGGACTCAGAAGATTCACTGTGAACAAGACCCAGGGCTATATTCCACTTATTGAACAGGTCCTGTAAACTCTTACTTTAATAAGGGAGCCATGACAATGCTTTAAGTCTTTAGTTATCAATGTCTAGCTGGACACTGTTCAACAGTTTTTTGTATGTTTAGTATTTCCCCCATTTTCTGGTGTATGTTTACTTGAGTAGATGGCTTTAAGCCACTTAGTGGAAAAAATGGAGACATTACTATTGTGTATGCTTGCTATATAGTGTCCCAGAATCCTTCCTCATTGAGAGCCAAACTTCCCTCAAATGGGCTCTGGTTCAAGTTTGAAAACAGAGTGAGGGATTATGCCAATTTATTAGTGATGCTGCCTGCTGCTTCCTGATCATTCATCTTGGATTTATTTTGTGTTTTATGTAAAGCAATATCTTTTTTGACTGCCCTTGTACCCTATTCCTGGGAACTCCATGTTCTAGTAAACATCTCCATAGCTGTGTGGGTCAAGCCTTTACCACGGCCAGCTTCATATCTCTGCTCATTATAATAATTGGATTCACCTGGCTTCATTTGATTAAGCAACACCACCTGGCCTCCATTATTTTGGGGTATCTTATCATGCCCATTACTTCGCATCTGCTTTTGTCTACAAAAGATAGCTACCACTGAGCTTCTTAATGGTGTTGGTTCTTCTCTCACCAGTCCATTTCTGTGTTTTCACCTACCTGTCTGTTTCCCATAAAAGCGAGATGGTTCAAGGCAGATGATGGTGTTTGTTGTAAACACAGCAAGATCTTGTCCTTACTGCTGTGCTCTGCTGGAAGTAATGTCTCCACCGGAACAAATCAATGAAAATGATCTGCAGCTATTGATTCTATGAATGTATTCTTTTAAATACTCAGCGGGGAGAAGCAAAAGCAGTGTGTCTTCCAATAGAATAAAAAGGACAGCAGCACTTTCCTGTCCAGTCTCAAGATCATTTGAACTATCCTGCTGTCTTTCATATTAGAGTCCATGGCAACTTTGATTGTCTTGAGATACCATATAGCAATAAACTGGACCTCTAAATTGATAACATTTTCACTGGTTCTAGTGAAAAGGATCTGTTGATACCTGAATGCTTATTAGATATTCTGGATTCTCTATAAAGATACATTCAACCCAGGGAGTGAAAATAAATCTAATGGATATTTAGAGAAAGTTCAATATACTGACATTTGCGTGGGTCCACTGTCTTGAGCAGGCTGGGGATTGCTTCTAAGTAGGAACAAACCCAGTTTGTGCTAAACAGATCCTTTACTTTCGAAAGGGTCATGGTCAGGATGACAGCCTACTTCGATGCTGAAAGGCAAATTGCTGCAAGTGGTTGTCATTCTCACACAAGAATTTAAATAGCCCAGATATTTGATATCACAAGGTCCCGATGGGCCTGGCATTATGATTTTAAAAAGACCCCATTCAAAAACTAACAACTGATTCATATCAGCAAACCTAGGAGCCCAAACCCCAAGAGGTGCTGTGGAAAGGTTGCCTCTTTTTGTCAAAAGTTCCAGTAAATAAAAAAAATCATCAGTCTCATAGACCTGGAACTCAAAGGGGCCATTCAGGATGTATTGCTCTATATGCAGCACTTCCCTAACAACATAATTCCTTCTGGCACTTATGGGATGGGGAATTGCCAGCATATAGCACATCAATTACTACTATACATTCTCATGTAGAAGCAACAAAAGGACATTGAATTAGCCCAAAGGGCCCTACCTATCAGGCCATCCTCATATTTGTTCTTCTGCATGCAACTAGTCTTTTTACTCAGGCTGCTTTTAAGATTTTCTATTACTGGTTTTGAGCAATTTGATTATAATGTCCTGTGATGTAATTTTCTTTTATTTCTTTAACAGAGTTTTTTGAGCTTCTTGGATCTGAGGCATGAGGTTGTTTGTACTCTCTGGCTAGTGGGAATAGGCAGTGTACCCAGCCTGTGTGGATGCTTGGAAACATTGCTTCTAATTGGTGTAGGTGATTCTTCCCCAGACTTAAGTACTTTTCTTAATATATATTTTTATTGATTTCAGAGGGGAAAGGAGAGAGAGATAGAAACATCGGTGATGAGAGAGAATCTTTGATAGGCTACCTCCTGCACACTGCACACTGGGGATCGAGCCCACAACATAGGCGTATGCCCTGACCAGAAATTGAGCTATGACCTTCTGGTTCATAAATTGACACTCAACCACTGAGCCATGCCGGCTGAGCTCAAGTGCTTTTTTTGCATGAATTCTCTGATCATTGCTCTAATTGGTAACATAGAAAGACACTCTGAAGATGTCTCACTTTCTCTCTGTGTGCACCAATCTCCTCTACATTATTCTGTCCTGAATTCTAGCTGCCTTGTCCTATCCAGATTCTCAGCTCCATCTTCTCTACTTAAGGTGTCTGCTAGGCTCTGGTTCTCCTTCCCTGGGTCTGTATCCAGGAATTACCTCAGTGCAGTAACTTCGGGGGAGTACAGCATTCACCTTATTTGCTTCCTCTGTCTTTAGGATCACTGATCTTCATTGATATAGATATAAATATAGATATAGATATATAGATAGAGCTAGAGATATATAGATACAGATGTAGATATAGATATAGATGTAGATATAGATATAGATATATAGATATATAGATATATAGATATATAGATATATAGATATATAGATATATAGATATGTAGATATGTAGATATGTAGATATGTAGATATATAGATATCAGAGTAAAACTGGTTTGGCAAGTAGTGAGTGCCTGTAGGTTCACAACTGAAATCCTGTTACATTTTAGGACGCTGCCAATTGTCATATTCTTAATCCAAGATTGCGGAACTCTTTGCTCAGCTTCTTATTTTTCCAGTGGGTTGTTGGGTTCGTTCCAGCTAGCTTAGTGTTAGGCCGGGCTGCTGTACTGAAATGTGATATGTATCTCCATGCCACTGGCCCCTGGTGAAGACACAACATTTACTGATTAATTTTATGTTTTGTAACCACGGAACTAAAGAAATGTGGGGTGGTTTGTACCAGTTTGTCAGTATTTTTGTGGATAACAGTGAGATTGATGATTTGCACCTGTCCTCAGTGAGAACTCCACAGGACTCTGCCACTGAAAGCTCGTTACACAGCAAGAATATGCCTTCTAGACCAGCAGGGTATTAGAAATTCCTGATGTGACTCTATTTTGGACTCCCTGGTTCGGAGTTGTTCCATCAGTATCAGTAGTTCTACATCCAAGAGAGAAAACCATTCCAGCATGGTTCATAAAACGGGAGAATTAAAATCTGCACCTGGGTTCTTCTACCCTTTTGTGGAGGCAGCCATTGGCCATTTTGCATACCCTTTCTAGATTGTATATTTTTTTCTGCATTAACTATATATAAGCATTTTCCATTGGAGTCTCATGAGTTTTTTTTTGTTTTGGGGGGGTTTGTTTAGCATAGATCTCATTTTCTGGAAGGTTTGCACTCTTTGCACTGCTTTATGATTTGGAAAGAGCCTTGAGAGGGAATAACTCAGCATTTTTAGAATGCCTTGCCTAAGTCACTTCTTTCTCTTCAAATCTCAATCTCCATGGAAACACAGAGCCCGTTATTTCATATTTTCCCCTTATGAAGAGAGTGACTATGAGGCTCATAGAGAGCAACTGCTTCTTGCTCTTTTTAGCTTCTTCTATAGTTTCTTTCCATGAATCAACAAATAAACCATATTTTAAAAAATAAGAAGAGGTGAATGTGCAGATCTCACTTGTGTGCCACTCTTTTCTCACTTATTTTGCATCTTCAACCTAGTTCTTCCATTACTTTTAACAGCTGTTTCATGTATTTTTCTAGCTGTGTGGTTTTTCATAGTGTAAACTGGTATTATACACTATACACTGTAATTGCTGAAACTGAACATATGAGGTAGGTGTTAACATCTTGTATATTGGACTGAAGTCACCAATGCTGCCACTCTATGCAAATATAAGTCTCTGAATTTGCGCTGCCTACTGTGGGGGCACTAGCCCATGAGGAAATTTTAATTTTAATTATTTAAAATTAAATTGAACTGAAAATTTTATTTCTAAGTTTCCTAGTCACATATGACTAATGGTTACTTTATTGGATAGGGTGGGTATAAAATTCTTCTATCTTTTAAAAATATATTTTTATTGATTTCAGAGAGGAAGGGAGAGGGAGAGGGAGAGAGATAGAAACATCTATGAGAGAGAATCATTGATTGGCTGCCTCCTGCACACCCCCCACTGGAGATCGAGCCCACTGCCTGCCTGGGCATGTGCCCTAGACTGGAATCGAACCCGGGACTCTTCAGTCTGCAGGCTGACGCTCTATCCACTGAGCAAAACCAGCTAGGGTTCTTCCATCCTGACAGAAAGTCCTATTTGACAGTTCTGGGAAAGCCATATAAGACTTGTCAAAATTATGGCATCAAATCTTTTTTCCCATTTTGGTAATCACACTCAGGGCTAACCATTCATTCAGAGGTAAAATACTGGTAGAAAGAAAATCTTTTTTAAGTAGGGGGGGGAGGCATCAGAATACTGTGAGTACTCTATTCTAGCCCTTCCATTATTAAGCCAAGTAAGAAGAGCTTATATATATATGTATTCTGTGGAACTTCCACTAGCTACATGGACTCCATCCCATAACTGAATGACATATGCTCATGTGGATTTCCTATCCCATGGTAATCCACAGATCTAGTAGAAGCCATGATGTGCCTTAAATTCACATTTGTCTCTGGTTCTTTGAAGCCTGTAGCTTATCACAATCTAGAAATCCTAACAAGATTTTGACAATTTATTAGTCTATCAGGGCAGATAGAGGTGGAACATAGAGTAAGGGTGGATCAGAGCACCATGTGACTTCAAATTAATGAGCCTACTCAGGTTCCTCTTCTCACATAGAATGCATTTAGTGAAACTTATTTGCCTTTGTACAGTCCAAAAGTCATTTTGGATTTATTTTTACTTTTTTTAACAGTGGGGCCACAAGTTGGAGGACTCCACTTTTTAAAAAATATATTTTTATTAAATTCAGAGAGGAATGGAGAGAGAGAGAGAGATCGACACATCAATGATCATAAGGAATCATTGATCAGCTGCCTCCTACAGGCCCCATACTGAGGACTGAGTCCACAACCTGGGCATCTGCCCTGACAGGGAACTGAACCATGACCTCCTGGTTCATAGGTCGATGCTCAACCAGTGAGCCATGCTGGCTGGGCTCCTCTTTATTTTTTATTAGAAACAATCTATACACATTCATAATAGCAATATAGCATAGCAATATTTAGTTAGATTTTAACCCCACAGTATCTCCTTAAACATTATTTTTGTATACTTCACATTTTATAGCTTTCGTTCTGGATCAAAGTTATTTATTTATCAGAACACACACTAGGTAATGCTAATCAAGTCTTATTTACTATATAGCTTCACTATCAAAAGCATGATTCTGAACCATTGGCACACAATGAAACTTCAAATCTTTTGTCCTTCTTTTAAGGATGGTCTCCCTTACCCTACCTACTTTGATTTTTCCAGGAGTCTTTCTTTTTATGAAACGGTTTGGTGTATAAGTAATTGACTCCCTGATACTGGCTTTCTGTGTTTCATCAGTTCAGCTTGTCTTGTGTTTCTCTGATCTCTATTGATGTTTGACTGTACATTTAATTTGTCATTTATCTTTTTAATGTTTAGAAGGCCACCTTAAAGCTATTTGAATGTGAAGGGAGCAGGCTACAAAAACAATTACAACCTTAAAGTTTTCTCATGTGTTTTGCATTGAGCTATTTGCTTATACTTTGAAAATTATAACTAGCTTTGAATTATAAAAGCTTTATATCACTCTTCATATTATCTATGTAAATTACTATATTGTATGTTCCATTTCATAAACCAGTCAATAATTGAATTATTCATTCACTGCCTTATACCAATAGTGACTTATCATATTTTCCTTCACATTAAAACACTAGGGGCCCAGTGCACGAATTTGTGCACTTGAAAGGCACTGTGGGCCCGAGGCTGTGGTGGGCACAGGGGTAGGTCTCAGCCCATTCTCTGCACCCCAGTCCGACCCCTCCCACCATAGCCCCCAGTCCCCTCTGCTGACAACCCCACTCCCGCCGCCACAGCTGCCATGCACTAACAGCACTGGCCCTGCTCGCACCTGCTGATGGCATGGAGCGATTGGGGCTGGCGCCAACAGCAGGTACAAGCAGCGGCTGCTGCCCCGATTGCCCCTCAGGAGCAGGGAGAGGTGGAGAAACTATCAGGGGCCAGCAGCCGCTGCTCACACCCACTGATGGCGCCGATCGATCGGGGCTAGTACTGGACGCCGGCAATGGGTGCAAGTGCCAGATCCAGTGCCAGCAGTGGGTGCGAGTGGCGGTGCTGGCTGCAGGTACAAGCGGGGCTGGTGCCAGCAGTGGGTATGCGCAGCGGCTGACAGCCCCGATTGCCCCTCAGGTGCAGGGGGAAGTGGAGAAGCCTTCAGGGGCTATTGGGGTTGGCAACTGCTGCTCACAGCCACTGATGGCGCCCAGTGATTGGGGCTCACACTGGGCTCCAGCAGCGGGTGCAAGCACCAGGTGAGACTGCAGCATGCGGAAACAAAGAATTTTCAGTAACCACCAAAGGCTCACCCCGATGACAGCAACCGGTGCCCCGCCTTGGTTTGGCACCTCCACTCACCTGCTCCACCATCCAACAGCAGCCGATGCCTGCCATGTTTCACATGTGCCCCCTGGTGGTCAGCACACGTCACAGTGACCGGTTGTTTGGTTCTTCCACCATTTGGTTTTTGTTGTTGTTGTTGTTGTTTTACACTTTTTTTTAAATATATTTTTTATTGATTAAGATATTAACATATGTGTCCTTGTCCCCACATTACCCTCTACCACCCCCCACCCCCCGCTCATGCCCTCACCCCCCCCCCCCGTTGTCCGTGTCCATTGGTTAGGCCTATATGCTTGCATATAAGTCCTTTGGTTGATCTTTCCCCCTTACCCCTACCCTCCCCTACCTTCCCTCCAAGCCCGACAGTCCAATCAATGCCTCTCCGTCTCTGGATCAGTCCTTGTTCATCAGTTTATGTTGTTCATTATATTCCACAAATGAGTGAGATCCTGTGGTATTTATCCGCTCTCCAGTTCCATCCCTGCTGTGGCAAATGGTAAGAGTTCCTTTTTCTTCTTCCTCTTCTTAAAGAATACCTTTCAGCATTTCATATAATGCTGGTTTGGTGGTGATGAACTCCTTTAGCTTTTTCATATCTGTGAAGCTCTTTATCTGACCTTCTATTCTGAATGATAGCTTTGCTGGATAAAGTAATCTTGGTTGCAGGTTCTTGCTATTCATCACTTTGAATATTTCTTGCCACTCTCTTCTGGCCTGCATGGTTTCTGTTGAGAAATCAGCTGACAGTCGAATGGGTACTCCCTTGTAGGTAACTGACTGTCTTTCTCTTGCTGCTTTTAAGATTCTCTCTTTATCTTTTGCTCTTGGCATTTTAATTATGATGTGTCTTGGTGTGGTCCTCTTTGGATTCCTTTTGTTTGGGGCTCTCTGCGCTTCCTGGACTTGTAAGTCCATTTCTTTCACCAGGTAGGGGAAGTTTTCTGTCATTATTTCTTCAAAATGGTTTTCAATATCTTGCCCTCTCTCTCCTTTTGGTACCCCTATAATTCTGATGTTGGTACGCTTGAAGTTGTCCCAGAGGTTCCTTACACTATCTTCATATTTTTTTAATCTCTTTTCTTTTTTCTTTTTCGGTTGGGTATTTTTTGTTTCTTTGTATTTCAAATCTTTGACTTGATACTTGGGATCCTCTTGTCTGCTGTTGGATCTCTGTAGATTATTCTTTATTTCAGTCAGTGTATGCTTAATTTCTAGTTGGTCCTTTTTCATGTCCTCCATGGTCTCACTATACTAATTGAGGGATTCATTAAATTTATCGGCGGTTTCCATAAAATTCTTGAAAAACCTTATAAATGTGGCCTTGAACTCTATATCCAGTCATTTGCTTTCCTCCATTTCTGCCATTTGTGACCTGTTTCTTTGTCTCCGCATTTTGGCTGCTTCCCTGTGTTGTTAGAGTGGCCCTGCGCGCCAGGTGTCCTGTAGGGCCCAGTGGCTCAGCCTCCCCAGTTACCTGGGGTGGACACTCTTGGTGCACTCTTGGTGCCTTGGTTGTTGTAGGATCACTGGGAGGAATTGACCTCCAGGCCAATTGGCTGTGAGAATCAGCTGTGTCTGAAGTGGGAGAACTTCTGTGCTGAAGACACCCTTCTGGGGCAAGACTTGCTTCAGTGGGGCATTGGTGCTCACTGAGTCTGCTCCCTGAGTGTGTCCCTTATGGATCTGAGGAGTTGCAATCTGGATGGTCCCCCTCTGACCACTGGGTACAGTGGCTCCTGGGTCTAAGGAGGTGCTAATTCAGCCTCTGCCTGAGGCCACACAGCAGGAGCCACGAAAAGGCTCAGCTGTGAAGCAATGCAAGCCGCTGCAGGGCCTTGGGCCTTCTCTTGGAAGTTCCGGGTCTGCCTGGCTCGGCTGCAGTTAGGTACATTCACATGCAAAAGCCTCTGCCACAGCCTGGGTGGGGCAGGGTCTCAGGGAGTCAAAGGGCGGAGAAAGCAGCTATGGCTGATTCTCCGCCCTGAGTCGTGCGTCTCAGTGACTCGATAATTGCTGCAAGCACCTCTGAGGGAAAGCCGCACTCAAGTTCGCCCACTTCCCAACAGTCCAGCTTCTCCCCGTATGAGTCCTGGGTCCCCAGAGACTTCCCGGAACCGGAGTTCAGAGCAGTCAGGAGCTTGTGATTCAAAAAAAACAGCCGCGTCCTCAGCTGCCACCCCCTTTCCGTGCGCGCGCGAGCCGCCGTACCTCTGCACTTCACCTCAGCAGCTCTTCTGGCTCTCAGCATGCTTTTCTTTCCTTCTAGTTGTAGAATTTACACTCAGCCAGGCTTCCTGTTGTTCTGGGTGATGTCTGCTCTGTCCTTTGCGGTATTTTTCAATTGTTGTGGGAGGCGACAATTTCCCGGTGTTTATCTATGCCGCCATCTTAGTTTCCTCCCACCATTTGGTTTATTTGTATATTAGGGTCTTATATATATATAGATTGTCACCTGGCCAGCAAGGCTCAGTGATGGAGTATGAACCTATGAACCAAGAGGTCATGGTTCGATTCCCAGTCAGGGCACATGCCCAGGTTGCAGGCTTATCCCCAGTAAGAGACATTCAGGAGGCAGCTGATCAGTGATTCTCTCTTATCATTGATGATTCTATCTGTCTCTCCCTCTCCCTTCCTCTCTGAAATCAATAAAAATATATTTAAAAGAATAATAATAATAAACATTTGCACTTTTCTGCTTTTATTATAATTGCTTTCTGCTTACACAAAATTTAATATTACCTGGATAAAGATCAAGTGTCCATCAGTAGATGAGTGGATAAAAAAAACTGTGGTACACCTAAATAGCTGCAGCAATCCTGAGAAAGAACAAAGTTGGAGGGATCACAATACCATATATCAAGTTATACTACAAAGTCACCTGGTACTGGTACAAGAACAGGCATATAGATCTATGGAACAGAACAGAGATCCCAGAAATTGACTCAAGCCATCATACTCAATTAATATTTGACAAAGGAGGCAAGAGCATACAATGGAGTCAAGACAGTCTCTTCAATAAATGGTGTTGGGAAAATTGGACAGATACATGCACAAAAATAAAACTAGACTACCAACGTACACCATACACAAAAATAAACTCAAAATGGATAAAAGACTTAGATGTAAGTCGTGAAACCATAAAAATTCTAGAAGAAACCATAAGCAACAAAATCTCAGACATCTCTCGTAGCAATATGTTTACAGAGATGTCTCCTAGGGCAAGTAAACTAAAGAGAAAATAAACAAATAGGGCTACAAAATAAAAAGCTTCTGCACAGCAAAAGAAACCATCAACAAAGCGAAAAGGGAGCCCACTATATGGGAGAACATGTTTGGCAATGATACATCCAATAAAGAGCTAATATCCAAACTATATAAGGAACTCATACAACTTAACAAAAGGAAAACAAACAATCCAATTAAAAAATGGGCAAAGGACCTAAATAGACACTTCTCCAAAGAGGACATACAGAAGGCCAAGAGACATATGAAAAAATGTTCAAAGTCACTAATCATCAGAGCGATCCAAATTAAAATGACAATGAGGTATCATCTCACACCTGTCAGAATGGCTAACACCAACAAAGTAACAAATGACAAGTGCTCGAGAGAGTGTGGAGTAAAGGGAACCCTAGTATACTGCTGATAGGAATGAAGACTGGTGAAGCCATTATGGAAAACACAATGGAGTTTCCTCAAAAAATTAAATATGGAACTACCATTCGACCCAGTGATCCCACTTCTATGAATATATCCTAAGATACCTGAAACATCAATCAGAGAGAATGTATGCACCCCTATATTCATAGCAGCAGAATTTACAATAGCTTAGATCTAGAAGCAGCCCAAGTGCCCATCAGCAAATGAGTGGATTAAAAAACTGTGGTACATCTACACAATGGAATTCTATGCCACTATAAAAAAGAAGGAAGTTTTACCATTTGCAACAGCATGAACAGAACTGGAGAGCATTATGCTAAGTGAAATAAGCCAGTCAGATAAGACAAGGACCATATAGTTTCATTCATGTGTAAAATTTAGTGAACAAACTAAACTACTGTGGACAAAAGGGGCCACACGCTGACCTGACAAGCTCAGGGAAGGCCTGCGTGGCAGCCTAGCAGACTCAGAGACCTAAAATAACCACAAAGGATGGTCTGAAATTAAACTTTGACTAAAAGCAGTTATGGTGGGCAGTTATGTCCTAGGCCGGTATCTTCACTGACAAGATCAACTTTGATCCTTACTGAGCCCATTTGCCTTTTTGCCTCTAAGATAACATTCCTTTGAAGTGTCTGGGTAACTTGTAACTTCCCTCTTTCTGGAACCCCTGGGGCATAACCAAATGTTCTGGGTGCCAGGGCAGATACTACAAATTCCTTCATTATCATGTTGATTGACCCTGCACCCACCTAAGTATGTGTCCATCATTTTACTTTTTATCCTATCACAGAGGTTTCCCCGCTTCGCTTAATTCTACCTCCTTAAATCTGTCACCAATGAATTTCATATATAAATACGAATGTAACCCTGCCATTCTCCAGAGCACTATCTCAATTCATTGAGGTTCTGCTTCCCGGCGTATGTCGACAGTTTGGCTCAAATAAACTCACAAAAATTCTTTACAGGTTTCAATGGTTTTTTACGTTAACACTACCAAGCAAAATAGAGACAGACTCATAAATAGAGAGCGGGCAGACAGCTCTGGAGGGGTTGGCGGGGGTGGGGGGGGGTGGTGAGGGTGTAGAGGGATTGAGAAATAAAAGAGAGAACTCATGTACATGGACAACAGTGTGATAATTGCTGAGGTAGATGGGGGTGTGTGGTGGCAGTAGAAGGCAGAGAGGGGATAAAAGATGATGAAAAAATAATATAAATGAATAAATAATGTAGTATTATTACCTGCATTAATCATAAATATGTTTTCAATTCGAGGCATGCAGTTATCTTTACTACCAAAACAGAACAAGGAGTTATTGTCCTTTTCTACTCCTTCTTCATCATCTTTGGTGTTAGTATTTTTTCCTCTTCCTTTTATTTTTTTTTTTATCGATAATTTTTTAAATTTTTAATTAATTAAATTTATTGGGGTGACATTGGTTAATAAGATTATATGGCCCTAACCGGTTTGGCTCAATGGATAGAGCATCAGCCTGTGGACTGAAGGGTCCCAGGTTCGATTCTAGTCAAGGGCATGTACCTTGGTTGTGGGCACATCCCCAATAGGGGGTGTGCAGGAGACAGCTGATCAATCTTTCTCTCTCATTGCTGTTTCTAACTCTCTATCCCTCTCCCTTCCTCTCTGTAAAAAGTCAACTATATATACATAATATTTATACTACATATATATCCTATCTAATAAAAGAGAAACATGGTAATTGGCGTAAGACCGCTAACCTTCCCATTGGCTAATCAGGGCAATATGCAAATTAACTGCCAGCCAAGATGGCAGCCAGCAGCCAGGCAGCTTGAAACTAACATGAGGCTTGCTTGCTTCAGTGACAGAGGACTCCAACGTTCCCCGTCTGCCGCTGCAGGCCTCTCAGCTGCAAGCAACTATGTAACAAACATAGAAGCTAAACAAAACCCCAGAAACCTGCCGGGCTTCAGCCAGCAGGATCACAACATTGTAAGCAAAGGCCAGAAACCTACTTTCAGCAGCAAAGGCCTAAGAGCTGGAGCCAAGCCTCAAAGCTAAAGCTGGCCCAGAATAAAAGAAAAAAAAGAAAAAAAGGAGGCAGTTGGGAGCTTCAGTCACCCCCAGCCTGAAAACAGCCCTCAGCTCCTCACCCAGGCTGGCCAGGCACCCCAGTGGGGACCCCCACCCTGATCCAGGACACCCTTCAGGGCAAACCAGCCAGCACCCACCAATGCACCAGGCCTCTACCCTATATAGTAAAAGGGTAATATGCCTCCCAGCACCAGGATCAACGTGACAGGGGGCAGCGCCCAAACCTCCTGATTGCCCTGCGGCTCTGTGTGTGACAGGGTGCAGCGCCCCAACCCCCACTCCCCCGGGCCCTGCTCCGTGTGTGACGGGGTAGAGCCATTACCTCCCTATCGGCCCTGCCCTGAGTGTGAGAGTGGCAGCACCCCAACCCCCTGATCGGCCCTGCTCTGTGGGTGATAGAGGGTGGCGCCCCAACCCCCTGTTTGGCCCTGCTCTGTGCGTGACAGGGTACAGAGCCCCAATCCCCCTGATGGGCCCTGCTCTGTGAGTGACAGGGGGAAATGCCCCAACCCCCCAATCGGCCCTACCCTGAGTGTGACTGAGGGTGGAATCACAACCTCCTAATTGCCCTGCTCTGTGTATGACAGGGGGCGGCGCCCCAACTCCCCAATCGGCCCTGCTCTGAGCCTGACCAGGGGCTGCACCTAGGGATTGGGCCTGCCCTCTGCCACCCGGGAGCAGGCCTAAGCCAGCAGGTCATTATCTCCCGAGGGGTCCCAGACTGCGAGAGGTCACAGGCCGGGCTGAGGGCCCCCTCCCCCCCCCCCCCGCGAGTGCACAAATTTTTGTGCACCGGGCTACGAGTATATATATATATACTATGAGTATATATATATATATACTACGAATATATATATATATATATATATATATATATATATATATACACACTAGTGGCACGGTGCACAAAAATTTGTGCACTCGGGGGTGGGGGGTTAGGGTGGGACCAGACGTCTCAGCCAGACCTGCACCCTCTGTTATGTTCCAGGACCCTGGCCACTCCTGGCCTAGGCACAGGCCTACAGGCTTGGGGTGGCCTGGCTCCCAAGGTCCCATTTTATCAAGAGAACAAAGTAGGCATTAGTTATAGCCCTCACGCGAACCAGTACAGTGCATCTGTGCATACAACTGCCTCGTTCATGTGATTGCTTTGCCCTACTGAATTACTAACATCTTGAGGCCATAGCTCTGTCTTATCCTGCTTCACCTTCAGTGCCTGGCCTGGTGCCAGGGACCTGAGAGGGTTTGCTGAGTGAGTGAGTGAATAATGAGTGAGTGAATGAGTGAATGAATGAGTGAGTAAGTGAATGAGCAAGCAGCTATGGGGCCGGAACTTCTGCCACATAGCAGCAGAAGTTCTGGCCCCACTCCCAGCTGCCTGACGCCCACCCCGGTAAGTTCCCACCCTGTTCTCAGCTGCCCGGAGCCTCTGTCCTGGTTGCATAGTTCGTGCCCTGCTCTCGGCTGCCTGATGCAAACCCCAGGAAGTTCCCGCCCTGCTCCCAGTGGCCCCATGCCCCTCTCCCAGCTGCATAGTTCACACTGGGCAAAGGTGGCTCCGGTTCTCTGCCTTTGCCCTGCCACCCAGCTCTTGCCTGTTGCCTGCGTTTCTAATCACCGTCAGTGGCAGGCGGCTTCTTCCAACCTTCCCCTTTCGCCTCCCATCATTGTGCCTACATATGCAAATTAACTGCCATCTTTGTTGGCGGTTAACTGTCATCTTTATTGGCAGTTAATTTGCATATCGCCCTGATTAGCCAATGGGAAGCGTAGCAGAGGTATGGTTAATTACCCTTTTTTTCTCTTATTAGATAGGATATATATAAAGATTATATGGATTTCAAGTGTACATTTTCATAATACATGATCTATACATTGCATTGTGTGCCCACCACCCAAAGTCAAATCATCTGTCACCATATATTTGACTCCCTTTACCCTTCACTACCTTCCCCCCTTCCCTCTGATAACCAAGTTGTCTATGTTTATGAATTTCAGTTTTAATACGTTTTGGTTTTTTAATTGATTTCAGAGAGAGGGAGAGATAGAAACATCAATGATGAGAGAGAATCATTGATCGGCTGCCTCCTACATGCCTCTACTGGGGATCAAGCCCAAAGACCTAGGCATGTTCCCTGACTGGTAATCCAATTGTGACATCCTAATTCATGGGTTGATGCTCAACCACTGAACCATACAGGCTGGGCTATGAGTTTCAGTTTTATATTCCACATATGAGTGAAATTATATTTTTAGCTTTTTCTGACTGACTTATTTCTCTTAGCATAACACTCTCAAGGTCCACCCATGTTACAAATGGATGTATTTCATCTTTCCTTATGGCTGGGTAGTATTCCATTGTGTATATGTACCATATCTTTTTTATCCAATCTTCTATTGAAGTATACTTCGGTTGTTTCCATGTCTTGGCCACCATAAATAATGCTGCAATAAAATAAACATATCTGCGTATAACTACAAATAAATGTTTTCAATTTTTTGAAAAAGGATTGATGGGTATATGGTATCTCTATTGTTCATTTTTTTGAGGAACCTCCATACTGTTTTCCATAGAGGCTACACTAGTTAACATTGCCCACAGCAATGAAGGAGGGTTCTTTTTTTCTCCACAACCTCTCCAAACTTGTTATTACTTTTCTTGTTGATAATAGCCAGGTGTGAAGTGGCATCTCATTGTAGTTTTGATTTTCCTTTCCCTCATGGCTAGTAAAGTTGAGCATCTTTTCATTTATCTATTGACCATTTGCATGTCTTCTTGGGAGAAATATCCTTTCAGGTCCTCTTTTTAAATGGCCCATTTTTAAAATGGATTGTTTCTTTGTTGAATTGTATGAGTTCTTCATATATTTTGGATATTAACCCCTTATCAGAGCTGTTGTTTGCAAATATCTTCTCCCAATCAGTTGGTTGTCTTTTTGTATTGCTAGCAGTTTCTTTTGCTGTGCAGAAGCTTTTTAATTTAATATAAGCTCATTCGTTTATTTTTGCCTTTACTTCCCTGGGCTTTGAGTTCAAATTCATAAAATCTTCTCTAAGACCAAGGTCCATAAGTTTAGTACCTATGTATTTTTATACGTAATCTACTATTATACTATAGATTTTATATTTAGGTATTTGATTCCTTTTGAATTAATTTTTGTACATGGAACAAACTAGTTTCATTCTTTGAAATGTGGCTTTCCTATTTCCCCAGCATCATTTATTGAAGAGGCTTTCTTTTCTCCATTGTGGTTTTTTGTCAAACATTATTTTCCTGTATATGTGGGTTTATTTTTGGTTTCTCAATCCTGTTCCATTAGTCTGTGTGTCTGTTTTTCTGCCAATAGCACACTGCTTTGATTATTGTTGGTTGTTCTGTAATATAATTTGAAGTCAGGTAGTATGATACCTATAGCTTTGGTCTTCTTTTCTGAGGATTGCTTTGGCTCTTCTGGGTCTTTTGTGGTTCCATACAAATATGATGATTTTTTATTATATTTCTTTAAAAATATTATTGGGATTTTGATGGAGATTGTATTAAATCTCTATATTGCTTTGGTAATATGGACATTTTAACTATGTTGAATCTTCCAATCCATGAACATAGATTACTTCCATTTCATAGCATCTTTTTCAGTCTCTTTTAATAATGTTTTGTAGTTTTCAGTATATAGGTCATTCACATCCTTTGTTACACTTATTCCTACATATTTTATTCTTTTTATTGCAATTGCCAAAGAATTTGGAGTTTTTTAAATTTCTTTCACTGAAATTTCATTATTAGTATATGGGAATGCAGTGAATTTTTGGACATTAATTTTTAACTTTTTTTTATTTGAGAGAGAGAGATCAATCGATTTGTTGTTCCACTAATGTATGCATTCATTAGTTGCTTCTTGTATGTGCCCTGACCAGAGATCCATCCCACAATCTTGTATCCTGACAATGCTCTAACCAACTGAACTACCGAGCCAGGGCCTGTACTTTCATTATGTATCATGCAACTTTACTCTATTTGTTGTTTCCAGTAGTTTTTTGGTGGAGTCTTTAGGGTTTTCTATATACAAAATCATGTCATCTGCAGAGAGTGACACTTTTTTCTCCTTTCTTTTATTAGGTTGGTTTTGTTTTATGCTGTGTGATACCTATCCAAGGTGGTTCCTTAACAACATTCAGCTATCCATATTAGATATTATATTTATTTGTACAATAAAGTGTTGTACAAATATTCTTTGTTTCTGTATAATTTTTTGGGGGGTGGAGTCACCAGATTATTTAATAAGGGCTGGGGGGGTGTTAAAAAGTATTATCACTCATTGGCACCTTGAGTGATGATCTAAAAGCCTCCTAATAGCCCTGACTGGTTTGGCTCAGTGGATAGAGCATCGGTTTGCGGACTGAAGGGTCCCCGGTTCAATTCCAGTCAAGGGCATGTACCTTGGTTGCAGGCACATCCCTGGTAGAGGGCGTGCAGGAGGCAGCTGATCGATGTTTCTCTCTCATCAATGTTTCTAACTCTCTATCCCACTCCCTTCCTCTCTGTAAAAAATCAATAAAATATATTTAAAAAAATAAAAATAAAAAATAAAAGCCTCCTAGTAAGGCCTTAGGGGGCAACGCAAAGACAATAATGGACTTCAAGCGACTTCTCAACTGAAATTCTGCCTCCATGTGAGGCTACCTGGGCGCCTGGTGTGCAGAAACTAACAAGGGGAAATCCATCAGGTGCGGGATGGTATTGGTAGTTGTTCAGATTCCTAATTTTACCTAAAACTTGTTTTGTTCCTGTGAATTTCACAGTCGCAGGCCACGGGGCCTTATGTCACCTCGGACCTGATGGCCTCCATCAGCCTGGGGTCCCGGGAGGCGGGAACGCTGGGGTGAGGAGGACAGGCGGGGGGATTCAGAGGAAGGCGGTGCCTGCTCCTTCTTCTCCAAATCCCCCTGGAGCCCCGAGTCTGGGTTCCCCTAGAGCTCATCACGTGCACAGCCCAAGCTTTTCAACCCGGCCCACAGCTCCTGGAGGCCGGAGTGATTTTTAGGGTTTTCTTTCTTTATTATTTCCTTTCAAGTTCTCCACAGTTGATGATTTTCTGCTGAAAAATGGCTGAGAAAAAGGACCTATTCCATTTCAGTTCCCACATGAATGCGACCTTGGGACCAACTTCAGAAATGCCAGACCCAGGTGGGAGGGGCGGGGCAGGGTGGGGCAGAAAGGGGCAGAGCGCAGGAAGAGGGCGGGGTGCCCCTGGACTATTGCGCCCTCTGCTGGGCACAAGCCATGGGACCTTGGACTCCCTGGGACATTGCCTGCAGCACGTGACTAGAAGTCCCTGGGTGGGAATCCCCCTGGGGCAGTGATTCTCAACCTTCCTACTGCCACGACCCTTTAATACAGTTCCTCATGTTGTGGTGACCCCCAACCATAAAATTATTTTCGTTGCTACTTCATAACTGTAATTTTGCTACTGTTAGGAGTTGTAATGTAAATATCTGATATGCAGGATGTATTTTCATTGTTCGCGACCCACAGGTTGAGAACCGCTGCCCTGCAGCGAGGCGGGATACCTGGAAAAGAGAGCTGGCAGTCTGTGGCCTTCGGGAGCCACGTGCAGTGCTCAGAATCCTTTTTTATTTATCAAACTATATTATTACTGTAAGTTTTTATTTTTATGCAACTGTTCTCATGATTCATGTTCATTCTTCAGCATACATATTTGTTATGCCATTGCTGTAAGATTTTGGCAATTACTTTTAGAAAAAACATTTTATTCTAATAATTTAAAATTTAAAATAAATGAATCACATTAGTTATGCCAAGAACAATTATCCCCAAATGAATGCTATATAGTCTTTTTTAAAACATTTTTATTTATTTCAGAGAGGAAGGGAGAGGGAGAGAGAGATAGAAACATCAGTAATGAGAGGGAATCATTGATTGGCTGCCTCCTGCATGCCCCACACTGGGGATCCAGCCTGCAACCCCGGCCTGTGCCTTTGGCCAGACTTGAACCTGGGAACTTTCAGTATGCAGGCCGATGCTCTATCCACTGAGTCAAACCAGCTAGGACTATATAGTCTCTATGGATATATTACCTATTCTTTCAAACGAATTTCACTATTGACTTAAATATTTTTTTCATTGATTATCTTTGTCTGCATTTTAAAAATCCTCATTTGTATATCTGCTGTGGTTTGGATGTTTGTACCCTCCCCAAATTCATATGTTGACATTTTAATGCTGAATATCATAGAATTAGGAGGTGGGGCCTTTGTAGGCCATGAGAATCAAGCTGTCATGAATGGGATTAGTTTTCTTATGAAAGTAACCTCACGGAGACCCCTTGACCATGGGGAAGAAGGTTCAAGCTGGGGACCAGGGAGAGGGTCCTCGCCAGAGGCGCATGCTGGTACCTTCATCTTGGACTTCACCTCCAAAACATTGAGAAATAAATTTCTGTTGTTAATAAGCAACCCAGTCTGTGGTATTTTGTTAAAGCAGTTTTAAAAGACAATATCTCTTCACAAATCAAAATAGTAATGTTGGTATAATTACTTCTTGGAAAAAAAAATTTGATTGTGTACAATCACAGATTTATTTCCTGATTTCTCTGTCTCAAGGTAAGTAGATAGAAAAGTGTTATTTTCTTTAAGCTCAGCAATGAATCGTTAGAAAATTATCGCTTTAATGGTCAATCTTAAAATAAGTTTCATTTACAGAAATTAACGGTTAGGTTTAGGTTTTGAGAAAATTTAAATTATTTAGTTATTATGGAGAGAAAATAACAGCTCATACATGATCTCTTGCACATTCTGCTCATGCTAGTCTTGATTGTAAAAATCTTTCAGAAATTATTGTTAATGAGTAATAAAACTAACCAACAATTAAACTGTCACTTAATGGCTGCCATAAAGATGGACAGATGCTACATTAATTTGTCATCTGTGTATTATTAGAATCATTTAATTCTAAAACGTGATGAGGTTTTTATACCACAGAATGCTGAGAATGGACAAAACTCGTGACAAGAAAATTATGTAGCGAATATCATGGAATAAAATGCATGGGGTGAATGCTTATTTAAAACCAATTAAGTAAAGTTCAAGCAGAATAATGCTTGCTATCTTTTTTAAATATATTCCTAATGATTTCAGGGAGGAAAGGAGAGGGAAAAGAGAAAGAGAAACATCAATGATGAGAGAGAATCACTGATTGGCTGCCTCCTGCACATGTGCCCTGACTGGGACTCTAACCGTGACCTCCTGGTTCATAGGTTGATGCTCAACCACTGAGCCACGCCGGCAGGACAATGCTGGCTATCTTGACATGATTAATGAACAAGAGTTAAAGAATAAAACAATTAATTTTGTTTATTAATTAGGTTTGTAAGAAGTACTTCCTTTCAGAAACAGTTTATGAGTTTAGTCTTCTATAGCAATTGTAATTCCTACATGCTATTTTGTTAAATTATTCAATTTCCATTATTTTCATGAAATAAAAATAATTTATAAACAGTTCAGAAATAGTGTGAATGTAATAATTTTAATGACCTTGCCTTATTTATTTAAATTTAGTTGTTTTGTAAGAAACCTTTTCTTTAAGGAAATTTCATGGGGTTTTATTTTTTTTTTTTTCATTAAAATGTGTTGCAGAATGAAAGACTACATGAAGCTATTAATAACACAACAAATAACTATGTACCAAACATCCAGTTGAAGAAAAATAGTTATAACAATAGAACTGGCATTTTCTGTGAGCACCACCACTCTCCAATCACTTCCTCATCTTTGGTACCTACTACCCGGAGAGAATGCTAGCCTGCGTTTACTTTTGGCAATATACAAGCATCTCATTATGTTTCTTACCACATTTAAAAATATCCTCAAGAGTAAAATTTGGCTTCCATATTTTCCTTTTTTTAATTTTGCTTTTGTAGATTATAGTTTATAAAAATCTTTGCTTACATAAGGACATGTAGACATGGAAGAATTCCTCTTGGACATTTGCTTAGGAATGAAATTATGTTTAATACACCAACCTTCATTTATAGATATTACTAAATTTCTTCAACAGCGCAAAAAAGTTCACGCTGTTTTATTTTACTTTTTATTTTTAATATATTTTTATTGATTTCAGAAAGGAAGAGAAAGGAAGCGAGAGATAGAAACATCAATGACAAGAGAGAATCATTGATCAGCTGCCTCCTGCACACCCTCTACTGGGTATCAAGTCTGCAACCTGGGCATGTACCCTGACTGGGACTGGGAATCGAACGGTGACCTCCTGCTTCATAGGTTGATGCTCAACCACTGAGCCACACAGGCTGGGCAAGTTTGTACTGTTTTACACCCTCATTATCAAATAGGATATTGCCAGGATGTTAAAATTTTCCTAACCAGGCAAGTGTGACTAATTGTTCCTTTCATTTAAATTTGCATATATGTGACTAGTACATGTGGTAGCTTTTAATAAATTAATTGCCAAACATTTTCATTTTCAGACTTTTGCTGCAATTATTGACGCTCTTTACATTCTCGCTTTTACATTTTAAATCCACCAATAAAGAATGAAGCTTAGAAGCACTGGGCCTCCACCCTTGACCCCACTTAAAACAGAACCCCAGGACTGTGTGTACATTCTCTCTGGACTCAGGACGTCACTGTGTGGCCACAGGTGTGCTGTGTAACTTTTCCAAGTCTTATAAGTAATAAACATGTATCTTTTCAAAGTTTCTTTATGGCTGTTACTAAAGGGTGCCTTGCAGTCAAGAACCACAAGGGCTAGTCCAGCCACAACACTAGTTATGGATAGGTGGAGACCAGTACAAAACACAGGGCTGCAGTGATTTTTTTTTCTTCACTTTATGCCCTTGGATGGACCTCTTTGTTGTCTTTTTAGACTTTAAAAAACAAACAAAACAAAACAAAAAAAAACAGAAGCCATACTTTTGAATAGCTCTCTGATGCACGTAATGCCTTACTTGAAAGCCTCACAAAATTGAGTAGGTCCCACAGTAAGTGAAAGCTCCTTTAAAATTCAGGCCACCTATCCCTGGCTGGTGGGGCTCAGTTGGTTGGATGGCTTCCCGCACACCAAAATGTTGCTGCTCAGACCCCACTAGGGGGCATGCAGGAGACAGCCATGGATGTTCCGTTCTCACATCAATATTTGCCTTTCTCCCTCTCCCCCTCTCTCTCAAAAAAAAAAATAAAATAAAATAAAATAACATTTTAAAAATCGGGCCGTATAGCAAGTCCAATGATAATGGTGCATAAAGATATTTTTGAAGTCTATGGCAATTTTATTATATTTTATTTTCTTACAAATATAATTAAACACACATGATGTGCATGTGTGTATAAATATATATTTAAGACTTTGAAACATAAGTCCACTGATGATTTGTTTTATCGTTAATTCCTATTTTTAAAATGTTGACTTTAAGGAAAGAAATGTAAGGACTACTGAAAATAGATACTTGAATTTTTTCTGATTACAAATTGACTTTCTGCTGCAGTGTCTACTTACTTACAGATAAATTCTTAGAAATTTCAAAAACAAAAATTAATCAGTTTATTTGATAGATATTTAGAGTATATACATATCATGTACTATATACTATGCCTGCCATGAGAGAAATGTCACATTAGAGAAACTGGACCTATAGCATGGAAAAAAACAAACTATTCTCAGATCTCTTTAAACTAGTATGTCAATATTAAGTAATGAAATTTAAGTGAGATTTAGAGACCAAGTTCTATTACTTGTTTTAATTGTGTTCCCTGGATTTCCCGCCAAATATTCAAAGAATTCAAGTTTTTCCCATCTGAGTTACTTTATCTATTTTCAATTATAAATTAAGAGATATTTTTTGAAAAATACTTACAAAACTTTGATTATTTTAGATAAGCTTTTAAACTGCTTTAACTCTTTCAAGTCACTCATTTACTCCTTAAGTTCCAACTAAAGTCAATTTCAAGAATTTCTTAAAATCTTACAAATGAATTTAATCATGTGCCATGCCCTCTGGGAGATTAAATCAATGAATCAATGAATGAAATAATCATCAATCCAAATAAATGCAACTTTCCTCAAATAACCTATAAAATTGTGCATTATAATTTTAATCATTATGATTAAATAAGAAGAAAAAAATATACTATATCCACAAAGTTGAAGTAAATTGGTTCAATTTCTAAGAACTAAAGACTAGGCAAAGTTCTTCAGAAAATAAAATTGTTACTTTACAATAAACTTTTTATAGGAACAAAATCAATACCTAAAAATACCTTTAAGATAGGCATGATTATCATCCTAGTTTATAGATGAAAAATCTCTGGCACAAAGAGATAAAATATATTGTCCAAAGGAACACACTGGCAAAAAAATAAAAAGAGGAAAAAATCATTTGAACCTAGATAGTATGGTTCTAGAATCAATATTCAATTTGGTTGCCTATTACAAAGAGTATAAGAGTATATCTGTATAGTAATACTTAATATTTTGCTCAACTTAAAGGAAAATAATGTTTATTGCAGGTTTCTGTAGACATAAACAGATACTGATACATCTATTGAAATTTGAAAATTTAAGGTAAAATACATCATCCCCCTCAAAAAACACAATTCCATTTAAGTCAGTTGGCTCTATGTTAAATAAATTGGGGGATTCTCTTCTGAAATAGGAATGTAGACATTGCAATTGATTCAGTGGCAGCATGAGGGCATCCTAAGATCATGGATATACAGTCATTTAATCACCGATAGTGGTCTTCGACTATAGCTTGCAGACATATTTATTTTACTAAAACAGAACCACTTTGAAAGCAATCTCTCTTCCTGCAATAGCTGAGAAATAACAATTGAAACTCTTCAAAATACATATTTGTTAAATTTCATAGAATACTTCTGATCAGACACATTTTTGCTTTTCTACTTCTTCCCATAATTGCCCTACATTGGATTCTATTGGCCTAAGAGACATTATTGGAGTATCTGCTCAGCATTTCTCTAAGGATGCTTCATCAAAGTAAAGGACTGTTCGCCTGGCATCTGAGTTTCCATTCTGCCTCCTCCTTTTCCTCCTGAGAAAAGGAGACGGACGGACCCTTGAGACATGCTTGAAACTCAGGGTCTCTGAGCTGATCACTTATTCTGCGAGGCACAGAGACCTGGAGTAACAGATTTAGGTTCATTACAGACTCCTTCTGAGACCCACCATACTGAAATGAAAACTGATCTTGTAACCTGTTTAATATCCCAGAAAATTACCGTTTTTAAAACAGGTTTCATGACTTGTCTTCTGTTTAATAAAATAAAAATACATTTTAGATTAAGATAGCATGAAAATCATGTTTGAAAAAATTGATTACTCAATTATTGAATGAAATAAAACTTACTTAAGCAAAAATATTGATAAATCAGAATACTTAACATTTATTAAAATAATATAACTTTTTATGAATTTGATGTCTAGAGTAAAGCTTTATAGCATATGGTTTGGAGTCAGACAAAACTGCATTTGATAAGTAGTTGCTGTGGAAGGCAGTTAGACAGATATGAGCAGAGCAAGGACCCTGGACCAAGTGCAGAAGGTCACGGGGCGAAAAGCCCTGGGTGCCTAGCAAAGGACGGTTGGAGGATGGGACCTGGCACCCTGGTTAACTTTTCCTTCTCTAGCGTACTGCTGGTTGCGTTCTCATGACCTTTTCTCCCTAGAGATGACAGCTAGGTCTCAGTTGTATTTCAGCTCCAAGCCCAGAAAAGCAGCAAAACCAGAAAAAGGTCCAGAAAAGGAGCAAAACCAGACAAATGCCCAGAAAAGGAGCAAAACCAGACAAGCAATGCCATGGCGACCTCAGGACCAGTTCATTGAAGAATGACCCCCTGCCCTGGTGTGGACTAAGCAATCAATGGAGACCTGGACCCTGAAGGACACACCTGGAAAGCTGCTGAATATTCTATTGAGATCTTCCCCTGGGGCCTCCTCTAAAATCTCCATCCTTAAAACCCTTACGACAGTGAAGAGCTGTCCCTCCCAGGAGCAGCCTCTGCACCTTTCTCTCCCCCATCCCTCTCCTCACCCCCCAGGCACGTCTGTCACCTTTACCTTCTACACCTCAAAGCCCCAAGGGCCCTTTAGTTACCAATGAATACTGGCTGTTATTTGTTTTACCTTCTTTAAAATATCCTTATTTTTTTAAAAATATATTTTTAATGTTTTTATTGATTTCAGAGAGAGGAAGGAAGAGGCGGAGAGATAGAGAAACATCAATGATGAGAGGGAATCCTCAATCCACTGCCTCCTGCCTGCCGCACACCTGGGATGGAGCCTGAAACACAGGCATGTGTCCCAACTGGTCAGAGACAGAACCCAACTGTGAGCTCCTGGTTCAGAGTTCGACACTCATCCACTGAGCCACACCAGCTGGGCTATTTATTTTCAAAAAGTTAGCAGCTCTCATCCTATATACAGAAACCATATCTAAATATTTTAACAGCATATTTTACCTTTTCATTTCCAACAAATTCTCAGAGCTTTATTTCTAATATGTATGTTTGCTTTAAGTATAAAACTGATTTGAATGAAAATTGAGGCAAAATAAAATGCTCTACAAGGCTAGTGTGAAATCTCACATAATTGAAATTCTGAAGGTGACAACTGTACATGGCTATGAAATGTTCAACAGTATGAAATAATAATAGGGAAGTTCCAATGAACCACAGAAGTTACAAAGAAATACTGATAGGACTTTCCTACTTAGTGATCTGCTGAGTGTGTGTGTGTGTGTGTGTGTGTGTGTGTGTTTCATTTTAAAGGGGTAGCCATCATGGTAACATCATGCTCCAAACTTATGTCTATATCTTTTTTATCAGTTTTTTATTTTTGCCCATCACTGCTTAAGAGCCAACTATAATTGTTTTACACTTTAATTCTTACAACAGGAGACCCAGTTTAAGACTTTCATATATGCAAGCATTCTGAAAATAATGACTATATACAGGTTTATATAATGCTGACATAGACATCTTCATGAAGCAATAAACATTCTGACAAGTTGTTTATGTTACAGCATGCACATCGACACAGGAGTCACATGTTGGGAAATAATTCTCCATGAGACTCTCATGTTTCCTCAAAATCCGAGAGCCTTTGTTTCTACACAACTTGCAGCCTTGTTTCCTAACGATCTTTTCAAGGAAAACTGTTTAGCAAACCTCCTTGGGTGACTGATGTAGTGTCTCCCTGTGTCACAAAGGGCCAGCATGCTTAATTCCATGACAGAATGTTCAGGTTTCCTGAGCGAAGCGTTCCTCTCCTGCAAAGCAACCCCTTCCTTATACAGCACACATCTGGGCAAACCATGTAATTTCATGGGACTAGGGAGGCAAGAGGAACTGCTTCAAATATAGTAATGCTTATGAATGACAAAGTCCTCTGTCTCTAACCCAGGAGTTAGATTCCTTCTGCCAGTATCCATTAATCGCTGGCAGGCTAACTTGTTAGCTTTTCAGTAGGGCAAAATCTCAAACTCTTCCTAATTATGGCTAGTGTTTGAGGAAGGCTGAAATGCTTAAAAGGTATGGCTTTCTGGCAAAGGAAGGATCAGGGCCTGTGAGTCAATTAATAGGCTCTGAGGGAAGTCCACGGGAAGTGAGTGGGCATATTGAACTCTTTGTGTGCAGGGCAATAAATGGTGCCTTACATTGGAGGCTATACATGAGAATCTATTGGAGGTGGTGGTTACAAGTGAATTGTTAGGAATTAGTGTGACAGGCACCGCTCACAGACACCATAGGAGGTATTATTGGACAGACCCTTGCGTCAGAGGGAAAGGGCTGTCTTATCATATAAATAAATTTAAATGAGAGACTTTAGAAAATTGCACTGTGATAAAGCCAATTTATTAAAAAGTTAAAGAAAATAAATTCATTTTATAAAAATTAAAGCAGGCACATTTATTAAAGAAACAAGACAAGCACCTCTATACATCTGGCTTATGAGGTGCGACCGGCTCTCAGCTAATCTGAAGAGTAAGTGGCATGGGGGATTTCTGCCTTATATACCCTCCTGTCTACAAGGTTTTTTGAATTCCTCTGCTAGATATCCTGGCACAGATGACCTCTGAAGGTCTTCCCTTTTCTTTGTTATGGCTTTTCCACAATTTATGGGAAGCACTGGCTTTATGTTTAAACAGTGCCATGAGATAAGACTCTCCCCTTTCTTTCTCCCTCTTCTCCTGCATTCTTTTGTGAGAATGGGAGGTTTTAACCCTTTGTTCTCAAGATAAGGCCCTGCTACAAGCAGCCTGCAAAGATTTTTTGGCTTTGTTTCATTTTCTTGCCTTAGTTTCCCTATTACACGTGTCCTGAAACCTTACTAGCTGTTCATTGTCCTATAACATTAGGATCAGAAAACTGCCCGGCCGGCATGGCTCAGTGGTTGACCTATGAACAAGGAGAGAGAAAACTGACTGAAAAAAGAAAGAAAGAAAGAAAGAAGAAAGAAAGAAAGAAAGAAAGAAAGAAAGAAAGAAAGAAAGAAAGAAAGAAAGAAAGAAAGAAAGAAAAGAGAGAAAGGAAGGAAGAAAAACAAAAGAAGGAAGGAAGGAAGGAAGGAAGGAAGGAAGGAAGGAAGGAAGGAAGGAAGGAAGGAAGGAAGGAAGAAAAACGAAAAGTAGCTTGTTGCTCACTCTTCTTTGGGTGGTAGGGACTTCCTCACCAATCTGGCAGTCAGCATCAAGATCTCCCCCGTTGTTACATCTATTATTAATATGCATTCCTTTTTAGATGACAGTTAAAAAGATATGCTGGTTTGCTTGGGGGGTGAGAGGGAAGAGCACACCGTACTTGTTAAAAAAAAAAAAAAATGGCAGCATCAGGGCCATTTTCTAGCTCAAAGCCTTTAACAGTCTAACATTCCAACTTTGGATCCACTCTGAGATGAATGGGAAAGTTCTCAGGTTATTTTTAATGGGTGCTTGCTTCGATATGTGACCTCTGGCCCTCTCAGGGACAGTTTCCTGAGGCAGAAAAACCTTGTGTGAAGCCACAGATGAAGCCAGAACAGTGAACCCAGGTATTTTCCGGGGGTCGTGTCTTGTGCGGCTGAAGAATGAACTCCGCGGAACAGAAGATTTAAGCCAAAGGGTGGAAAATTTATTACAAGCAGATTCAGACTCCCCTCACGGGAGGAAGGGCAATAATGCCCCCCTCGAGCCTTGTGGCCCAGGGGTATACATTTGCCGCAAGCCTGCTCTATGTCTACTGTGTCCTCACCTGACTGATTGCCTCAGTTGTTCTGGCCCAGCCACGGACCTGAGCTTTCCCTGTTTCTATGTGTTCTCTCTCTGTTCCTGTGCTGAACTTTCTCTGTTTCTATGTGTTAATACACCTTGTTGCTGCAGGCCCTCCCCTGTTTTCCATGCCCCCCGCTTTGAGTCCAGAAACATTTTATTATTTCTGCTTGGTTGGTTCCTGTGGTTAGGCTGCTCAGACTGCTGTGTCTGCCCCTGCCTATGCTCCACCTGCCTTTGTTTTACACTGGACCCCTGCCCCGTTTGCTTGCATTCAAGTTGACCCTCTCACTGAGTCTGTATTTAAGAAAAAAAGGTGACCCAAGAGAACGAGACACTGACCTAATAGAATCTAGATAATTCTCACAGCCAGTTCTTCACCTTGAAAAACTTACCTTCCTTGTGTAGTAAATCCAGATGAAAATGTAAGAGAGGTTGCCACGATCATGCGCAGCAAATGCCCAGAGCAAAATGAAGTCCTCAAAGAAATTATGGCTGTGTGAGCCAAGCCCCAGTCAACCATAAGGTGCCAATCCCACAAACTCCCAGCCAGAAAGCAACATGTTACAACTGTTGGTCGAGAAATTCCCCAAACAGTGGTCAAGAAACAGAAACAATCATCTCAGTAATGAATGCTGCCTCATATAAAGTTCTGCATAGACAGAAATGATTGGAGGTTGACTTAATTGAACAGTGAGCAGCCCAGTAGCACTGGCTTCACATGAAAAAAAAATGGCTATCTCTTTGGGGGAAACTTAATACTATAGAGAACAAAGCTGTTGAATCAAAGGATTCCCTGATTCTTAGAAGATCCCTAAGTTCCTGGATCTAATGTTTGTCTACCTTGCAACCAGATTTTGTCCACTAAGCTGCTCTAGATAGTCAATCCCAGGGCCAGTTCTGTGGAATATAAAATGTATGTGATTACTCTCAGCAGTGAGCAGAAATCAAAGCCATTCTCATAGCTCTAAAAATTAGCCCCTTGAGACAACTCTGTAATTTTTACTGACTTTTGGACTACATATATTTCCTTAACTGTTTGGTCTGCCACTTGGAAAGCTACAGATTGCCTAGCAGATTAAAAGTCACTTGTGTTTGGGACCACAAACTTCAAAACCAATTGTGGCTGCTAATATAACCATCTGTGTTATGTTTATACATTCCCAAATAAGAGCCCATCTCTGATGACCTGGCTGGAAGAGTCAAGCTACAGATGAAACCTATATGTATTACTCAGATGGCTACCATTGCTGTTTGTATCCATCATTGTCTGAGATCCTCTACCGTAATCTGAGCAAAAACAAAAGACTCATATTTTGACGAAGGATCTGACACTGCACTGAAGAATTGGAACTCTGCCCAAAATTTACTTGTTTTAGAACTCCATGTTTAATATGAGGTATTAGCTGCTATATTGTTATGATAATAATAGAGGCCGGGTGCACGGATTCATGCACTGGTGGGGTCTCTTGGCCTGGCCTGCGGGCATTGGGCTGAAACTGGCTCTCTGACACCCCCGAGGGGTCCTGGATTGCAAGAGGGTGCAGGCCAGGCCAAGAGATTCGCGCACCCACTGGGCCTCTAGTATGTGTAATTTGGTTAATCTCTTCCCACCCTCTCTCCTGCCCGCTCCCCTTCAGATTCATCAGTTTGTTCCATGTTTCCATACACTGGCTTCTGGTTTCTGCTCCTGCATTGAGTGTCTGCCCCATGATGGTCAATGCACATCATAGCTACCAGCTGGTTGACGGGTTGCTTTGGCTTTTATACTGTTTTCATCTGAAGTTACATTAGAACTGGGGAATTATTTTCTAGTGCGGTGGGTTGACTTTAACAATTACTTAGATAACATTGCGTAAGTTTTTCACATTCCTGTGAATTACCTTTTATGTACCCAGGTATATACACAAATACAGGAGGCCACACTGCATAGTGTGGTCTCTGTCTACTTGTGACAAATAGTCTTGATCAGAACTTTAACCCCTTTGTGAGGCTTATAGCTGTAGGCCCACTTTTAGCTTACAATATTACTTACTGTTCCAGTCTGAACAGCCAACTCCAGCATATCATAAGAGTCCTTGAAACTAATGGCAATCATTACCATTTCAATCTGATGAGGGTATGTCTTTCGTTGCAAAAAGTACTCAACAATGTACCGATAGTCAAGAGTTTCAGGGAAGCTTTCATGCTCTTTACAATCTCAAATCAACTAAAATAATTTCTGACCTGAACTCCTTTACCTGCTCCTGGTCCACATATCTCAGTGAGGCAGTTTAATCACTTAATTTGGTTGTCCACAGAAAGAAAGAAGTCCAGGTCTCTTCCTATGTAATGATCAGAACAAATGTGGTAATGTGTTATCTAAACCAATTTTGAAAATTTGGGATTTTACTTTGGCAAACCAAGGCATGATGCACCTATCTTTTCCTTAACATCAACTCCAAACTGGTTTGGTTGCCATATCTGGTTACTGATGGTAGCCTGGCCAACATGGGACTGAGGGGACTCAAACTAATTTTGCTTCTGTCTCTTGATTCTCTTGTTGGATTGGCATGACCTTAGCTCATAAAGATAACATCAGTTTTTAGTGCACTGTTTTCTATGTCATCCTCCTACACTGGCCATAATGGATATCTGTGGTTTTACAAAAATGCCCTTCCAAATAAATGCAACTGATTCATCCAGACCAAAGGACAAGATGCAAGTAGGGGGTGATTGAGAAAGATAAATCATTTTTATGATTGTAGAGTGAGAACAACTTTGTCATAGGGAAGCAGTGATTTAATCCCTGGGAAATTCAGGGAAGAGAGGGCCATTAGTGAGCATTATATTTCAGTATTATTCTTTCCTCATTAAGAAAAACATCCTGGAGCAATTCTTCCAACGTGTTTCAAGCAACTTAAACTTAAAAGTTCAGCCCTCTCCGGTTTGGCTCAGTGGATAGAGCATCAGTCTGCAGACCAAAGGGTCCTGGATTAAATCCAGTTAAGGGTTGCAGGCTCCTTCCCCGCTCGGGTCCTGGTCAGGACATGTGCAGGAGGCAAGCAATCGATGTGTTTCTCACACATCAATATTTCGCTCTGTCTTTCCTTCTCTCTCCCACTCTCTCTAAAAATCAGTGGAAAAATATTCTCAGGTGAGGATTTAAAAATAACTAACTAACTAATTAACTAACTAACTAAATAAGTAAGTAAATGTAAAGGATCACTAAATTATTCATCCCCTGCCAGACAATTCTGATCATAATTTGATTGCCATTCCCCTTACCTTCTCAAGAAAACTTTCAGAAATAGGAAATGATAACCCAGTTCCTGCCCCTCTACCTAAGCACCTGTCAATCAATACTCTGGGAAAACAAATGTCACCTGGCTGAATATGTGGACAAACGAGACGCGCCATACATTTTTTCTAAAACCAAGTATTAGACTCAATTATTCAAACTGAACTGGGAACCCAAGGCCTACCACCTTTCTGGGAAGTTGCATTGGATGTGTTGCCAGTCTGTGACCTCTGAATAATTAGGTAACACTATGGAGTTCTCAAAGTTGTGACTGACTCTGTCATGCTAAGGGTAGTATGAGTATTCCTGGGTCTTTACTTCTTCTAAGGAAACCAGGCATTAACTTCCCTCTTTCTTGAAAACGTGGTGACTTGCACCTTAAGAGTGGTCATGAGACCTTAAGTGTTTAAAGAAACATCAAAGTAGCCCTAGCTAGTTTGGCTCAGTGTATATAGAGCCTGCGGACTGAAGGGTCCTGGATACGATTCCGGTCAAGAGCACAAGCCGGGGTTGTGGGCTCGATCCCCAGTCGGGGGCGTGCAGGAGGCAGCAGATCAATGATTCTCTCCCATCATTGATGTTTCTGTCTCTCTCTTTGAAATAAATAAAGATATATTAGAAAGAAAGAAAGATCACAGAAAATCTCTGATGAATATGGATATCTCTCCAAAACAGTGCTACTTCCTATTTAAAAGCTTCCTAGAGTGATAATTGATTTTTTTTTTTTTTCAGATGAGCATCCTGTTGGCAGTTATTCCTACCACAGTAGTCATTTCTGTTTAAAAGTGTGCTAAGAAATGTCTTTCTCTTTGGCTGAAGTGATTAATGATCTTATCTTGGCCATGGAAGTCATTCAGGTTAAACTCAATTCTTTGTTCTTGGTTGTAATGGATGATAGAATTTCCCTAGAATTCTTCATGGGGCAAGAAAAAGTGTATGCATTGCTAATCTGTCTTTCTGGATTAATGCTTCAGGCAAGGGAAACTTAAAAAACAAACTTAAGAAGGAAGCTACTCCTATTGTCGTTGTAGACCCAGATAGTATGTGATGCTGGCAATGGTGCTGGGGAGCAGCAAGCTCAGGACCTTGCCTCTGGAGGAAGGATTTCAGCACAAGAGACTGAGAGTTGCAGCAACTGGTAAAGTTTTATTCAAAGTGAAAATCCATCTTAGGGACACAAAAACTGTCTCAAGCGAGGTTCCAGTGCCCGCAGGAGGGTCTAGTTCCTGGCTATGGTCTTATTCTTGCCCCTCCCACGTTTTGTCTTAATTTCCTTGTATCATTTGTCTTTTACTAGTAGCTGGTGGACTTAGTAGAATTTAGTGTGCCTGCTTAACTGGTGAGCTTCTTAGAATTTGTGTACCTGTAGGTGTCTTATAAGATTTGCCCTTTTGGTGCAGGAGCCATTTTTACCAAATTTCTTTCTCCCTGTTTTTATCTAACTTTTAGCTTTTTATCCTCCCCCTCCCTGTTGATGTAAGCATGGTCTTTGGCCAGTTTGTCCTTCCTCTGCCCTGCTCCTATCTATCTAACTACCTACTCTAACAACAAGGTCAATTGTTTAGTGATTAATCTTGCCAGATAAAATACAGGACATTCGTTTAAACCTGAATATCAGATAAGCAACAAATACTTTTTTTTTCACATGTTCCTAAATAATACAGAAATGGGCAAAAGTAGGTTCACAGTTGTGAGTACACAAAACAGAGTTTATTCCAGAATTATCATTAATCATTGTATTATTTTCCATATGAACAACTGTAAACCCACATCTGTTCACCCTGTATGTAGGACATAGTTATATTTAAAAAAAAAAAAAAAAAAAAAAACTATGTGAACTTCAAATTAGCTGGATAATCTGTATTTTTATTTGCCAAATTTAGCAACCCTACATGAGAGGTAATTGAAGTCAGTACTGCAGGGTGGCCTCATCCTGTTTCTTGATGCCCTGTTGGTAATTGCCTTAATTTAATACTGCATGAGCAAATTAAATAAATTTGGTCTCAGCCTCTTTGGACAGATCACTCAGAATAGCATATTCACCGATAATTTATCTGAAGCCAAGACATTGTTAGAACAAGGGATGGATATTTTTGAGGCACAATTTTCACTGTCACTTTCAATGAGGGTACCTTTTTAATACATTGATTGCTCTCAGCTTTCAGAGAGAGTGCTTGTAGTATTGTAGCTGCCTAATAAATATATTAAAATAAATTTATAAAATAAATTAATAAATTACAATGCAAAAATATAATTACTATCACACACACATAGGATTTCTATTATTTTCCTACAGAATAATTTATTCACAATTAAAATATATAAATATGTTTGCAGATTATTATGTAAAGATTTTGAAATATGACACTGGTGGTTCATTTAAGCCTAATAGATTAGAAATAAAATTCAATATAGCCCGGCCAGCATGGTTGAGCGTTGACCTATGAACCAGGAGTTCTCTGTTCGATTCCCAGTCAGGGCACATGCCCGGGTTGATGGCTCAGTCGCCAGTGTGGTGTGTGCAGGTAGCAGCTGATCCATGATTCTTTCTCATCATTGATATTTCTTTATTTTTAAATATATTTTATTGATTTTTTACAGAGAGGAAGGGAGAGAGATAGTTAGAAACACCAATGAGAGAGAAACATCGATCAGCTGCCTCCTGCGCACTCCCTACTGGGGTTGTGCTCGCAACCAAGGTACATGCCCTTGACCAGAATCGAACCTGGGACCCTTGAGTCCGCAGGCTGACGTTCTATCCACTGAGCCAAACCGATCAGGGCTCATCATTGATGTTTCTATCTCTCTTTCCCTCTCCCTTCTTCTCTGAAATCAATAAATTTTTTTAAAAAATTGCTGGGGTCCAACCCCAGCAGGTCCAGGGTTTCCCAAAGGCATAGACGGAGTCGGCGAAGAAGGAATGACACGGAGGCCGCGTTCAGTTGATCAGCAGCCTAGCCAGGATCTCCAGCCAAGTTCTGGTCTGGATCTCCAGAGAGGTTCTGCTCTTTATTGTCTTGTTACATCCGTATTTATACCCGTTGATTTTAATCCTGTCAATTTCTATTGCAAAGGTTAGCGTTTCTTATCTCCATTCCAGGGAGTAAAGATTATGTAGCTTAAGCGTGATTGTTTGTAGTTAAAGTGATTAACTACCGGCCTGGCACTTAGTTAAGGAGTTTCATCCCCTCCCTGACTTCAGGGAAAAATCCCTACCTGGGGAAACAACCTTTCTCGGAGAGGTGACCTTGGTTAAAACACACAGCGCTAAGGGGAGCAAACATATTAAGAACAGTATGCTATATACGCCAGGTCCCTTGAAACATATGCTGTGCAGATGTTTCTATCCTGCAGCAACTGTGTCAAGCAGCAAGGATGGACCGGCTTCTGGCAAATATTTAAAAAATTTTCAATATAATCTACTTTAATGTAGTGCCACATCCAAGTGGGGTTAGTCGGAAAACAACTTCTAATATATTGTTGCAATTTGACCTATGTTGGATTAATATATGAGTAGTAAAAACTACTGAGTACCTGTTCAAAAATTCTTTGAGAATGCTCAAGCAAAATAGGCTTCGTTTCTTGGCAACTATGCTTTAACCATGTACTTCCTATATAACAGTTGTTGAACTCGTATTTTCCTCTGTTAGTTTTTCTCATGTGGCTAGAGAGTTGTTGACATAAAGTATCTTAATCTTATATGATCTTTGTTGACAAACCGTGGCCTTGGATTTTTGCACTTCTTTTAAAAAATTGATTTCAGAGAGGAAGGGAGAGGGAGAGAGAGAGAGAAACATCAATGATGAGAGAGAATCACTGATTGGCTGCCTCCTGCAAGCCCCACACTGGGGATGAGCCCACAACCCTGGCATGAGCCCCAATCCGGCATGGAACCATGACCTCTGGTTCATAGGAGGACACTCAACCACTGAGCCACCACAGCTGGGCGGAAGTTTGTACTTTAAATGAAGCCTGTATTGACTACTATAAACTCGAGGAAAATGGTGTTATTTCATAAATTAGTTGTAATTAAATTTTCTGTATCTGTCTATATTGACTTCCAATATTGATCTTTTCTCTTTTTTTAATATGTTTTTTATTGATTTCAGAGAGAGGGAAGAAGAGGGAGAGAGATAGAGATAGAAATATCAATGATGAGAGAGAAACATGGATCGGCTGCCTCCTGCATGCCCCCTACTGGGGATTGAACCTGAAACCGGCATTTGTCCTGACTTGGAATCAAACCAGCAACCTCCTGCTGCATGGAAGGATGATCAACCAACTGATCCACACTGGCCAAGCACAGAGTTCTTTTCAAACAAAAATTTTAGTCAAAATTCCCAGTATAATAATTCTGATGTGTTCATGTGGCACATTTATAGAGCTTTAGCAATACATACGTTATTGCAAAGCAGAGTGCATACTAAGAATGAATAAAAATTTGTCAATAATTAACAATCAGAATTGTAGCCAATTCTTATTTAATGAGTGTAATACACAGAAACTGTTGAGTTAAAATCTGACCTGAGTCCTTGCACTCAAGTATTTTTTTCTTTTTTTATTGTATGAGTGCCCTCTAAGGAAGCATTCTTTATTTGCATTTTAAGAGGGTGAACACATGAATGAAAAATGCTTCAGACAGGTTGACAAAAAACTCAGTCCCTTTTTTAATTGGTTTCCTGGGAGAAAGTCAGGGACCTCAGGAAGCAGAACAATGGAATGCAAACAGAAGAGATTACCTATGAGTAATCTTACCCCTGAGTTCAAGTTCTACAAGGATGAGATTACAGAACCGGGAATCAGGTGGCACGGATCTTAGTTTTGATTTTGTCATATGCCTGCTTTGTTTAAGTCGTCTAAACCAGCTGCTCTCAGTGGAGCGGGGAGGGGTGGTGATATTTTGTCCTTCTGTTCTGGAGACATTTGTCTATGTGTGAAGATAGCTTTGGTTTTCACAACTGTGCAGGGCTGGTGCTACAGGCAGGGTACAAGCAGTTGGTACTAGGGATGGGTGGATAGAGGCCAGAGACGCTACTAAATATCCTACAGGGTACAGGACAGGGCAGCATAGAGATAACTCAACACATACATTTTTTTGGATATAAGGCCAAGTGAAGTATAAATAGAAACCCAACAAATAAAAAGGATAACGTGAGGAGCTATGAGAATGTTACAGGCAGCTCTCACAGCCCCCTGACTTGAAGGGAGAAGGCCAAACCTCAACCTCGATTCTAGTCTTCTCATATAAATAAATTTAAATGAGAGACTTCAGAAGATTGTGTTGTGATAAAGCCAATTTATTAAGAAAGTATTTATTAGGAAAGTAAAATGTGCAAATTTATTAAAGAAGCAAGGCAAGCAAATCTATACATCTGGCTGATGAAGCACAGATGTGCTCTCAGCTAATCTGAAGAGCGAGTGGAGTGGGGGTTCTGCCTTTTATACTTTTCTGTCTATAGATTTTAAAATTCCTCTGCCAAATATCTTGATACAGATTAATTTTCAAGGTTCGCCTTTTACTTTGTTGTGGCCTTTCCAGAATTTGTGAGCAGCACGTGGCAATTTTATCTTGCAAAGCCCTGAGACTGCTGGCTTTTCTGTGTAGAGAGTGAAAAATAAAACTGCCCTTTTTTTTTCCCTTTCCCCTTCCCCCCACTCCTTTCCTGCATTCTCTCATTAGGGAGGCTTTTAACCATTTGCTCTCAAGTATCCTTGGCTTAGGGAAGATAATGGCCTGTTATTTACAAACCAGCAGCAGGCTGCCCACACTGCTTGGCCTTGTTTAATTTTCTTGTCTCAGTCTCCCTATTCCTCCTGCCCTGGAGTTTTGCTAGCTTCTTGCTATCCTGTAACAAGAGTAACTGCAAAAATGTGCTACCTATTTCACATTCCTATTTCTCCTAACCCCTGGAACTGGGTCACCTTCCTTAGCTTTTGAGGTGAACTTATTCCCAATAGGAGAAATTTAAGCAACCATATATCAGCAGAGTGCAATCACAAGATTCAATGAGCGTTTGCTGAGGTTGTACTCTAGTTCAGGGCGAACTTCTTTTGTAAAGGGCCAGATAGTACATGTCGGAGGCTTTGTGGGACATATCGTCTCTGTCACAACTACTCAACTCTGCCTTTATAGCTGGAAATTGAGTATAGATAATACATATATGAATGGATGTTCCAAAAAAAAATCATATTTACAAAAAGAGAGGGAGGGAGGATGAGAGAGAGAGAGAGAGAGAGAGAGAGAGAGAGAGAGAGAGAGAGATTACCAATGGTTCGCCTTAGTGGGTAAACAATGTGGCCTAACTGCAGCCCTTCCCAAGGTGAGTACTTGAAACAAATGCATATACTAGCCAGGTGTGCAGAGAAGGAATTTGGGTCAGACCATGACAAAAAAGACAAATGGTTATATGGAATCAAAAGCCCATTTCTTTGTGACTAGAAACGTTTTACTGACAATGCTAACTATCTCATACAGACTTTAACTAGAACAGTAGTTTATATTTCTCTTCCCATCCCAAAAGAAGACCAACACATAAGAAACTGACGCAAAAGAGAGGGGGGTATTGTTTACCAGGTTACTTCAATGCAGTCTGTAGGAATGCATACACGAGCTGGCCGAGTGTGGGTGCCTGTATTCCCCAGGGTTCTGTCTTCTGCGATGGTTATTTACAGCAGGTAAAACTGGACAACTAATGGGTCTGGGCTGCCTGTCACTACTTGAGCCAATTAAGCAGAGACAGGGTTGAGTCATTTATGAGCGTTTATCCCAGTAATGCCTGCATATGAGAGCAGCAGGTCATCCACGAAAATCTCCTCCCCCAACTCCCACTAGCCGGCTAATTATATAGGGACTAGAGGCCTGGTGCACAAAATTCATGCATGGGGGGGAGGGGGAGTCCCTCAGCCCGGCCTGCACTCTCTCCAATCCGGGACCCTTCGGGGGATGTCCAACTGCCAGTTTAGGCCCGATGCCTGCAGGATCAGGCCTAAACTGGCGGTCAGACATCCCTCTCACAATCCAGGACCGCTGGCTCCTAACCGCTCACTTGCCTGCCTGCCTGATTGCCCCTAACCACTCTGCCTGCCTGCTGGTCTGATTGCCCCTAACCACTCTGCCTGCCTGCTGGTCTGATTGCCCCTAACTGTCCTCCCTTGCTGGCCTGATCACCCTAACCGCCTCTGCCTCGGCCCCCGCCACTGTGGCTTTGTCTGGAAGATGCCTGGTCTAATTAGCATATTACCCTTTTATTAGTATAGATAAGGAAGAGAGGCTGTATTCAAGGTGTGTGTGTGGGAGGCGGGGGGGGGGGGGGGGGGGGGGAGGGATGGTAGTCTGGGTGTCTCCTTCCAGGATCTTAAAATCTAGTAACAAGGCAGTTAATTTTCAATGGTGTTAAAACCCAACTCCTCCAGTTCCTGGGACTGGAGAATGGTCAGCATTCCTGAGGCAAACTCCCAGAGAGGGTCAGGGTCCAGGCACAGCAACCAAATCAAAGTCTGTACTGTCCTTTGTCTGTTCTCAAAATGTATTTTCTTTTCTGAGCAGTGGACCCATCCGGGCCCAAGGTGTCTCACTTTTTACAGCTGTTTCTCTTCTTGCAGCACATCCTCTAGTTCCCCAGGGTCTGTAAGAAAACCTCTTAGTATAGTTAGTCAGATGAATAACCATTAAACAACTGTGGCTCTATTCTTATTGCATGCCCTTCCCCACTATCAAAATAGTTAATTACTAAAGGTATCCAAAAAAGGTATCCTAAGAACAATCTGGTCAAAATATATAACTTTGTATTGCTACTGATGGTAATTGCTTTTATATATTTTAAAAATAATAAAAATATTCTGTTAAAAATATATATTTACCCAGAAAGATGTTGATTTGAACTCTAAAAAGCAATGTGGTAGGCAGTTAGATAGACATGAGCAGAGCAAGGACAATGGGCCAGGTACAGAAGGTCATCAGGGAGAAGAGAAAAAAGGATCATCAGGACAGAAAGCCCCAGGTACCCAGCAATAGACGCTTGTAGAGTGGGATGTCACCCCCAGGGTGACAGTCACTCTCCTAGCATATCTCTGGTCATGCATTTTGGACCCCTGACTTTTCCTCCCTAAAGATAACATCTAAGCCTCAGTTGTTTTTCAGCTCCAGGCCCAGCAAAGCAACAAAACCAGACCAGTGACCCCAGGGCTGACCTCAAGACCAGCTGCTTTGGATAATGATCCCTGCCCTAGCGCCAACCAATCAGTCAACTGATGGGTCCAGGGTGCCTGTCACGACTGGAGACCAGACCCTGAAGGACACACCTGGAAAGCTGCTGAATATTCTATTGAGATCTTCCCCTGGAACTCCCCTAAACTCTCCACCTTTAAAACCCTCAGGACAGAGGACCCAGAACACTCTTCTTCCTGGGAGCATGCCCCCCACCTTCCCTTTCTCTTTCCCATCCTTCTCCCCTCCCCCCAGGTGTGTTACCATTAGCTTCCTCACTCCCAAGCTTCAAGGGCCCTTCCTTTACCTCTGTAACTTGTTTCCTAAGCCCATTTCTTCTACAAATTACTCTTTTTCTATCTTCGTGATTTACCAAATAAATGTTCTCTTATAGTTTGGGTTTTGGCTCTGATTTGTTTCCTAGCCAGAACTCAATTACTAAGGTAGCTGAACCCAGGTCTGGTCTGACCCGATGGTTCTAACACCTGGTGCCATTCCTGCAACAGTATCATCAATTTCCCTTGGAATGCAGAGCTATTGGGTTCCATTTGCAGTTCCCTGTCCAATTTCCACCCCTCTTCTGAAGTGAGTCCAGGGCATGTAGTGGGTGGGTCTTCCTGGGCCTCTACATAGAAATCCTGCACTAGAGAAGGCGTGGAACACACTAGGTTTGGTTCTATTTGTCTGGCATTTTGGCCAGCCTGCCTACTTCAAGAAAAAGCTCAAGTTCTTCTAGCTGTTCCTTCAGGGCCAGGATTAGCTGTCTCAGATTTAGCCTGGAGGATCCTTCTCTCAAAGGAAGCCTTTAATTCAAATCAGATCCCTCAATAAGTGAAGTGAGGTGGTTTGAAATGATTACTAGTAGTTTTTAAGGTTGAGGCAACACCTGTGGTCATTAATATACCTTTATTTTTTTAAAATATATTTGTATTGATTTCAGAGAGAAAGGGAGAAAGAGAGAGAGAGAGAGAGAGAGAGAGAGAGAGAGAGAGAGAGAGAGAAGAGACATCAATGATGAGCCAAAGCCAATTTGGCTCAGTGGATAGAAAGTCGGCCTGTGGACTCAAGGGTCCCGGGTTCGATTCTATTTAAAGACACATGCCTTGGTTATGAGCTTGATCCCCAATAGGGGGTGTGCAGGAGGCAGCCAATCTATGATTCTCTCTCATCATTGATGTTTCTATCTCTCTCTCCTTCACCCTTCCTCTCTGAAATCAATACAAATATATTAAAAAAGGAGAAAGAAAGAAAGAAAGAAAGAAAGAGAGAGAGAGAGAGAGAGAGAGAGAGAGAGAGAGAGAGAGAAAGAAAGAAAGAAAGAAAGAAAGAAAGAAAGAAAGAAAGAAAGAAAAAAAGAAAGAAAGAAAGAAAGAAAGAACCAAAGGAAGGAAGGAAGGAAGGAAGGAAGGAAGGAAGGAAGGAAGGAAGGAAGGAAGGAAGGAAGGTCAATAATGAGTGTGAATCATCCATTGATCGGCCATCTCCTGCACGCCCCCTACTGGGGATCGAGCCTGCCACTCAGGCATGTGCCCTAACCAGGAATTGAACCGTAATCTCCTGGTTCATAGTCAACACTCAACCACCAAACCACACCAGCCGAGCTCATTAGTATATTTTAATTTGAGGCAAATAGTTAACCCTGATCCAAAATACATCTCCTCTAACTTTATCTGAAGATGGAAGGAATGGAATAAGGTGAAGATAGAGGAGGAATAGTGATGTGTCCTAGAAACTCTGTATAAAGGTAAAAATAAAAAGAGTAGATTGGCACAGAGTATCCATTTTTTTGGTGAACTGTAAAGAAATATCATAATTTTTCATAAACCACACTCTACAAAGGCTGCTGCTCTCATATATAAAAGCACCCTGACTCCGCAATAACTTGTTGGATCTATCAGATCGAACCTTATTGCATCTTGCTATTTCTTTAGGACATTTGGAATCTGCCAGAGTCTTGCTCTGACATAAATCAAGAAACTTGTGAGGAATGGATACTTTTACAGGAGGTTGTGAGCACTGATGACCCTGAGATGGTGTATACAGTTCTTCAACACTGAGACTACCATAACACTTCTGTTACGTGTGTGGACTTTGGTGAGCAGACTCTCCTTGTGGGTTCTTGTCTTACGAGGTTTGAAGAATAAAATTCATGGACTAAAAGATTTTTAAGCAACCGTGTAGAAGTTTACTGCAAGCGTATACAGACTCCCCCTGAGGAGGTGTCCCCAGAGAGGTCCCTAAAGGGAAAAACTTGCTCTCTCTAATGGGAAAAATCTAGTTCAGCTCTCTGAGTTTCTTTGTAGGGGTTTATAAATGCTGGGAGCTCTTTGTCTCTTCATGACCCTTTGTAATTGGACCCTTCCTTAATTTATGTCCTCGTACTTCCCTAATTAGTCACTCTCCTGCATAATATCAGTTTCAAAGTTCAAAGCTCACCCAAGGATGCCCTCTTCCTCTTCCCCTTATCTTGTAACATTCCTCTATCCTCTGTGACTATATGTATTCTTCCCCATGGATCCCCTTTCCCTGATACTGCCTTTCCTGTGTCTAAAATTCCTTTCACTTCCATGGGCCTTGAAGGAGTTTCTGAGCTGTTCAAAAAAACAAACAAAAATTCTTGAGGCTCCAGATTTTTATGTGCAGATGAAATGGGAATTCACCAGTGGGATGCCCTTGGTTTCCAGAATATGGCCAAATGATGTCTGCTGCATTTGGAAAAGTGGTGCCAAATTTTGTGTTGATATCACATTGCTGGGATTTGAGAAGGTAAGTTGGGTAAAAGGTAGGCATAGGTTTGTATTTAAGAGAGAAGACAAGTAGGGGGTGGAGTTGAAGGAGGGCCAACCACGATGACAAGTGGTCACCACTGAACACTTGGATCTTCCCCGGGAACTGGAGTGCCTCACTGTGGACCTGGTGAAGCTAACAGACCGGGAGGCTGAGAGGAAGCACACTCAAGTCGTAAAAGTCACACAGACCACTTTCTGATCTGCCACGTCCAGAATAATTTTGTGCTATATCTAAACTGGCCCCAGGACACCACTCCTCAAACTTGCTTTATTCATTCTGACTTGACTTGTTTGTATATATTATTCTGCCACCAACTGAAATTTTATCCCAGTTACGTTTTGGTTATATACAAGACAGAATCCTCAATCATAGCCAAGACAGAATCTCCTTAGTCTGACGAGTTAATTAAAATAAGTAAATTGGTGCCATTCTAAAGAAACATGAATAGAAACATATTTGAAGATAGAAAATAGATAGTAAATTTCCATAATCCAAAGTGAATTCTATTACCCAATACCTTTCTTTCTTTATAGTCAGGTTTTTCCTTACTAATTTTATAGATAGGACAAAATGTATATTTACATAAGTGGGATAAAAATGTCAAATTTGTAGAGGAGTAGAAAAGTACAAGGTGCTGGCTCAGAAGTGCAAATGAATTTACAAATTTGCATGGAATACTTAAGAAAAAATATTTTTAACTATGAATTTGGAATAATAAATGTCTTTTGAAATTATAACATATTCTGTCCCTCTCAATGTATTATGTGGCTTAATCCATTTGGGCATAAAATTATCCAAATGATATAAATTCCAATTTATCAGGAAGTTGTTTTTTGGGCCCTACAAAAGTGACATTCTCTCTGCAGGTCTATTTTCAAACATGCAGCTCATAATGGGAAGTCCCTTCAACCACTGCAAGGAAATAACTGGCAGAAGGTATTGTTTCAGACCCTCTTTGACACAGTTGGTGTGAAACTTGGAGTTTAAAAGAGCTCTTTGTAAGTAAAAGGTTGAATAGTACAAAAGGCAGGCTATACAGCCTCTAAGTATTCCTTAGAGTGTTTGTTCCTGCTCTTTGAAAAGTGCCCTTTGGACAAACTAAAAAGATTTCAAAAGAAAATGATTACCAACATGGTAGTTTTACTATGGATGAACAGTGAGCTATACATTGAGATAAAGGTCAACTGTGGTTATTGGTTAAATCTGCAGTCCAAATAAAAATGTCTTAGCGCTGAAGGAAAGAAATGTGTCTCTTACCACATCCTTTACCTCTCTCTAATGGGAGAGAATTCAAAACTATTAGGTTTAAGAGAAATTACTGATAATGCTCTATTACTTATCTTTATATTGAAATAAAAAAAATATGGTGGCATTGTTCTTTGGCTCTAGTGAATTCTTTTGTAACCTATCTAAAGAGTGCTCCTATGCTATAGTGAATTTTAGAAGTATTTCAAAACTAAAGCTTAGGGATGTCATTTTTATAGAGAACTGTTCTTTGACATTTTCATTTACAATCTTATCTTCAGAATGAGATAAATAGCATGTCTACAACTTATTTCAGAGTCTTGGAAGGGGCAGTTTTCAATTATTTTCAATATTTCTTTGATTTTATTGTGGCTTCAAATTTTTATGGGGATATTTTTGTTTGCTTGTTTTCCCGATTAGAGTTTGGCTCTAAGATCTCTATTTTAAAATCAGTGATGAAGAAAAAGAAAAAGAAGAAGAAGGGAGCGAAGAATATAGGTATAATGAAAATGGCAATAAATAAGTACCTATCAATAATAGCCTTATGTAAACAGATTATATGCTCTAATCAAAAGACATAGGGCAGCTGAATGAATAAGAAAACATGACAATATATATGCTGTGTATAAGCGACCCAACTAAGAATAAAAGACTCACACAGACTGAAAGTGAAGGGATGGAAAAAAATAGTTTATGCTAATGTAAACAAACAAAAAGAGCTGGGGTAGCAATACTCATATCTGAAAACAAAAACAAAAACAAAAACAAAAAAACACCAAAAACCCTTCAGCCCTAGCCAGTTTGTCTCAGAGGATAAAGCGTTGGCCCATAGACCAAAGGGTAGCAGGTTCAATTCTGGTCAAGGGCACGTACCTCAGTTGCAGACGCAATCTGCGGCCCCAGGTTGGGATGCATGCAGGAGGCAACTAATTGATGTGTTTCTCTCACATTGATGTCTCTCTCTCTCTGTGTCTCTCTCCCTTCCTTCCATTCTCTCTAAAAATCAATGTAAAAATATCTTCAGTGAGGATTAAAGAAGAAGAAGAAGAAAAGATAGGAACTGAAAATTTGAAAAAAATAGACTTCAAAGCAAAGGCCATAAAAGAAACAAGAAAGGTCACTACATAATACTAAAGGGATCAGTCCAACAAGAACATAGAACCCTTGTAAACCTACAGGCACCCAACACAGGAGCACCTACACATACAAAACACAAACAAAACTCTTAGAGGACTTTAAGAGAGAGATCAACAGCAATACAGTCACAGTAGGGACTTTAACTGACATCAATGGATAGATCTTCCAGAGAAAAAGTCAACAAGGAAACAATAACCTTAAACAACACACTGGATGAAATGGATTTAATTGATATTTACAGAAGATTTTATGCCAAAGCTGCAGAATATACATTCTTCTCAAGTACACATGAAACATTTTCAAAGATGTACCACATGTTAGGATAAAAAATAAGTCTTAATGAATTCAAGAAGATATAAATCATATCAAACATCTTCTTGGATCACAATGACTTGAAACTAAAAATCAACTACAATAAATAAACTAAAACACATTCTATCAGATGGAAGTTAAATAGCATGTTGTGAAACAATGAATAGATTACCTATGAGATCAGGGAAGAAATAAAAAACTTCCTGGATCCCTAGCTGGTTTGGTTCAGTGGATAGAGCATTGGCCTGTGGACTGAAGGGTTCCATGTTCGATTCTGGTCAAGGGCATATGCCCAGGTTGCAGGCTTGATCCCCAGTGTGGGGCAGGCAGGAGGCAGCCAATCCATGATTGTCTCTCATCATTGATGTTTCTATCTCTCTCCCTCTTTCTTCCTCTCTGAAATCAATAAAAACATATTTTTAAAAATACCAGTGGCATATTTCACAGATCTAGAACAAATATTCCAAAAATGTATATGGAACTGTCAATGTATTCAAACCTATGGAGAATTTTCATGACTTTATTTTAGACAAACTGTCAACACTTGCTGGGAAGCAAAATCTCAAGGGATTGAGAAAATGCTCCAGAGGACAGCAGTTTAGCACCTTTTATACTTTAGAATCAAAAGAGAAGACATAAGTAGGTTACATGAAATTCATTGGTGATAGATTAGGGAGGTGGGAGAAAGCAAAGGAGGGACACCTCGGGGATGAGATAAAAAGTAAAATGATCCATCTTTTACATAGGCAGTAACTATAGGATAGTTAATAAAAGGCATCCGACAATTAACATGATAGAAATAATAATGAGAAGATTTGTTGTCTCTGCTCTGGTTGTGCTCAGAGGGGCCCAGAAAAAGGAAAGTTACCCTGCCATTCCAAAGGTATATTATTGTAGATGCAAAAGACAGTAGTCAGGCTCAGTTAAGATACAGATTAACATTTGTCAGGGAAGATTCTAGCCTAGGACATGATTACTTACCATAAACTGCTTTCCCTTAAAAAGTTTGCATTTTACACCTTCCTCTGTGGATACTTTAGGTCTCAGAGTTTGCAAGGCCACTATGCAGGCCTTCTCTGAACTTATCAGGTTAGCGTGTGGTTCATAGAATTAAAATAGACCCCGAATACCCTCAGCAATCATGAGAAAGAATAACAAAGTTGGACAAATCACAATAGCAGATATCAAACTATGCTACAAAGCCATTGTTATAAAAATAGCCTGGTACTGTCACAAAAATGGGCATTTAGACCAATGGAACAAAAATTGCCCACAATGAGGCAGGCCAATAAGCCAGGATAAGTGAAATAGGGAAACTATTGAGACAGATATTTAAACAACAGTTTGCAGTTAGTAAATCCTATCTTCCCTAAATCAAAGACACTTAAGTAAAAAGTTTGCACTCCTCCTCCCCAACCAGAGGGTAAATAACTTAAATCACGCTACTCAGAGAGACAGCAGAAATCCAATTAGTGCCATTTGCCAACCACACCCAAGGACAGATGAAGTTAAGAAAATAAATCTCAAAAAAAAGAAAAAGAAAGAAAATAAATCTCATTTTGGTATAGCAGCATAAAGGTGATGCATATTCTGTTGAGATCCTACCGTAAGACCTTCCCTACAAGCCCACCTTTTAAAACCCCTCAAAACAAAGGTCCCAGGGAGTGCTCACTCTCCCAGCAGCATGCCCGGGACTCCTTACCCTCCCCTTCCTTCCCCACAGCCATGCAGCTCCTAAACTCTAAGGGACCCCAGGAGTTTGCAACCAGGGCAGCAATGGGCAGTGACAGTTCATCGCAGGCAAACCCTCTGAACCTGTCCCCAAGGCCCCCTTTTCTCTGACTTCTTCGTGAGCCAAAGCAGCCCTTTCTTGTTTAACATGTCCACTCTAATAAACATCCTCTAAATTTCACCTGGACTCACGAAATTTTGCCTGCATGAAGTCAAGAACCCACACACTACCAGCTGGCCCTAGGCAGACCTTCTCAGGGCCGGGTCCCCTTCCTGGGAACAATGCCATGATGGCCAATTAATATTTGATAAAGTGGGCAAGAGCATGAAATAAAGACAGTCTCTTCAATGAATGGTGTTGGGAAAATTGGACAGGTACAAGCACAAAAATGAAACTAGACCACCAACTTACACCATACAGAACAAACTCAGAATGGATAAAAGAATGAAATGTAAGTCTTGAAACCATAAGTATCCTAGGAGAAAACATAGGCAGTAAAATCTCAGACATTTCATGGAGCAGTATTTTCAAGATACATCTCCTAGGGCAAGAGAAACAAAGGAAAAAACATAAATGAGACTACATCAAACTAAAAGCTTCTGCACATCAAAAGAAAACACTAACAAAATGAAAAGAGAACCCACTGTATGGGAGAACGTATTCACCAATGGTACATCCTATAAGGGGTTAATTTCTAAGGTATACAAAGAACTCATACAGCTCAACACCAGGAAGACAAACAATCCAATAAACACTGCCCAAAAGTTCTGGGGAAAGGACACACAGATGGCCAATAGCCATATGAAAAAATGCTCAAGGTCACTAATCATCAGAGAGATGCAAATTAAAACTACAATGATGTATCACCTCATACCTGCCCGAATGGCTACCATCAATAAATAAACAAACAACAAATACTGGCGAGGACGTGGAGAAAAAGGAACCCTAGTACTCTGCTGGTGGAAATGCAGACTGGTGCAGCCACTGTAGGAAATAGTGTGGAGTTTCCTCAAAAAAAATAAAAAAATAAAAAATAGAACTGCCATTTGATCCAGCGATCCCAGTTCAAGGAATATATCCTAAGAATCTGGAAACACCAATTCAAATCGTGTTCATAGCAGCAGAATTTACAATAGCTAAGATTTGGAAACAGCCTAAGTGTCCATTGGCAGATGAGTGGATTAAAAAAGAGTGGTACATCTATACAATGGAATACTATGCTGCTGTAAAAAAGCAGGAACTCTTACCATTTGCAACAGCATGGATGGACCTGGAGAGTATTATGCTAAGAGAAATAAGCCAGTCGGAGAAAGGTAATTATCACATGATCTCACTCATTTGTGGAATATAATAAACAACATAAACTGATGAATAAAAATAGATCCAGAGACATAGAAGCAACAAACAGACAGAAAAATCTCAGAGGGAAGGTGGGGGTGGGGAGGAGGAGGGAAATTAATAAAGTAACCAAAGGACTTGTATGCATGTATATAAGCATAACTCATGGACACAGTCCACAGACAGTAGGGGGTGAAGATATGTGCTGTGGGGTGGGACTGGCCGGGGAGAGGTCAATGGGGGAAAAAGGAGACATATGTAATACTTTAAACAATAAAGAATTAAAAATAAAAAAGCTGTGGTACGTTTACATAATGGAATACTATGTGACTGTAAAAAAAGAAGGCTCTCGCATTGCTAGCCTGGCTCAGTGGCTGGGAAATGGGGGACACCTGTAATACTGCCAACAATAAATAAATAAAAAAAAAGAAACTTTCAGGCATAAAAATATACTTGCATTCAATTATTGGATAAATGGAAATGACCAACAAGTTCAAGAACTAAAATAATTATGTTAAAATTTAAAAAAATTATAGTGGTAACTTTCAACTCTCTTGGGTACTTTACCTTCCATTGTTTACATTTAAAAGTAACAGCTCAGAGTATCAATATTTACAATGGGCAAAATATTCATCCTTTGCATCTATTTAAATGTATGATATCAGGACCTTTTTTCCTTGTCATTATTCCCTAAACAATCAATATTACAATTACTTGCATAGCATTTACATTGTATTAGGTATTATAAATAATCTAGGTATGATTTACGGTACACAGGAAGATGTGCATACAAAAACTGTGGTATTTTATGGAAGGGACTTGAGCATCTGTGGACTTCGGTATTGATGAAGGGCCTAGAGCAAATGTGCAGATACAGAGAAATGGATGCATATGAAACGTTCAGAAAAGGCACTTTAGATACAAAAGGTAGATTAGAAAGGTGGTGTGCCGTATTTACATACCCACAGTGAATTGCATCAAGTCCACGCTTAAAACATAAAAACGTAACATTTTCTTCCATTTACATTTTCTGAGGCGTGGAAGTGTGGGGAGTAACTGCTAATGTGTTCAGAGTCTCTTTTGGGGTGACAAAAATGTTATAAAATCAGACTGTGGTAATGATTGCACAACTCTGTGAATATACTAAAAATCACTAAAGTATACACTTTGAGTGGGTGAATTGTATGGCAAGTGAATCACGTCCAAAAGACGTTTTCCAATTGTATAGTACTCCAAGACTTTAAATCAAACATATGTCAAATTTGATCGCCTTCTTAGCAAAAGCATCAGCAAAAGGAAAACCAGATGCGCTGGCTCAGCGGTGTCAAAGTTGGGAAGCGGCATGTTTGCAGCAGCAGCCAGAAAACACACACCAAGCAGAGCTGCGTTTCCTCTCGCGGGGTCGTGCGGTGACCAGCAGGGTCTGGATGGATGGATGGATGGATGGATGGATGGATGGATGGATGGATGGATGGGGAGGGAGGTCCGTGCAGGCTGCTGGGCTCTGGCTGCTGAGCGCCACAGGGGAGAGAACAGCGCGTGGCAAAGGCACAGGGTGAGAACATGGGAGGACTGAACCTCAGATGCAAGATTTCTTCCGCAGCAACAGCGTCAGGAGGGTCAGGAAACCTGAAAGCCAGGGTGCAAGCTCCAGCTTTAAACAGGACACTGCCAGGGATTTTTCTCCAATGGCAGACAAAGATGCAAAATATGCAAGAGTGCATATACACTTTTTAAAAAACAACAGACCAAACACCCGTGCGCCCACCATGCAGCTTAAGAAAAAGGAATAGTCAAAATTTAAAACCCTGGGTGCCCCTTCCCAGTCACATCCCTCCCCCAGCCCCCTACCCCTCGCCTCCCACAGAAGGAAGGAACCACCGTCCAGAAGTGTGTCCGAAACCACTTGCTTCTTTTTTCATTTCCAATTCAACAGCGAAAGTCTTTATTTCACAGAAATCAAACTCAGATGTATGAACACATAAAACATATAAAACTCAGATCTTATCAAGACGCCATTTAGATCCCAGGCAGCCAATTCTCCGCCTCGCCTCCTAACGGTGACACAAGGCACCATGTGAATACCAAGGTATTTCCGGAATTCAAAGAGCGGTAGGCGCCTTATTTACATACCCACAGTGCATTGCACCAAGTCTAAGCTTAAAACGTAAAAATTAAAAATTAGCTTCTACTTATGTTTTCTGAAAATTAGGCTTCTACTGACGGCGTCTTTTGAAAATTTTTATTCGGAAGCTGAATCTTGGCGAAAAGTAGCCACCATCAGTGTAATAGAAGTTGCTTTTACTCCAGCCGTGCGTTGCGGAAGAGCTGGGCATCCTCTCTCTCTCCCATTTTTTTTTGGGAGGCAACCTAATTTTTGGTGGCCTTGTTTCGGCAAGGCTTGAGTATGTAGTTCAAAATAAAAGAAAGTGGTCAGTAACCTGTGCTTTGTGAGTTTAGAGTTAGTTTTCATGGTGTAAGCTTAGGTTTAACTCTGTGGGGTAGTGTTCTAGTTATTTTTCCAGTAGTGAACCCTGTGTGAGTGTTTAGACAATGTATGTGGAGAGTACATAATTTAGTTCACATAGGAAGTAATCAAAGGTTAGCAAGCAACTGGGAGAATAAACTCATTCATACTGGGCAGGTAGACAATGCTGTTTGGGGCAGCTTTTGGGGACCCTAGAGAGATGGAAAAAGAGGAAGAATTCAAGGACATGGACTACAGTGTGTTGATTGCGAGGAAGAAGGTATATGTGGGATAAGTGGTAATAGGAAGCAAGATAAAAAAATTTTTTAAAGCATAAGGGCATTTCTTATAGGGAGATGGATATGTGGATTGTTGTTAATGCACTTCACATGTTCTGATTCCACAGGCAAAATCATTCTTTCTTTTATTTTTTTTTAATATAGTTTATTTATTTTTTACAGAGAGGAAGGGAGAGAGATAGAGAGTTAGAAACATCGATGAGAGAGAAACATCAATCAGCCGCCTCCTGCACATCTCCTACTGGGGATGTGCCCGCAACCCAGGTACATGCCCTTGACCGGAATCGAACCTGGGACCTTTCAGTCCACAGGCCGACGCTCTATCCACTGAGCCAAACCGGTTTTGGCTACAGGCAAAATCATTCTTATCAAAGCTTGATTCCAAGAATCTTACATTTATCTTACATTTTACTTACCTAAAAAATAACAAGGAGAGAACCAAGATGGCGGCATAGGTAAACACCAGAGTTTTCTGCCTCGAACAACCACTTCAAAAATAAACTAAAAGACGGAACGGACATCACCCAGAACCACAGGAAAGCTGGCTGAGGGGAAATTCTTCAACTAGAAGGAAAGAGAACAGCATACTGAGGCTCAGAGGAGGCACAGTGCGGAAAATACAAAGGTGCAGAGGTGCGCGGAGCGGGCTGGTGGCTGAGGGGGCGGTTGTCATTTTCAATCGGGAGGGAGGCTCAGGCTCTGAGCTCCAGTTCTGGGCAAGTCTCTAGGGACCCAGACTCAAACGGGAGAAGCGGGACTGTCTGGCATCGGTCGCAACGAGAGGGCAGCTTTCTCTCCATGGTTTGCAGCGGTTGCTGGGACTCTGAGAGGCAGAGCCTCTGGGGATGGGACTGAGAGCAGCCAGAACTGCTCCCTCCGCCCACCCTGTTGATCCTGTGCGACCCGCCCCGCCCAAGCCCTGCACAGAGCCATTTGCCGGATAGCCTCAGGCAAAGGCTAGATTAGCACCTCCCCAGAGGACGGAAGTTTACCCACTGCAGACACAGCTGATTCTCACAGCCAGTTGGCCTGGGGGTCAAATCCCCCCAGTATCAACTACAACAATCAAGGCTTAACTACAACAAGACTGTGCACAAAGCCCACAAGGGGGTGCACCAAGAAAGCATAAAAAATGCAGCGGAGACAAAGAAACAGGACAAAATTGTCCATGGAGGATATAGAGTTCAGAACCACATTTTTAAGGGCTCTCAAGAACTGTCTAGAAGCCGCCGATAACTAAATGAGCTCTGCAAGAAATTTAATGAGACCTTCGATGCTATGATAAAGAACCAACTAGAAACTAAGCATACACCAACTGAAATAAAGAATATTATACAGACTCCCAACAGCAGACCAGAGGAGCGCAAGAATCAAGTCAAAGATTTGAAATGCAAAGAAGCAAAAAACACCCAACTGGAAAAGCAAAATGAAAAAAGAATCCGAAAATACGAAGATAGTGTAAGGAGCCTCTGGGACAGCTTCAAGCATACCAACATCAGAATTATAGGGGTGCCAGAAGATGAGAGAGAGCAAGATATTGAAAACCTATTTGAAAAAATACTGACAGAAAACTTCCCCTACCTGGTGAAAGAAATAGACTTACACCTCCAGGAAGCACAGAGAACCCCAAACAAAAGGAATCCAAAGAGCACCACACCAAGACACATCATAATTAAAATGCCAAGAGCAAAAGACACAGAGAGAATCTTAAAAGCAGCAAGAGAAAGAAACTCAGTTATCTACAAGGGAATACACATACGACTGTCAGCGGATTTCTCAACAGAAACTTTGCATGACAGAAGGGAGTGGCAAGAAATATTCAAAGTGATGAATGCCAAGAACCTACAACCAAGATTACTTTATCCAGCAAAGCTATCATTCAGAATTGAAGGTCAGATAAAGAGCTTCACAGATAAGGAAAAGCTAAAGGAGTTCATCACCACCAAACCAGTATTATATGAAATGCTGAAAGGTATCCTTTAAGAAGAGGAAGAAGAAAAAGGTAAAGATACAAACTATGAACAACAAATACACATCTATCAACAAGTGAATCTAAAAATCAAGTGAATAAATAATCTGATGAACAGAATGAACTGGTGATTATAATAGAATCAGGGACATAGAAAGGGAGTGGACTGACTATTCTTGGGGGGGAAAGGGGTGTGGGAGATGCGGGAAGAGACTGGACAAATTCGTGCACCTATGGATGAGGACAGTGGGTGGGGAGTGAGGGCGGAGGGTGGGGTGGGAACTGGAAGGAGGGGAGTTATGGAGGGAAAAAAAGAGGAACAAATGTAATAATCTGAACAATAAAGATTTAATTGTAGAAAAAAAAAATAACAAAGAAATATCAAAGCCCCCAATGTAATATAGAGCAAGGTGCTTCTTTGGGTTTTACTTCTTTTACTCAAAATGCTGTTTTGAAGATTCACCTGTTTTACTGCCTATACTTGTAATTTTGTTCTTTCTCATTGCCTCCCTGTCAAGTAGAAACAGATGGAATATTAAATGTTTAGAGAGCTAATTAAATAAGTTAAGCAAAGCAAAAGAGAAAGAAATTGACTAGTAATTCTATGAGGAAGGAATTGATGTAAGGAAACAAATTAAAATTTGGTTCACCTATAGCAGTCTGAAAACAGAACTTTGAGCCAATTCAACACTAAAAGTATGGTTAAGTGAAGTCTGTGAAACCTTGAAAGAACCGCGCCTCAATGCCTGTTGCTCAGAAAGGACTTTCCTTCCTGCCCTGTTTAGAATTTCTTCCACCCTTTCCTACACAGTGTGTTCTTCCTGCCTCCGCTGTGGCATAGCTCTGCCCTGCTCTGCCCTGTGTCTCAGGATGAAGCGCTCCTCCCATTTCAGCGGGCGCCTGGCAGCATGTGCTCAGGGCAGGGAGGTGTGAGGAGGCGGGGGGATGAAGACGACGGGAAGAGCACCTGGGTTTCTTTCCTCCCTCTGTACCTTTGGCTGCATCTCTAGCAGCAGCTGTGTCAGTTCTGTGGCTGTAATTTGTCTTTGTTGGGTCCTCTGCACCAGGAATGCCATAGACTGGGGGGCCTCCGCAGTGAGTCGGGGTTGCTCACAGGTCTGAAGCACGGGCCCCTCAAGGCGCGGGCAGATGGGGGTCTGGTGAGAGCCTGCTCTTTGGTTCATGGATGGCAATATTTTTCCTATGTTCTCACGTGGCAAAAGGAGTGAGGAAGGCCCCACCCAACTCCAAACACTACCCACCACACTGAAAGTATTACATATGAACTCCTTCTTTCCCCCAATGACCCCTTCTAGCCCACCCCAGATCCCAACCCTATTGTGTGTGCATGAAGTTGAAAAAGATTTTTTTAATTATTGATTTTTATTTTTTTTATTTTACTTTGTTTTAATTATTGATTTTTAGAGAGAGTGAGGGGGGGAGATTGCTTTGTTGTTCTACTTCTTTATGCAACCATTGGTTGATTCTCTTTTTTAAAAAAATATATTTTATTGATTTTTCTCAGAGAGGAAGGGAGAGGAATAGAGAGAAACATCAATGAGAGAGAAACATCAATCAGCTGCCTCCTGCACACCCCCTACTGGGGATGTGCCTGCAACCAAGGTACATGCCCTTGACCAGAATGGAACCTGGGACCCTTCAGTCTGCAGTCCTATGCTCTATCCACTGAGCCAAACCAGTTAGGGGCATTGGTTGATTCTTGTTTGTGTCCTGACAAGGGATCAAAACTGCAACCTTGGCCCAGCCGGTGTGGCTCAGTGGTTGAGCATGTACCTATGAACCAAGAGGTTAAGGTTCCATTCCTGGTCAGGGCAGGTGCCCAAGTTGTGGGCTCAATCCCTAGTAGGGGGCGTGAAGGAGGCAGCCGAACAATGATTCTCTTTCATCAGTGATGTTTCTATCTCTCCCTTGCCCATCCTCTCTGAAATCAATAAAAAAATATATATTAAAAAAAAAAAAAAAAAGGCAAAACCTCGGGGCTGCTTAGATGTGTGCTTTATAAGACCCCCCCCCCCCCCCCCATAGCCTTTAAGTGGTGTGAGAGCTGACTGAGCTCCCAGGTTTGAGGTGCCGGGGGCGATCTCTGACAACTAGGGTCCGGACCTCTTCTTGCTCAAGGATGGCCTCATTCGGAGTGTGGAGTGTTCTTCTTTGCTTTGTTCATCTTCCTGGTCCTTTCCAGCATGACAGGGCTGGGGCGGGGCGAGCCCGCCCATTGTTCCCTTTCCAGGCTTGGGCTTGGGATGGAAGCCTTAAGCTCCTGGAGGCTCGGGCTCTAGGGAGCAGTGACCCAGGAACTGCAGGGAGACTCAGAGCGGGGCAAGGTGCTGGCTCCCCAGGAGGGACCCGTCTCATTTTTTTCTTTTATTTTACATCATATTTGGGGAGAGTTTCCTTTCTCACTGTACTTGGTTTGTCTTTGGAAAGCCATCCAAAATAATCTTAGACGTGGGAATAAAATATAATTAGTTTTGTATGCATTTGGCACGTTTGGTTATGACAGTAGAGGCACATGGCAGTGAACACCTTATCTCAGTTGGACTTTCCAGTCTGTTTTGTTTGTTCATTTTTCATTCTGCTAGTACTCCAATATATTTTTCAGTTCTCCTATAATGAAATATATAAAATGTGTGCATTCACTTTTTTCTTAAATTGAAATTTATATTTAAAATAAACTATCAGCAATCATAAGGATAATGTAGTTGGCACTTTAAATTTAATTTAATATGGATTAGCAGACTGACCTTATGTCTGCCTACAATATTTTCTCTCAAAGATATTTAAAGTCATAAAATTATTTTTAAAAATCAATTTAGGAATAATCATTGAAGTAATTTGACACTATTCAAATTTTCACTTTTTCTGTTGTCTATTTCTAATAAACTAAAATTGTGCAGATTACATTCAGGTGTTCTAATGTTTTGAAGAATAGCATCCATGTGGCTATTTATTTTGAGCCACTGATCACACTAAGGCAATTTACAGATGATATATTCTAATATTCCCCAACTAGCTAAATAAATCACAACAATACTGGAGTTAATAGTGCTATACATATACTCACTGGGCACCTAAAATGTTTATAAACGCATACCAGAAAGTAACTAATCATGCCATTTGTTAATAATGATTTTAATTGCATGTAATAATAAACCGAAGGGAATTGCAATATTCATTGTTAACCTTCATTGAATATTGTCTATGTTTACTCTGAAACTTGCCTTAAAGTCAGTTTCTTCTACAATGAAGGCATTCCACTCTCACACCTTAAAGATATGATGCTAAACCAGTGTCTTGTTGTATACACATATCATTTTGTTTTGTTTGAAAAGCGTTGTAGGTCACTGTTTGAGGAGCCAGTTATTGGAAGCATCCCTCAACAAAGGTTCCACACATCCAGCGCCAGCAGTCCTGGCTTAGCCTCTCCTCTCCTCCAGCCCATTCCCGCTGATGAGTACCACCTGTGGTCCTGATCCACAGCAGCAGGCGATGGTTTCCCTTGGATGCTTCCCATTTCAGTAATTATTCCCAAGATAAGCTATTAGATATGCTGTGAACATCTCAGCTATAAACTTGAAAAAATTAATTCTAATATTTCCTTTGAGATTCATTTGTATCATGGTGACAGCATAAATTAATATGATTCTCTTTAAACACACACACACACACACACACACACACACAAAGAAGGCATAGGATTATTTTTGGAAAAGTAATAAAAGTATCCTATATAATAAAAGGCTAATATGCAAATAGACCAAATGGTGGAACAACTGTACAACCAAAAAACCGGTCACTATGATGTGCACTGACCACCAGGGTGTGTGTGCAGAACATGGGAGGCATTGGCTGCTGTGGGATGGTGGAGCAGGTGAGCAGGGGTGCCAGACCAAGGTGGGGCACTGGTCGCTGTCATCAGGGCAAACCTCTGGTGGTTACTGAAAATTCTTTGCTCCTGTGTGTCACAGTCCTGCCCAGCGCTCACACTTACTGCCAGCGCTGGTCCCACTTGTACCCCGCAGCCAGCACCGGAGCTGCCGCTTGCACCCACTGCCAGTGCCCGGCACTGGTCCCGATCACTCAGCGCCATCAGCAGGTGTGAGCGGCGGCTGCAGGCCCTGATCGCCCCTTAGGGCTTCTCCACCTCCCCCCTGCTCCTGAAGGGCTACTGGGGCAGCAGCCATCACTTGCACCTGCTGCTGGCACTGGCCCCAATTGCTCTGTGCCTTAGCATGTGGGAGCGGTGGCAGTGGGAGTGGGGCTGCCAGCAGACAGGGGATGTGGAGGATGGGCTGAGACCTGCCCCTGTGCCCACTGTAGCCTCGTGGCCGACAGTTCCTTTCAAGGTGCACAAGTTCATGCACTGGGTCCCTAGTATATTTATAAGCTCTTTCAGTCTGCTTTGTAATGCTGATGTATGATAGTTCACACTGATTCATCTCTCAGTGTTCTCTGTGAAAGAGAAGTTACTGTGGATAAAAGTTATAACCAGTATATATGAACAGGAATATTAATGGCGAGAGGGTGTTTTGTTGTTTTTTTAATCCTCACCCAAGGAATGAGTATTATTTTTTTTTTCCATTGCTTTTTAGAGAGAGTGGAAGGGAGAAGGGAGGGGGATATGTGCCTTCACTGGAAATTGAACCTGAGACTCCAGTACATTGGCTGACACTCTAACCACTGAGCCATTCCAACCAGGGCTAGGGTGTGTTTTGGTTAAGGAAAACAATTAGTGTTTTACCTAAAGAGAAATGACTAGTTATAAAACCAGAGAACTAACCAGGCTGCCTGTCACTACTTGAGTCAATTAAGCAGAGTCAGGGTGGAGTCATATATGAGCGTTTATTCCAATAATGCCTGCATATGGGAGAGCAGCAGGTCATCCACGAAAACCTGCTCTCCCACCTCCTACTACCAGCTGAGTATAGAGGGATAAGGAAGAGACTAGACGCTGCATGCAAGGGGGAAGGAGGGAGAGGTGGCTGCAGGGTCTGTGATCCATGTGTCTCCTTCCAGGATCTTGAAATAGTAACAACACAGTTAATTTTCAATGGTGTTAAGACCCAGCTCCTCCAGTTCCTGGGACCTTAGAATGGTCAGCATTCTGAGGCAAAGTCCCAGAGAGGGTCAGGGTCCAAGCACAGCAACCAAATCAAAGCCTGTCCTGTCCTTTGTCTGTTCTCAAAATTCATTTTCTTTTCTGAGCAGTGGACCCATCCGGGCCCAAGGTGTCTCATCTTTTTACAGCTATTTTTCTTCTTGCAGCACATCCTCCAGTTCCCAGAGTCTGTAAGAAAACCTCTTATCTATAGTTAGTCAGGTGAATAACCATTAAACAACTGTGGCTCTATTCTTATGTGCCCTTGCCCACTATCAGATGACCCAAAATAAGAGGGAAGTATAGGACAAAACCTGGGTGGGTGGTTATATAAAGTGTGTGTGTTTACTGGCTTCCCTTTAATCATTCTTTCTAAATTCTACATCCTTCAAGGCAACCACATCATCTTATGTGCTTACTGCTCAAGTTTCTCAGATACAGATTAATCTAATTTATGAAGTTAGTATGTTTCAGCAGCATCTAATCATTTTGCAGTGAGAGGCTCACTCAGTGCATTTGTTCCTCCCCCTTTTCTTCTCCCCACAGTGCATTTGATCTAACATGTTGCCTACAGTAAATTTCTAATAGTGTCTTTAAATATTAGATAATTTCAATTTTATCCTTTTTTTTTTTTTTTGCTAAATCTTTTTCTTAATAAACACATAGAGTTCTTATAGTCAATTTAGGGATATATACCATTGTCGACTCATTTTATAGGCATGGAATCTCAGATAGCTTGTGAAATAGCAATGAGGAGACAGGAGGAGACTAAGTAGTTGGAAATGGGGACCAAGGGGACAGTGAAATAAAAGCCAAGAATCCAACTAGGCGGTTACTAAGACACCCCAACTGGGCAGGGAAGGAAGGGTGAGAGGCATGAACTTTAAAATGTATGGATATTTCGAAGACAGGCAGCTTGCAGAAGGCATATAAACCAATCCCAAGGATGTTGCTAAGGCAAAATTATTTGAAAGGACCAATCAGGAACTAACGTTCCTATAGTGAGAGAGCACATCCTCTTCGCCCACGTGGCTTGTGGCCATGTGGGACTCTACACATGGACTATTAAACTTTCATTCCCATGGATGCTTTCAGTAAACTCTGCTTCCGCTAACTGTTTTTGTTCACAACTTCATTCTTGGATTTCTGTGAGACAACAAAGTCAGACTCAACACTACATTTTGGTTTCAGCAATGAGTCTATTCATTTTATTTTTTCTGTTAGACAGCTGTTATTAAAATTAAAATAAACATAATAAATTCTCAAATTGTTTGAACTATGAATTACATATTTCTTAAATTCTCTATGCAATCATTTAACCTTGAAAAATAAATTGTAATTAAAATAGTTTCAATGTGTATAAGCTTTCCTCAAATTAAATATTTAATATTTAGATATATACTGTGTGTTTAACTTTAACATTGTTACAGAATAGATTCTTAAATCTAGGAAAATTCCAGGAATAGGGAATAAGGAAACTGAGACAGATAGTTAAACAGTAGTCTACCTAGTAAATCCTATCTTCCCTAAACCAAGGACACTTCAGAGTAAATGGTTTGCACTTCTCTTCCCCAACCAGAGGGTAAATAGCTTAAATCACCCTACAGAGGGAGACAGATAATAGAAATTCAATTAAGTGCCATTTACTAACCGAACCCAAGTACAGACAGATTGAGAGGATAAATTACATTTTGGTACATCAGCATAAAGCTGATGAATAGTCTATTGATCTGCCCCCTAAGACCTTCCCTAAACTTCCAGCCTTTAAAACCCCTGAAAATGAAGGTCCCAGTGCACTCTCCCTTCAGGGAGCACACCCCTGACACCTCCCCTCCCCCCGGGGCCGTACCCCCCCCCCCCCGCCCCCCACTGCCGCACCTATCTCCTAACTGTTACCGATTGGATTGGGGTTACCAGCTGGGAACCTCGGTTCTTCTCATTGATGCAGAAAAGATTTTAAGGTCAATGAAATGAAAGTAAAGCAAGCAAGAATGTATTAACTGCAGCAAATATATACTCAGGAGAGTGAAACAAGGGAGGGTGTAGAAGAAGCAACAGGAGAGCCTAGGCTGGGCTGCTTGGGCTCACCGGGAAGTCAGAGAAAAGGGGGCCTTGGAGACAGGTTCAAGGGTTAGCCCAGGACCAGCTGCCGCTGCCCATTGCTCTCCTGGTTGCAAGTCACCTGGGATCCCTTAGGGGTTGGGGGATATGTCCCAGTGGGGGAATGGGAGGGGCTTGCTCTTTGGAGCGAGAGAGTGCACCCTGGGTCCTTTGACATGAGCTGAGTGTATTTACCTGTCTCTTGCAGGTGGAAAACTTAGAGGAGGTCTCAAGGGAGGGTCTTAAGAGAATATGCATCAACTTTCCAGGTGTGCTCTCTCAGGGTCCTGGTCATCACTGATTAGTCTGTGCCAGGACAGGGCGTCATTAGTCAATGCAGCTAGTCCTGAGGCATGACTACACACCATAAACTGCTTTTAGTTAAAAAAAAAAAAAAGATTTCATTTCAGACCATCCTTTGTGGTCACTTCAGGTCTCTGAATTTGCAAGGTCGCCATGCAGCCCTCCCCTGAGCGTGTCAGGTTTCGCATATGGCCCCTTTTCATCCACAAAGGTCTGATAATGACAGTTTCTTCCCTGTAAAGCTAGGTATGGTAATAGCTTTTATCTGTCAGCATAGGCAGTTAAAGTAAGTAATATAAGAAAGAAAGCAAAAGGGAATTAACTAATTTTCATAAACTGAGAAACAATAGAACAGAATTCCCACCTAGCTACTGGTAAACAGACTTAACACACTAGGGGGCTGCCACTGGCCCCAGAACCGGACAGGAAACCTCCATAGAAATGCTAAAAGTCGGGTACCAGTGGTGGGAGGGAGGAAATTCCTCTATGGTGCATGCACAACACCAACTAAATGATATAATGAAACTTCTGGACCTGCGCAACGGGAGTCAGGGTGATGAAATAGAGGAGCAGGGCCTAGCGTGGGAACAATTAGAAAGGCAATTGGATTGGATAGAGGGCATGGAACCCCAATAGAATTTATGGGGAGAAGGGCCCAATCCAAACCCTCAAAAAGTTAGCAGTTTGGGTTGAATAATTTAAATGGTTCTTTGTCCTTTGCCTGAACCAAGAAGAATTATGGAGGATTAACAGAAGCCTTGGGGCAGTGCTTCTGAGCCTGCCCACCATTTAGGTCCCTGAGGGTGTATTAATTCCCCTTAATTCACAGTAAAGTCTTGTCTTCACATCTATTAGTAAACTTCTTCACAGGAATGCGGTTGGAAGGTTGGAATCCTTTCCTCATGTCACCACAAAAGGACCTATTGCGCACACTGACAATGTATATAGAAGATCGAAGAAACCCAAGCGAAGCTTCGAGAAATGGAGTTACACAGCTTTATTATGCCAGCAGTCTCAGAGGAGTTGCCTCCAGAGTCTGAGCAAACCAATATGGTGGAAGCCCTTCTTTTATCCCCTTTTGGTTTCTTTGTCCCCCAAATATGGATGGGGACTTCCAGACCTTTCGTAGGCTTTGCAAAGAGCCCTGTGGGTTGGGATGAGGGTCTTGAGATCATATCTAAGGGCCTGGTAACGTCCTCTGGGGGTTCACGGTTTATGGACTCTGTAAAATGTGAGCATTTAAGTAACGGTCTAGCAAGACCAGATTGTGGAGAAAGAGGCAGTGACTTAATTATAGGTTATCAAGAATGTACATTAGGTTACTGCACAGATTCAGATTGCTAGCCCCCCAAACATCAGGGTTACATTGGAATGAGCCTTTTAGCCTTCTCAACAACATAGCTATGGCTTGTTCCTGGGAGTTTCACCATCCTTTTTAGTTCTACTCGACTCTGCATCTACTTGCTATAAATAGTAAATTCATTACGTTATCTTGAAGTAAACTTTTTGTGTCATCTCTTCCTGCCATGCCTGGCAAGATTAACAAATAGGCTAACTGAATTTCCAGCAGGATTAAGTCAGACTAATGTAATAACATATTAATTATATGTTGCTAAGTGATAGGAAAAAGTTGAGTAAATAGTTATTAGGATTTTCTTTCTACCTGAAATGTTAACAGGAAATATGACAATAAGAGCTGTTCCCCATACATCCCTGCTTTTACCTCCTAAGCTATTTTAACATTAAATAGATAAAATTTGCGAGAAGGTACAATGTCCTTAGCCCAGGTATTGGCTGCTGTAGTTGGCTTTACATTGGTCACATTACTTGGAATTAGAAACAAATATACTTCCTAGACGCTATTGTAATTAAGATATATGGTGCTCTGCACAGCTGAGAGATAGTTCAGAAGGGGCTCTTAATAAACACCTCTTTCATCATAAGTCACATCTCTCCTATGAAGAAAAATTCCTTTTAAAATTCCATTTTATTATAAAGCACTAAGTTCCATTATTCCAGGAGTCTGGGCCAAGGAAAGTTTAAATTAGCTAGAGATAAATGAAGTTACCCAGCAAGTGCTCCCGAAGCTCAATGGGTGAGACAGTGGTAATGATTCATTTCCTTTCTATGTTATAAAGGTGAGATATTTGAATTACATGCACATTTTCTCCACGACAAACAAATATTTAAGACCTCAGGAACAGAATTAACTTTGTTGATTCGCAATGCTTTATTTCACCGCAGACATCAAAATAATACCACTTAGTCTCTGACATAAATCAATATAAATAAATTACTCATTGAACCCACCCAGTAATGCATGATTGTAATGGAATGTAAAATAATTTGACAAATCAGAAAAGGTATAGTGGCATAAAAGCTCAAAGAATTAATTTCCAAAGTTATAAATTTATAAAAGTCATAGAGAGTTTATCACTATTTGCTTAAAAGTGATTAAATTAGCATATGAATAAAATATAATTTCCTGTAGGGCTTCAGTATTTGCAGGCTTATAAAGTACATTTGTTTTCAAATATTCTCAATATACCTTGATCCAATCTTCTCTTGCTTACTAGATTGGTGCTGGCATTTGTTAATATGCTCTTTTACTTTTATATTTAGTGGGTTAAATGTCAGAGTCACAGATGTGTGTTGTCACTTTCTCTAAATGAAATTCAGCAGCAGCAGCGACTTCCAAATGGTATTGACCAAATGCCAGAAATTCATGAGAGAGGAGAGGTAAAGGAGGTAATAAGAAAAACAGGACAAGGGAAATTGATAAGGGAGCATGTCATATAATCTCATGATTTTTGACAAATGTAGGAGTTGCTTTGGACCTCTGCCTACAGCAAAATTGAATTAAATTTTTTTTAGCAAAACTTTTCACCTTTCCATTTTTCTTTTTCACTCTCTTTTGCATTGTTTTCTGCACCTGTTTTCTCTCTTACTAGTTTATGTTTTCAAAACCTTTCTCCCACTCCTCTAAAATACGTTTGTCTCCTCATAGGGCACCTCTCTGACCCCTGTGCTCAAAGCTCCTCTTGATGTCTCTGTCCCACAGAGAATTCTCTAGGGGCTCCTACTGACTCACAGTTCAATATTGGAAGCCTGTTCCAACTGTATGGTACTGAAAACTCCCCACCATAGCCCACTCTGGAACCTTGTTTTTCACCAGCTTTCTGTGACTTCATTATTATATCCTTTGAGATCTCTTCTCTGTGAAGTCACCCGACAATAATCTATATTTTCATTTAAAGTAAAATATACTTCTTTAAAGTCATCTTTATTTCTTCAAAACATTTAATCAGAACAAAGATAAATAAGAAATCCATACAAGAAACTTTAAATGCGAACATTTGGAAAAGACCACTTTTTATTTTTGTTTGATATCCCAATTAGCATGCAGCAGCTCATGTGTTGAATTTTGCATTCCCCTTTGGCCAGTCAAGTTGTTTATATAAAGCCAGACTAGTGGATCTGAAATTAGAGAGTTGAAATTAGAGAGTTCAAGCTATTCAAAGTATCTGATAATTGATTGGATTCTCTAGCCACTGCTAAAGACTCATTCCATGTCATTTTGCTTAAATGAGCCAATATATATATATATATATATATATATATATATATCCACTTTCTCTAAAAATGGGATATTAGAATATATCTTAAAAGACCCAGCTATGTTATGAAAGTTAGTTTCTATTAATGTTTACATGAAGATGCATAAAATTATACCTACCCTGAGAGTATATTCTACAAACACAGGTGCCCCATGGATTAGTAAGAAATGGCTGCCCATTCAGCTTGTCCTAGGGCTAACCCCAAGAACCTGTCTCCAAAGCCCCCTTTTCTCTGACTTCCCAGTGAGTCAAAGCAGCCCAGCCTAGGCTCTCCTGTTCCTTCTTCTATGCCCTTCATTGTTTCACTGCCCTGTCTTTGCTACAGTCAATAAATTCCTTAAGCCAGTCAGAGAAAGACAAGTGTCACATGATCTCACTCATATATGGAATCTAAAAAACAAAAGAAACTGATGAACAAAATAGATCCAGACATAGAGAAACATGGAACAGAGGGAAGGTAGGGATGGGTGAGTGGGAAGAGATTAACAAAAAAACTTATATGCATATATGCATAACCCATGAACACAGACAATAGTGTGAGGTCTGGGGCAGGCCAGAAGGGGGTCAATGGGGAAAAAGAGGGGACATCTGTAATACTTTCAACAATAAAGATAAATGAAAACAAAGTTACAATTCTTGCTTGCTCTTCTACACTTTGTCTTTTGATTGAAATCTTTCTCTCAAAAAGACAAGAACCGAGGTCTCCTTACCTCCCCGATAATGCGTGTGTGCGTGTGTGTGTGTGTGTGTGTGTGTGTGTGTGTGTGTGTGTGTTGAGGTGGGGGGGGGGGGCGCGGTAAGGAAAGCAGCAGGGAAGGGGATGGCATGGGTTATGCTCCCTGGAGGGAGAGCGCCTCTGGAACCTCCATTTTCCAGGGTTTTAAAAGCTGGACATTTAGGGGAGGTGTTAGGGGTGGGTCAATAGAATATTCATCAACTTTATGCTGATGTACCAAAATGAGATTTAGTCTTTTGTCTGTCCTTGGGTGTGGTTGACAAATGTACTAATTGGATTTCTGTTATCTGTCTCTCTGAGTAGGGTGATTTAAGCTATTTACCCTCTGGTTGTGGAAGTGAAGTGAGAACCATTTACTCTTAAGTGTCCTTGGTTTAGGGAAGATAGGATTTACTTGGACACAGATTGCTGTTTAACTATCTCAGTTTCCCTATTCCACTTGTCCTGGAATTTTCCTAGCTTTTACTATGCTGTAATATTGCTGGTAAGAAAGGAGTTCTTTTGTGGTGTCTTGAGAAAAGAATTTCAAAGGCACACGAGTGGAGAAGTTTAAAGGTGATAGCAAGATTTTATTGTGATTTAGGGAATTAATACGTCCTGGGGGACCTAGAGGGTGGGCAAGCTGTAAAGCACAGCCATGAGGTTTTTGTTAATTTTGTTAATATACTGTACCTTCTTGGTTCAGGTAGAGAACAAAGCACCGTTCAAACTATCCAACCGAAATTTCTAACTTTTCCCGGGGCCTGGATGGGGCCCTCCTCCCAGCAAATCCTATTGGGGTTCACACCCTCTATCCATCCGATTACTTTCTGATGTTCCCAGGCTAAGGCTGCCCCTCTCTGTCACCCTGACCCACACTGTGAGTGTCCAAAAGCTCAATTACATCATCTAGTTTCTATTGAGCAGGTGCCCAGCAGAGCAATTTCCTGCCTTCCCTCCTGCCCTGGGCCTCTAGCCCCCCCTGGGGAGATTTTCTTGTCCTTTCCGAGGATTAGGTTTCCTCAGCGGCAGTTTCCTGGAGTGTGTGAATGAGTCTGTTTACCAGTAAACTAGATGGGATGCTGCCCTGTTACCTGCTGTGGCTTCCCAGTTTACTAAGATTATTTAGTTCCCTTTCGATTTCTTCCTTATGTTAGTAACTAGCTACCTTCAATGGCATCTTCCACCCAGAGAGAGCGTGTCTTATACTCTTACAAGGGTAAATGGGTGGCGGTCTCCATTGTTTTGTAACTGCTTTTTGTTGTCAAGGGTCATAAGCCTGTCTGTTCCCAGGCTCAGAGGTTCTCTCCTATCCATTAAAGGAAGAAAGGAGCAGAAAAAGGAACTTTCAAGCGGGGAAGAGGGATTTTGCAAGGTCCAGGCCAGTCTGCTGTCCCTGGGAGACGGGAGACAGCGTTTACAAGTTCCAAGGGATGACATTGTCCAGAGGAGGGCGCTGCTGGACAAGCTGGCATTCTTGTGGTGGAGCCACCTGTAGGGTGGCAGCTTCTGGATGGGAGGCATTTTCTTCTTAAAGAGACATTTCAAGCCCTTGAGGGGTGGGCAGTCATAAGCATGGCCGCGGCTCCCTTTTCAGGACTCTCCTGGGAATGCTTAGAAAAAAAAAGGTTTAATTCTGGACAGGTGGACCCAGTTGTTAGTCTCTTTGAGTTTCCCTGTTGTGGGGTCGGTTAGGAGAACCTGGTAGGGGCCTTTTTATTTAGGTTGTGATTGGTCAGTGGGAGAGTCCTTGGAGCTTTAAGGACTAGGTCCTCTGGGCTAATTTGAGTGGGGACAGAGATCTGATTGCGCATGGGCAGATTTTATTGTCCTATTCAGTTAGGGCTTTTGTACTTGCTCTAAGTTAGTCAAGTATTTGCCAAGTTCATTGGTCTGTGTCTAATAGAAAGTTAGAAGTTAGGAAGGGCCTCCCATATCGCATTTCAAAGGGGCTGAGATTAAGATTTCTTTTGGGGGCCCGCCCTTAGTCTGAGAAGGGCTATGGTTAAGAATTTTACCCAGGTCTTTGATGTCTTGTGACACAGTTCGGTTAGAATTTTTTTTGAAGAGTCTGATTGGCTCTTTTTATTTTTTCTGAGGATTGGGATTTCCAACTAGTGTGGAGATGATATTGCATGTCCAAAACAGAGGACAATTGTTGAGTAATTTTAGAGACGAAAGAATGAGCATTATTACTTTGCAAAGATTTAGGAAGTCCAAATTAGGGAATGATTTTTTAAAATAGAATTAAGCAATTTTCTGGGCCTTTTTAGTTCTAGTGTTTCTGATTAGAGTTACTAGTTGGGGCCTTGGTTCTTTTCGTTGATGCCAAAAATATTTTAAGGTCAATGAAAATAAAAGTAAAGCAAAGTGGGGTTTATTGAAGGTACATTCCAACGAGGGGGCAGGCCAGTTGAGAGAGAGAGAGAGAGAGAGAGAGAGAGAATGGCTGGGCTGCTTTAGCTCAGTGGGAAGTCAGAGAAAAGGGGGCCTTAGGAACAGGGTTCAGGGGGTGAGCCTGGGACCAGCTGCAGCTGCCCATCTCCCTTGGTTGCAAGTCTCATGGGGTCCTTTTAGAGGTTGGGGGATACATGCCTGTGGGGGAAGGGAAGGGAAAGGCATGGCTATTCTCCCTGGACATGGAGCACATTCAAGAGAGAGGATGGCCCCCACCTCCTGGGTTTAAAAGAGGGATTTTCTGGGTGGAGCCTTTCATTTGCATTCAGGGATGATTGAGAGATACTATCTTCCTTCTGGGCATGCACTTAAGCATAATGAATACAGAAAAACCCACAGGGGTTGGGGTCAAAATAAAAATGCAAATTTTATTATAATTAGTCCAGGGCCCCCTAGTAAGGTCACATGGGCATTGAGGCCAGGTTTTCCTCTGAGCTGGCTGGCTCCCACCTGCCTGCTGGCAGCAGCGGGGATGCCCATAGAGAGGCGGTCTGAGTGCCAAGCTGGACCCACCCCTGTCAGGACCCGGGGCAGGCCCGCCCCAGCCGCTCAGTTAAAGTGTAAATTCCTACCGAACACTAGTAGAGTATGTTTTCATCCAGTCCGTGAAGGTGTCAATAAACACGAGTAAGTATTTATTTTTGTAAAGTGGCATTTGAGTAAAATGTACTTGTCAATTTTCTTTTGGGTAGATTCTCCTTCTTCAGATGGGGGTTAAGTGGGAAGGGGGTCCAATCGCTCCTTTTGGGTGTTTGCATGGCACAAAATGCAAGTCTTAGCAACTTTTTTAACAATCTTGTGAAGTCCAAATCTTGTAAAAATTCTATCAACTAATAAGGTTATCTCTGCCTAAATGAGAGGAATTATGAAGCTCCTAAACGATTTTTTTTATTGAGAGTTTTAATGGGTGATTTATTTTTCACTATCCCTCAGGGTTTAGTTGATATTTTTACTTTGGAGTCCAGTCATTTTTCTTTTCTGTGTATTGTGGCCTCTGTTGGGAGACAGAATTCGGTGGGAAGAGGCCAGCCAGTAGTGGGGCTGATTGTAAAGCAGGCCTTTTTGCTGTAGTATCAGCTAGGTTGTTTTCTGTAATAATATTTGTGTTTTCCCTTTGATGTCCTTTATAGTGAATTATAGCTACCTCTGCAGGTTTTAATACTGTTTGCAGGAGGGCGAGTATTTCCTGGAGTTGCTGGAGAGGGGAGTTCTTTGCTGTTAAGAGTCCCCATTCTTTCCAAATTGCTGATGGGAGTGCAGGATGAGGAAGGCATACTTGGAGCCTGTAACTATTGAATTTTGTCCTTTCTCAGCTGTAGGACATCGAGCTCACCTCAGCCTTCGAGGACAGAGATGTTATGAGGCAATGCCCAGGCTTCAATGACCTGATTAAGGTCTACTATTGTATATCTAGTTTTCTTAATTTTTTTCTTTATAAAATAATTGTTTTTAGTAAAGCATACTTTATCTTCATTGGCTAATGGCTGGTATTTTAGATCAGCCTGTTTTAATAACTTGTTCTACTATTTTTACGCAGGAGTATAAAATTTTCTCCTTTTCCTCTACAGACAGGAAGGTTGGCTAGATTAAGAGTTTGGCAGACTGAAAAAATACAACTAAAAGACAAAACGGACATCATCCAGAACCACAGGAAGGCTGGCTGAGTGGAAATTCTACAACTAGAAGGAAAGAGAAAAGCACACTGAGACTCAGAGGAGGTGCGGAAGTAAAGTGCAGAGGTATGGAGGTGCACCTGGAAAGGGCTGGCAACTGAGGACACAGTTGTCTTTTTCAATAGGGAGGGAGTCTCAAGCTCCCGACTGCTCTGAACTCCAGTTCTAGGTGAGTCTCTGGGGAACCAGACTCAGACCGGGAAAAACTGGACTGTCTGGCATCGGTTGGAACTCAAGGGTGGCTTTCTCTCAGAGGTGCTTGCAGCGATTACCGCGGGACACTGAGACCCGGGGCCTCTTAGGGCAGGACTGAGGAGCAGCCATAGCTGCTTGCTCCGCCTTGTTGATCCCCTGAGATCCCACCCCACCCAAGCTGTGTCCAGAGGCTTTTGCATATGAAAGGGCCTGGCCCTTTGCAATCTAATATTACCTAAGAAACTGCAGCTGGGTCAGAGAGACCCAGAACTTCCAAAAGAAGGCCCAAGGCCCCACAGAAGCTTGCATTGCTACACAGCTGGGCCTCATCTGGGCACCTCCAAACCCCAAACAAAGAAGAGGAATCTGCAGATCTCTCCGTAGCTCCTGCTGGGTAGCCTCAGGGAGAGGCTAAATTAGCACTTCTTTAGAGATCCAAGAGCCAGTGTACCCAGTGGTCAGAGTGGGACCATCCAGATTACAATGCCTCAGATCCATAAGGGACACACTCAGGGGCAGACTCAGTGAGCACCAAAGCCCCACCGAAGCAAGTCTTGCCCCAGAAGGGTGTCTCCAGCACAGAAGTTCTCCCACTGTAGACACAGCTGATTCTCACAGCCAATTGGCCTGGAGGTCAATTCTTCCCAGTGATACCTACAACAATCAAGGCTTAACTACAACAATACTGTGCACAAAGCCCACAAAGGGGTACACCAAGAGTGTCCACCTCAGGTAATTGGGGAGGCTGAGCCACTGGGCCCTATAGGACACCTACCACAGAAAGCCACTCTATAAACACAGGGAAGCATAAAAAATGTGGAGACAAAGAAACAGGTCACAAATGACAGAAATGGAGGAAAGCAAACTACTGGATATAGAGTTCAAAAACCAGACATAGGTTTTTCAAGAATTTTCTAGAAACCGCCGATAAATGTAGTGAGACCCTCAAGAAATCTAGTGAGACCCTTGAGGATATAAAAAGGACCAACTAGAAATTAAGCTATACTGACTGAAATAAAGAATATTATACAGAGTTCCAACAGCAGACTAGAGGATCACAAGAATCAAGTCAAAGATTTGAAATACGAAGAAGCAAAAAACACCCAACCTGAAAAACAAAAAGAAAAAAGAATCCAAAAATATGAAGATAGTATAAGGAGCCTCTGGGACAACTTCAAGCATACCAATATCCGAATTATGGGGGTGCCAGAAGATGAGAGAGAGCAAGATATTGAAAACCTATTTGAAGAAATAATGACAGAAAACTTCCCCTACCTGGTGAAAGAAATAGACTTACAAGTCTTGGAAGCACAGAGAACCCCAAACAAAAGGAATCCAAAGAGGACCACACCAAGACACATCATAATTAAAATGCCAAGAGCAAAAGACAAAGAGAGAATCTTAAAAGCAGCAAGAGAAAAACAGTCAGTTACCTATGGGTATGACTGTCAGCTGATTTCTCAACAGAAACTATGAAGGGAGTGGCAAGAAATATTCAAAGTGATGAATGCCAAGAACCTACAACAGAGATTACTTTACACAGCAAAGCTATCATTCAGAATTGAAAGTCAGATAAAGAGCTTCACAGATAAGAAAAAGCTAAAGGAGTTCATCACCACCAAACCAGTATCATATGAAATGCTGAAAGGTATCCTTTAAGAAGAGGAAGAAGAAGAAAAAGGTAAAGATACAAATTATGAACAACAAATACACATCTATCAACAAGTGAATCTAAAAATCAAGTAAATAAGTAATCTGATGAACACAATAAACTGGTCAATATAATAGAATGAGGGGCATAGAAAGGGAGTGGACTGACTATTCTTGGGGGAGAAAGGGGTGTGGGGGGGAGCAGGAAGAGACTGGACAAAAATTGTACACCTATGGATGAGGACAGTCGGGGGGAGGTAAGGGCAGAGGGTGGGGTGGGAACTGGGTGGAGGGGAGCTATGGGGGGAAAAGAGAGGAACAACTGTAATAACCTGAACAATAAAGATTTAATTAAAAAAAAGAGTTTGGCAGACTTTGAGAATCATCTCAGGGGAGTCTAGGAGTTGGACCTGGTATCTAATGAGGTGTCCCCCTATAAGTCATTAATGGCCTTTAATTTCTAAGACCCCTTGACTCTAGTGTGGGGTCAGGACCTCTAGTGGCTGTCCCAATGTTAACATGGTGGCCTATTTTACCAGGAGCTTTGTGGTCGGGGCACATACCCAGGTTGTGGGCTCGATCTCCCAGTGTTAAGCATATGGTGGCAGCTGATCAATAATCCTTTCTCATCATTGATATCTCTATCTCTCTCTCTTCCTCTCTAAAATCAATAATAATAATAATAATAATAATAATATATAAAAACCCTAGGTCTGTCACAACCGGAGGCTTGACCAACCGGAAATCAGTCCTGCAGTCAGCCGCTGGGTTGCTGTGGTGACCCAGCACTGACTGCTGAGGGGGCTGCAAATCAGGCCCGGAGAGAAGCCTGAAGAGAGAAGCAGGGTCTAATCTGTAGCCTCTGTGGCAGCTGTTGATCAGCACTTTCCTCTCTCTTTAGATCCTTTATCTAGTATTAGACATTTTCTGTTTCTAATAGGTGTAACTGGTTTAATATTGTTGCTTTTGTTCCTGGTATGTAAATGTTATACTAGAAGCAGAAAAAAAAAACTTAAGACAAAGAGCAAAAAGATTCATGTGATGGTGGGTCAAAAATAAGAAATGATCCAGAATACTCTTTAACAAGGACATATAGGATCTGAATGCCTCCCATTTACCTGCCGTTTATTTTGAATAATAATAATTCAACTTTAAATGGCATCTAAGGTTATGGTCTTGCCCCATCCCTAGTGGTTCACCCTGTTCAGCAAGACAGATGCTGACACTGAGACTTCCAAGAATGAATCTTCCTAGCACCATTGGACTCCATTATTTAACCGAGAGGTTGGTCATCAGTGCATCCTTTGGATTGATTTATGACCAAAAGGGGGATGTGTAGACGATAAGGGGCCACATGCTAACCTGACTAACTCAGGGAAGGCCTGTGTGGTGGCCTTGCAACTCAGAGACCTGAAGTAAACACAAAGAATGGTCTGAAATTAAAGCCTTTTAATTCAAAAGCAGTTTATAGTGGGTAGTCATGTCCTAGGCCAGTATCTTCCTTGAGAAAGATCAATTTTGATTTTTACTGAGCCTATTGACTTTTTGCATCTAAGATAACATACCTATGGAACGTCAGGGTAACTTGTAACTTTCCCTTTTCCCTCAGGGAACAAAAATGGCACTAGGATACAGACCACAGATTCCCTTATTGTTATTGCTATCTTGCTAATTGTTGACATGTTAATTATTTTATACCCACTTATGTAAAGACATATGTGTCTATCATTTTGCTTTTTACCCAATCCCAGAGATCTCCCTGCTTTGCTTTCTCCTACCTCCCTAATATATCTCCAGTGGAGTTCATGTAACCCACTTACGTCTTCTCCTTTGTTTGCAATATGTAAAACAAGGTGAAAAAATGCCATTCTCCGGAGCACTATCTCAATACAATGAGATTCTGCTTCCTGGCAATTGTCAATAGTTTGGCTGAAATCCACTCATAAAAATTCTTTACAGGTTTGAATATTTCTTATATTAACACTAGAGGCCCAATGCACAATAATAGTGCCAGGGGCTCGGCCCTCGCAGCCATGGCAGCTTGCCTCGGCACAGCCCCAGCTTTGTCCGGAAGGATGTCCAGAGGTCGTTTGGCTGTCCAGTCTAATTAGCATATTATGCTTTTATTATTATAGATATTAAATATACTTTTTAAAAAGATATATATTTTTTTATTGATTTCAGAGAGAAAGAGAGAGGGAGAGAGAGGGAGAAACATCAATGATGAGAGAGAATCTGGGGAAGCCCCAGATTTGGTAAGGGAATAGGAAGGAGTGAGGAGAAGTGTAGGCCAGAAGTTTTATTTAGTTTTTTTCCAGGAAGGCAAGGCTGGGCAGGAAAAATGCTTGAGATTGGATAGTTTGAATAATGTAGGCTGCCTCTGGGTTATAGGAGTAGTCTCTAGTTTTCTTATAATTGGCCCTAATTGAACTTAGCACAGGATGCACATTGGCTTGGTACACGAGGGTAAGATAAGAGGAGGTTCAGATTATGGGTTCTGGATAATGGGAAATGTATAAACTTTAGCTATTAGTTTGGCCCTCTAATTAATGGATGTCAAATACAGAATCTAACAAAAACACAGAACACACCGCCTTCGCATAACTGAGTGTTTTACTTTGATGCACGTTTTCTTTGTCTCTGTAATAGTTTTGATTCATATTTTCTTTTTTTAAAATATATTTTTATTGATTTCAGAGAGGAAGGGAGAAGGAGAGAAAGAAACATCAATGATGGGATAGAATCATTGATCAGTTGCCTCCTGCATGCCCCACACTAGGGATTAAGCCTGCAATCTGGTCATGTGCCCTGAACTGGCAATCAAACTGTGACCTCCTGGTTCATAGGTCAACACTCAACCACTGATCCATGCCTACTGAACTGATTCATATTTTCAATAGACTTAGTTATAAATAATCCATGCCACAAGTATTGCCTGTATAACTGAAAATAAATGTTTTAGTGGGTTTCTTTTTGTCATTTAAAAATATATATATTTTTTATTGATTTCAGAGAGGAAGGGAAAGGGGAAGAGAGGTAGAAACATCAATGATGTGAGAGAATCATTGATGAGCTGCATCCTGCACTCCTCACACTGGGGATTGAGCCCACAATCTGGGAATGTGCCCTGACTGGGAATCGAACTGTGACCTACTGGTTCACAGGTCGATGTTCAACTATTGAACCACACTGGCTTTTGAATTTAAAAGTTGGGTAAGCCTGATGCAGACAATTAATTATGGTGGATTAGATATAGGCATTAATCCTTTCCATCATAGAAACATATTACCAATTGAAATAAAAGGTCAAGAACTCACAAAAATCTGTAAAAGATAGCAGAAGATGTTCCATGAGAATTTTAAAGCTAGAATGTAGATACGTAAGTTTATCTGACATAAGAGGAAGCTGTAATCGAAGCTGACAAGAAGTGTGGATCCATAGGAAATGAGACTGCTTGACATTCTTTTTTCCTCCACCCCACCAACAGTGGTCAGATATTGGAGGTACCAAGTCCTGAATTTATAAAGGCTGAATTCAAATTTTGAGTGAACCCAGGCACATTATTATTATTATTTTAAGTATCAGTTAGAATCTTAAATGCCCTCCTCAAACCAGGAAGCCAAGTGAAAATATGCAAACCTAGCATAATTTTGGAGGTTAATCTATTACAACAAAAGCATAATATGCTAATTAGACTGGACAGCCGAACGACTCTCTGGACGACCTTCTGGACCAAGCCAGGGCTGCGAGGGCCAAGGCAAGTCACCACAGCTGCCAGGGCGGAGCCCCTTGCATGAATTTCCTGCATTGGGCCTTTAGTTTTATATAAAATAAAATAAAGCCTGGTTAGCATAGCTCAGTGGTTGAGCATCGACCTAGGAAGCAAGAGGTCACAGGTTCGATTCCCAGTTTGGGGCACATGCCTGGGTTGCAGGCTTGATCCCCCATTGGGGTATATAGGAGGTAGCCGGTCAATGATTCTCTCTCATTGATATTTCTTTCTCTCCCTTCCTCTCTGAAATCAATAAAAATATATTAAAAAAAATAAAAAGGGAGTTATGTGGTAAACGGTAAATGGAAGATTAGGTAAAGAATGAGATCTCAGTTCCATTTTTCTTTTCACAATCCAGAACAAGGCAGCCAGGTGTTTATACTAGACTAAGATTTAGGATTCCCTACTTGAAAATAGCTAAATGCCTTATGGAAAAAGTCATTAACTAAGATGTGTTTGGGGACAATTAAAAAGCTATGTAACAAAGCCACTGATAACATATATGCAAAAGTTTCATTCATCTTTATAATGTTTTTGTTGTATATGTAGCCAGATGATGACACATCATTAAGTTTCAGGAAATGATGTCTGACATTAAAGAGAAGAAATTCTGCTTTTGTCTATAATACAGCAGTTTGATGTAAGGCAGTAATAAAATCAAATAGAAAAAAAAACAAAACACGAAATACAGAGGAAAAGAAAATCTTATGGAGAAGTAAAGAAATTGAGGAAAAAAAAGCATTCTGGAATTCATTTCCCCGGAGGTATTTGTCAGTTCTTAAGGTGCACGTCACCTTGCACCAAAAGCTCAGAGCTGTTCATAGTCACACGGAGTGGTAACGTGAAAAACGGAGTGTGGGCTCCCAGACAACAGCCAGTACAGTATAGTTTAGAGGTGGTGTCATTTAGAAGAGGGCTCGTTAAGTTAGAAAAGTATATTGAAAATTTTACTGCACATGTTGAGACCACAAGTCAAAATGAAAATGTATTCTCAAAAGGACATTAACCATATATTGGGTAATTTAATTCTGCTGTTAAAGCCTCCTCTCACATTAGCATCTAGACCACAAAGAACTATTTTAGATGAAGATTCCAGTAATAATGACTGACTATCCTTAGGGACTCTTTTTATATAAAAACTGTATATTACAAAGTTTTTGAATTTCTTTTTTCTATTATTTCTAATTAATACATGACATTACTTGTTGAGGGGGTCAGCATGATTTATATTTTCTGAAGTTGTAGTACCTAGCTCTAGTTGTGGTTAACAGATTTTCAATAAATACTGCCAATTTATGGTGATTAAAAAAAAGAAAATTTTAGATTAAGTACTTTAAGAACAATAAAATATATAAATATAAAAACATAAACAGAAAACCCTAACTTACAAAATGAACTGGATTATTTAAATGCCAAATATCTTATATCAAGATACACCATCTATTTCAAAGGCAATATTTTGATAAAATTATATAATAGCCTTTTTCTCTAAATTATTCTCAGTGGGAAAACTGTCACATTATGAACACATTATAGAAACTATGTGAGATGGGAGGCATTATGATGCCCATCTTTGGAAAATGCAATATGCCTGATAGAGCAAAGATCGACAAAATAGACAATATTTTTTGAGAAACAGCTCTTGGACACTAGTAGAATATGAGTTTCCAGATGGCAATTGACTGAACCTGAACAGAGTGAACAGAATATTTTCTAACCAATCATTTCAGAAAATCAGGCTTGCCAAAAGAAATTCTTCATCAAGTAAGATTTGTGAATTTAGAATCAAGCACAAACAATAGTCTATTGCATTAGTAAAGAGCCCACACCCCCATGATGGCAGGTTTTATGTGTCAATTTAGCTATGCGATTGTGCCCAGTTATTTAACCAAAGACTAATCTAAGATTTACTGTGAAGGTGTTTTGTGTGTGTGCTTAACATCTACAATCAGTTGACTTTAAATAAGATTGCCTTTGAAAATGTGAGTGGGGCACATCCAATTAGTTAAAAGACCTTAAGAGGAAAAACTGATGTTCCTGGAGAAGAGATTTATTTTTAAGGAATGGCGTATGTAAATGTAGGAGTTGGTATGTGTTAAATCTGTAGGGCAGGCCTGCAGGCTGGGCCTTGGGTAGCAGTGAATTCTACAGTTTTGAAGCAAAAGTTTTTCTCTAGAAGATTCAATTTTTGCAGTTAAGGACCTTCAACTCATCGGTTCTGTTCTTTTTCTTTGGAGAATACTGATTTATACACACTCCCAATATCCCAGCTTTCATAGTACTAGTATTATACAGGAAGTGGGAAATGGTTAAAGAGCCTTCCTACCCCACCCTTTATTAGGAATCACTTCTGGAATAAAGAGAAGGTAGCTTAGTCAATCTCCTTGAAAACATAAAAAGGACGGAATTTCTGGCAAATAAGATAATAGCATTTCCTAGAGGGAGGATCCTAACCTATGGAATTTTTGATCCTAGTGTATTCTACCTCATTGGCCTAGGATTGCTTCTGTTAAAATAAAAACACCACACAAAAAAAACAAACAAAAAAAAATTTAGAATGAAATAATTTATAAGGCATGGCTCCCTGAAGAAACCAAAATTAATAAATTCATGAAAGACAGAGTTTATCATTAGTGCCATAATGTGATTAAATTAGCATATGAACAAAGTATAATTTCCTGTAGGGCCTCAGTATTTGCAGGCATATAATAGTACATTTGTTGTCAAATATTCTCAATATACCTTAATCCAATCTTCTCTTGCTTCCTAGGTTGGTGATGGCATTTGTTAATATGCTTTTTTACTTTTATATTTAGTGGGTTAAATGTCAGAGTCACAGATGTGTGTTGTCACTTTCTCTAAATGAAATTCAGCAACAGCAGCAGTTATTTCCAAATGGTATTGACCAAATGCCAGAAATTCATGAGACAGGAGAGGTAAAGGAGGTAATAAGAAAAACAGGACAAGGGAAATTTATAAGGGAGCAGAGCATGTCATACATGTCTTGTGATTTTTGACAAATGTAGGCGTTGCTTTGGAGCTCTGCCTATAGAAAAATTGGATTAATTTTTATTAATGCTTTCATGAATATGCACAAAATTACATCTAACAGAGAGTATATTCTACAAATACACGTGTCCCAGACTTTGATTTTAGCATATTTAACCAAATGGCCCATAATAACCAATATTAAGTAATGATCGTCCCATATTGGGAAAGGTAAAAATTTAAAAAGACAGGATTAAGATTATAATTATTCAAACTGACAGAACTCCTTTTTGATGGGGAAACTTTTTTTACACAAAAACATAAGCCTTGAGTCACATACATTTGTCTCTGCTTTGGTGTTGGAAGATGCTCCTTACTGAACTACACTGTCCTGGGCATTGTGAATGTTAGTCACAGGGAGGTGGAGTGCCATGCTCTTCTGCATCAGAATTTAAACCCTACATAAGGTGACTGTCAAGTGTTTCCATGTAGGAGAGCTTAGAACTAGAGAGAGAGAGAACTATGTGGGGGGAGAGGGAGGAGGAAATTTCCTATATAATAAAAGTGTACTATGCAAATCAACCAGCGGAACAACCAGTCAGTGGGGGGCGGGGCCAGCAAGCAGGTGTCTCCAGGCCAGCCAAGGCACATGCCAGCGGGCAGAAGGGGGGGGGGGGTGGCGGCAACCAGCAGCGGCAGGGCGATTAGGGCTGGTGCCATCCCGATTGCCCACCTAGTGGCCTCCTGCAGAGGGAGGCCACGGGTGGCAGCAGCGGCAGGTTGATTTAGTGCAGGGCTGCCCAGCGCTGTCCCCAGATAGGCCTGCTGGAGTTGCCTCCCACAGAAGGAGGCCACCAGTGGCCGTGGCGCAATTGGGGCCAGGACTGTGGCTGGCTGCAAGTGTCATCCAAATGGGCCTGCTGGTCACCTCCCACAGAGGGAGGCCAGACTGTGGCTTAGTCCCACTCCCCGCTCCCCTAAGCCATCAGTTGGGCATCCCCTGATGGCTCCCAGACTGAGAGGGAGCAAGCTGGTTGAGGGGACCCCCCCGCCAGTGCACAAGTTTCATGTACCGGGCCTCTAGTCCTATATAATAAAGAGGGAATATGCTAATTCGTCTTAACGGTGTCCACGTCATGACCAGTCAAAGGTGCACAAGCACAGGAGCTGGGGGGTGGGGACTTGTACCACCAGGACATGAGGCTAGAGTCTGGGGTGGCCCCCCAGCGGAAGTATACCTAGGCCCTCGGCGCTGCCCAGCCAGGAGAAAGCACCCCTGTGGAAGCGCGTGCAAGCCTGTGCCACTGCCTGGCCCAGATGGGGTGTGTCAGGATGGGGGCATGGCCTCAGCGGAGAGCTCTCAGCACTCCTGCGTTGGGATCTGAAGGCTTGGAGAGGAAGTGAGAGCACATAGGCAGTTAGGGGGTTTAGGCCAGGATAGGAGTGAAGATAGGCAGTTAGGGGGATCAGGCCAGGAGGGGAGAGGAGATAGGCAGTTAGGGGGGTCAGACAAGGAGGGGAGAGCAGTTAGGGCCATCAGGTTGGCAGGGGAGCAGTTAGGAGCATCAGGCAGGCAGGCAGGTGAGAGTTTAGGAGCCAGTGGCTCTGGATTGTGAGAGGGATCCCATATTGGAAAGGGTGCAGGCCAAGCTGAGGGACCACCCCTTCCCACCCCATGCACGCATTTCATGCACTGGGTCACTAGTGTGTGTATCCTATCTAATAATAGAGAAACATGGTAATTAACCATAACTTCGCTACCCTTCCCATTGGCTAATCAGCAAGATATTAACTGCCAACCAAGATGGTGGCCGGCAGCCAGGCAGCTGAAGCAAACAGGAGGCTTGCTTGCTCCAGTGATGGAGGAAGCCAAGGTTCCCCGCCTGCCGCTGCCGGCCTCTGAGCTGCACTCTAAGCAACTATGTTGCATATATAGAAGCTAAACAATCCCCAGAAACCTGCTTTCAGCCAGCCAGCCTCAGAGCTGGAGTTGAAACAGTGTTTCAATTATAGAAGTGAAACAAACCCAGAGACTTGCTTTCAGCAGCTGGGGTCTCAGAGCTGGAGCTGAGCCTCAGAGCTAAAGCTGGCTCTCAGCTCCAGTGACAGCCATAGAAGGTAAATAAATCCCAGAATAAAAAAAAAAAAAAAAAAGGAGAGGTTGGGGGCTTCAGTCACCCACCAGTCTGAAAACGGCACTCAGCCCCTCACCCAGACTGGCCAGGCACCCCAGTGGAGACCCCCACCCTGAAGGGGGTGCAACCAGCTGCAAACAGCCATCATCCCCTCATCCAGGCTGGCCAGGCACCCAAGCGGGACCCCCACCCTGATCCGGGACACCTTTCAGGGCAAACCAGCTGGCCCCCACCCATGCACCAGGCCTTTATCGTATACAGTAAAAGGGTAATATGCCTCCCAGTACCGGGATCAGCGGACCTGCAAGACCTCCTGAACCTGGGATCAACGGAGCCACGAGGCCTCCCAGCACCAGGATCAGCGGAGCAGCGAGGCCTCACTGCCCCGGTGTCAAGCAGAGCTGTGAGGCCTCCCAGCACTGGGATCAGTGGAGCTGAGAGGCCTCCTGGCCCCTGGAGCAGTGTGACAGGGGCTGTGCCCAAACACCCTGATTGCCCTGTGGCTCTGTGTGTGACAGGGGGTGGGGCCACAACCTCCCTATCCACCCTGCTCTGTTCATGACAGAGGAAGGTGCCCCAACCCCCTGATCGGCCCTGCTCTGTGTATGACAGGGTGCGGCGTCCCTACCCCCCCATGGGCCCTGCTCTGTGGGTGATGGGGTGGAGCCGCAACCTCCCTATTGGCCCTGCCCTGAGTGTGACAGGGGGGAGTGTCCCAACCCCCGATAAGCCCTGCTCTGTGGGTGACAGGGGGCAGTGCCCCAACCCCCTGATCTGCCCTGCTCTGTATGTGACAAGGGGTGGTGCCCCAACTCCCCTATCGGCCTTGCTCTGTGCATGACAGGGATAGCTCCCCAACCTCCTGATCGGTCCTGCTCTGTGCATGACAGGGGGTGGCTCCACAACCTCCCCATCGACCCTGCCTTGAGTGTGACAGGGGGTGGCGCCCCAACTCCCCTATCGGCCTTGCTCTGTGCATGACAGGGATAGCTCCCCAACCTCCTGATCAGTCCTGCTCTGTGCATGACAGGGGGTGGCGCCCCAACTCCCCTATCGGCCTTGCTCTGTGCATGACAGGGATAGCTCCCCAACCTCCTGATTGGTCCTGCTCTGTGCATGACAGGAGGTGGTGCCACAACCTCCCCATCGACCCTGCCTTGAGTGTGATAGGGGACGGTGCCCCAACCCCCCAATTGGCCCTACCCTGAGCGTGACTGGGGGTGGCATTGCAACCTCCTGATGCACCCTGTTCTGTGCATGACAGGGGGTGGTCCCCCAAATCTCCAATCAGCCCTGCTCTGAGCCCGACCAGGGGCTGCACCTAGGGATTGGGCCTGCCCTCTGCCACCTGGGAGCGGGCCTAAGCCAGCAGGTCGTTATCTCCCAAGGGGTCCCAGACTGTGAGAGGGCACAAGTGGGGCTGAGGGACACCCCCCTGCCAGTGCACAAATTTTTGTGCACCAGGCCTCTAGTCTACACTAATAAAAGAGAAACATGCAAATTTGTGTCATTCTGCTACACCCACCAGCCAATCAGTGACCATGCAAATTAACCCAACAAAGATGGCGGTTAATTTGCATACACAGGCATGGAGCAAAGACTGAAGGCTCCAGCCGGACTGAAGACTGAAGACTGAAGAGGCTTGGCTTCTCCGCTGCAGCCGCAGCAGTGAAGCCAAGCCTTGCTGCGGCCACAGTGGAGAAGCCAAGCTTTGCTGCAGACGGACCAAAGGCCTGGGTCCTGGGTGCCAGAGGAAAGCTGGTGCCAGCAGCCAGGGGAAGAAAGGCCTGTTGCGCGAATCTTCATGCAACGGGCTTCTAGCATATATATAAAAGGCTAATGTGCAAAGTGTCCCCACGGGAGTTTGACTGGGAGGCTGGGAGTTCTATCACTTGCTATGAAGTGTGCTGACCACCAGGGGGTGCCGCGTAATGAAAAAATGCCCCAGCCAACAGCCGGAAGGCCCTGATAGGCCCTGATCATTGGCCAGGCCTAGGGACCCTACCTGTGTATGAATTTCGTGCACTGGGCCTCTAGTACTTAATAATGGAAAAGTGACATTTCCCACCAATGGGAATCTCATATCTTAATCAGAATCAGAGTGAATTCTAATACACTAATGGACCAGGAGAGCTGAATTTACAGTTTAATTTCTCTCCCTTTGCACCTGTGGCTTGCAGTTATTTGTACTTCTAAATAATTAACAAAGCTTGAGACTAGTAAAATCTCTGATGCATGTAAGTTTAATTTGATAATCCAATTCTTTTGAAACTAAAGAGAGTTATATATAAGGAAACTAAAACCTTGTGCAATTCTATTTCATTTTTATTTTAAAAAAATTTAAAAATCTTTTAATTCTATTTTTTAAAAATAATTTTTTACTGATTTCAGAAAGGAAGGGAGAAGGAGAGAGAGATAGAAACATCAATGAAGAGAGAGAACCACTGATTGACTGCCTCCTTTACACCACACACTGGGCATGGAACCCACAAATCCCTGGGCATGTGCCCTGACTGGGAATTGAACCATGACCTCTTGGTTCATAGGTTGATGCTCAACCACTGAGCCACAGTGGCTGGATTGCAATTCTATTTTTGATATATAATTCTGAATTCTAATTATTGTGATTGTCATTTTTGTTGTTCAGTGTCATACTGTGCCTGACAGCATTATATAGCAGTCAGTATTATGATGATCATACATAATTATTTCAAAGTCAATATGGGACAAGTCTGTTAGTAAATGCTGTCTGTATATCAGATTAGTTAAGTGCCATTGTTTCTCAGCCTTTTGGCTAAGATCAAGTGCAAATTATTTAAGTGCCAAAATATTTTACAATTTATGATATCGTTCCTTCAAAATCGAATATTTTGATGAAGTTCTATAATAACCTCTTCCACTGTCTCATACTTGCTACATATTGTTAAAAATGTGTTTGAATATTCAGTCCCTTGGCCGGTTAGTGTGACTCAGTGATTGAGCATTGACCTATGACCCAAGAGGTCTTGGCTCAGTTCCCGGTCAGGGAACATGCCAGTGAGGACTTGAGCCTCAGTGTGGGGTGTGCAGCCAATCAATGATTCTCTCTCATCACTGGTGTTTCTACTCCCTCTCTCTTCCTCTCTGAGATCAATACAAATATATTATAAAAAAAAAAATTCAATCCCTCTCTTCACTTCCAATATGTCTTCAATTCATCTAGTTACCCATTACTGATATAAATCATTTTAAGACTGAATGAATAGATTGGGTACTTTAGAATGATTATTTAATTATTCAATTATCTCCCAATTCTAAATGAGCTGTAAGCCAATCTGAAATGACCAGCTGACTCTATTATTTTCCCTTCTTTTATTTTTTTGGTTGGTTGAATAATAAAAAATGGATTAAAAAGTCATTAAGTTTATTTATAAAACCTAAATTCACATTGTATTTAACAAATATTTTTTCTACAAAACAGAGTATGTTATTACTCCATAATAAACATATATTTAACTGTATTTAATGAATGTGGATATATTCCTAGTTAATATGTTTAGTAAGAAGCAGAGTTGAGGAGCAAAACTTTCTCCTGTTAACTAATTTTTTCTGCATTTTTACAGAAACTATTATAATAACCCAATATTAATTTTGTCCACAAGTAAGTTAAACATCTATATTACTTGCTTATGGTTTTTCAGACTCTTACTCTGGTATATTTAACCAAATGTGGGCATAATTACCAAAGAATTATTTTAGCAGTAAGAAATAGAGTTTTAAAAATGCTGTCTCTTGTTGAATAACATTTTCTTGAATGCTATAGGATGACTATAATAAATATTTTTTCTGTGTTTCTATGTTTGTTAACTGTTTACTTGGTATCTTTTGCAGACATTATGATAAAACCAATGTGGTCTGCTATTTTCAAACATACTCTTTATCCTAATTTTTTTCTCTCACAAAGGCTCCCATTTACAAGATCCATTTACATATAGGTTATATGTAATATATTAGTTTTATTTTAAAAATTGAGGATGGGGGTGATGTCAGAGGAATGACAGCACAAGGGCTCACCTTTTCCTCTCCCTCCGACGTTTCAACAAGTTAACCATCTGTAATTTAACAAAGAAATCCCTGCTCAACACAGATACACACCTAAGAGAACCGGGTACCGAAGCACCTAAGGTGGGCATCTGGGAATAAATGGGGAAATGAGAAGAAATTTACATTGACAGGAGTTTACAATGTGTTTTCCATTTTGTAAACTATTTGATAAACTTTGTTTTGTTTTATTATAACAACTAGAGGTCTGGTGCACAAAAATTTGTGCACTCAGGCAGGGGGGAAGGTCCCTCAGCCAGGCCTGTGCCCTCCTCATAGTCTGGGACCCCTCGGGGGATGACCATCTTCTGGCTGAGGTCTGCTCCCAAGGGGATTGGGCCTAAGCTGGCAATCTGACATCCCTCTGGCAGCCCGGCAGCCCTCGGGGGATGTCCACTTGCCAGCGGGGAGCAGGCCTAAGCTGCAGTCGGACATCCTTAGCACTGCTGAGGAGGCAGAAGAGGCTCCCACCACCACCGCTGTGCTGGCAGCCCTCAGCCTGGCTTGTGGCTGAGCAGAGCTCCTCCATGTGGGAGCTCACTGACCACCAGAGGGCAGCTCCTGCATTGAGCGTCTAAGCCAGCCGTGGGCAAACCACGGCCCGCGGGCCGGATCCGGCCCGTTTGAAATGAATAAAACTAAAAAAAAAAGACCGCACCCTTTTATGTAATGATGTTTACTTTGAATTTATATTAGTTCACACAAACACTCCATCCATGCTTTTGTTCCGGCCCTCCGGTCCAGTTTAAGAACCCATTGTGGCCCTCGAGTCAAAAAGTTTGCCCACCCCTTTTCTAACCCCTGGTGGTCAGTGTGCGTCATAGTGACCAGTCATTCCCAGTCTTTCTGCTGTTAGGGTCAGTTTGCATATTACCCTTTTACTATATAGGATAGAGGCCTGGTGCATGGGTGGGGGCCGTCTGGTTTGCCCTGACTGGTGTCCCGGATCAGGGTGGGGGTCCCGCTTGGGTGCCTGGCCAGCCTAGATGAGGGGCTGTTTTCAGGCTGCCCGCATCCCCTCAGGGTGGGGGTCCCCACTGGGGTGCCTGGCCAGTATGGATGTGGGGCTGAGGGCTGTTTTCAGGTGGGCCAAGCCTGCAACTGAAGCTCCCAGTCTCTCCTTTTTTTCTTTCTTTTTTTTTTTTAATTCTGGGATTTATTTACCTTCTGTAATTGAAACTTTGTTGCGGTTGGCACTCCAGCTCCGAGGCCGGCTGGCTAAAAGCAGGTATCTGGGGTTTGTTTAGCTTCTATAATTGCAACATTGTTGCTTAGAGTGCAGCTCAGAGCCCAGCCATGGCAGGCGGGGTACCTTGGCTTCCTCCATCACTGGAGCAAGCAAGCCTCATGTTCTCTTCAGCTGCTTGGCTGCCAGCCGCCATCTTGATTGGCAGTTAATCTGCATATCACCCTGATTAGCCAATGGGAAGCATAGCAGAGGTATGATTAATTACCATGTTTGTCTATTATTAGATAGGATATGAATAAACAGCTTACCTTGATAACTGTGCGAGAAATTTGAATGACAGAAAAAGAAAAGTAACAAGAAAAAATAGATAACATACATAAATAATTTTAACTCATGGTTCATTACAAATATTCAGGAGTTATCATATTATTCAGATGGTCAAATCGCAAATACTAATAATGGCTTTGAACATCAGCTGGAAGGTATTTAAACTCACTATGGTAAGAACTGTATAAGTAACTTTCATACATTACACATACAATACTTAAAATGTTGCTTGATATATTTTTCAAATGAGGTGATTGGTTCCTGTGAAATTTAATTAAATTTAAATTATACAATGTCCCAAATTTAAAAATGTTAACATTTAAATACAAACCTAGATTTGACTAATAATCCCAAAGTCTATGCCCTTATCTACTAGGCGATATCAGTAATCATGTTTGGTAAGAAAGAATATTAAAGGAGAACTCATAACTTTGTAAGATTTCATTAGTATAGAGTTAAGAGAAAAGAAAATGAGTTTTAAATGATGCAAGTTAATGTACCAATGAATGGTAGTCACCAGTGAAGGAGTATAAGAAACACATTATAATTGTGATCAATAAACAAGTAGGGCATTATGTTTACAGGAGCAATTACATTAGGACAGAAATAATTTGAAAGTTATTTTAGGAAATTTCAGCCTATTTTCAAAGGCATATGTGATTGTTAAAGAAAATCACAGAATCCCATTATATTTTAAAGAATTAAATAGAAAAGAGCAATCAATAATCATTTTTAATTTCCCCAGTTTATATATGAAATGTATGTGATTAAAGTATTTTTGACATGTAAAATTAATGTTTGTCAAATCTTATAAGTATCTTTAAGAAGGTAAAAACAAATCCAATTAATTGAATATGTGATTTTCATACTAAACTAAATATAATTGTTTAGTCTGAGAAGGTTCTGCTCACCCAAGAAAGAGAGTTCAATTTAAACCATTGAATCAAAAAATGTTATTGAACGGGATGTTCTCAGCAATTATTTTTCAAGTTTCAGCATGATAGTTCTAATTTGATACATAAAGTTATTATCTTTCTCTTTTTCCTTTCTATTAGATGTCAAATAGTGCAGAAATGTTATTGAATCATTTTGACACATTGTTGCTTCTGCAAGCATAGCAGATAGATTATTATTATTATTATTATTTTTTGCCAAAACTTGCCTAATACATGAAAAGATTTGTTAAAGTAGCTAAAAAAGTTAAGGTTTTTTGTTGTTGCTTTTTTTAGGGGGGTGGGGTGGGGGTTAGTAATCTGACAGTATATGCAGATGTGGTTGAAAACAAAAGTAACCTAGTATATTATGAGCATAATAAATGAAATTTAATAAAAGTAACTATTAGAAAGAAGACATATAGGACTCACCAAGCAGAGCAAAGCAAAGATTATAAAAAAAGTAATTTAGATATATAAATCTGCATGAATAAAATAATATCCCAGAACAATATCAAACATCTAGAAAGTTATTTGATGCTTTTATTGAAATGTATTAAAATCTAATAGAGGGCCAGCCTATGTGGCTCAGTGGTTGAGCGTCAACCATGAACCAGGAGGCCACAGTTTGATTCTCAGTTCGATGCCCAGGTTTAGGGCTCAATCCCCAGTAGGGGGCTTGCAGGGGGCAATGGATTGATGATTCTCTCATCATTGATGTTTTTATATCTCTATCCCACTCCCTTCCTCTCTCTGAAAAAAGTAAACATATTTTTAAAAATCTAACAGAGTAAGAGGGAAATTGGGTATTTTGACATCCGGACCAGCCTTTGCAATGTATCTGCAAATGTCAATTTGATATCAATCAGTACTAGAAGTCACACTTTTTGATTCCCTGTGGCATCTAGACATTAACTGCCCTCCGTTACTCTCTTACTGTTTTGAGGGTTGCTCTAGAATTCTAACTGACCAAATTGATCAGCTTATGCACTCAAAATATGTATTTACTCATTTGCTTTGCAGGTCATACTACTTAATATAAATTTGTCATTACCAGTTTCCATGAAAAGAAAATGTTATGTCTATTTTTTGTATTAAAACACCTGATGAACACGTCATCATTCTTTAAATAAACAAAGAGGGGATTCCTCAGAGACTGATGGGCTTTAATCTTCAGCTCTTCCTTTCCATTTTAGGGCTGAAGCAGGCAATTTATAAAGGCAAAAACTCTTCCTATATTTAGATTTAGGATATCTTGGAGGAGTGCCCTGGGTTTTCCAAGATATCTCTAAAATAAGCATATTTATCCTTCTCCTTGAACCAAATAATATCTCATGGTATAATCTCCACAGGTACTATATAGTGAAATTATTTGCTGAAGAATTCTTGGGAAATATTACTTTACAGTATAAATATTGGTTTCTTATATCAAAACAAGAGTAAGTACAGGACAATAATAATTTGAAAGAGTGGCACCAATCATGAAGATTTACTTGGACTGTCTCTTCTAATTATGCTCCTTAATCAAAGACAATACTTACTTGGCAACAATGAAGTCTTTGATTACATTGATAGTTTTTCTGGCATCAAGCTATTGCTCTTTCCTAAGACACAACCTATTTAGCCTTGTTTTGTACATAAGTATGTATGTATGTATTTATTTATTTCCTTATTTTTATTGACTTTTATAAATGACACTGACTTATACTATTAATTTCTTCAAAAGACATTACCCATTTTGGTACCAAACAACCATTAAATGAAGTGGACATCTTCATTTTGTTACTATTTTCTAGAATGAAATAGAGATTTAACATGCTCTAACAAATGAAAAAGCATAAGTTTGTTGGTGAATGATATTCACATTTTCTATTTCTTTTTGATCCAATTTTATGGTTTCCATGTTGTTGTGATATTGTTAATTTTGCATTTGTAAGTAGAGTCCAGAGTGGGGTGTCAGATGGTGAGCCATGGTTCAACATAGCCTGCAAGGGAAGGTGAAGTTGAGAAGTGTATTACAGGTCCTGGAGGAGGTACACAGCACACGCACCTTGAGGGCCCACAGTTGCAGATAGAGTCCCAGCAGCAGGACCTGGGGCACTTGCCTTTTTTAGGGTCCTTGGATAGAGTGCTTTTGGGATTCCTGAACTAGGTTCAGATTGGTCGATTCAAACCAAAAAAAGCTGGGATTTGGTAAGGTGCCAGGGGATCTTATCTAAGGGACTAGAGGCCTGGTGCATGAATTCGTGCACAGATGGGGTCCCTTAGGTTGGCCTATGGAGATCGGGTCCCAGCTCATGCCCTCAGCCTTTCAGCCCCAGCTCGTGCCCCCAGCCTTGCAACCCCGCAGCCTCTCCTGGCACCCCACCTTGGCCTGGCGCCACCCCCTCACCTGCTCCACCATCCCGCCTGTGGGGTGATCAATCAGGGATGGGCCCCCCACCCAGCTCCTTCAGTGCCTGGGAGTCAGGCGGCAGCCCCGCCCCCTGCTGCTGCCACTGCTCGCTATCTGTGGGTGATCAGCAGGGCAATTGGGCCCCTGCTCACACCTGCCTTGGCCTGGCGCCACCCGCTCACCTGCTCCACCATCCCTCTGTGGTTCGCTCTCATCAGGGACCATGGGGTCGGCAGTGCCTCCACTGCGGCCCATTGCCAGAGCCACGTTGCCCCTGCCATGTTCTGTGCTGCCCTCTGGTGGTCAGTGCACGTGATAGCGAGTGGGCGAACTCCTGGTCTCCTGGTCGAACTCCCAGTTGAATGAGAGCCCGAGGGGACAATTTTCATATTAGGCTTTTATTATATAGGATGTGCAAGGGGAAGAAGCTGGTTAGGAGGAGTGAATGTTTATCACCAGGGAAGTTAGGGAAGTCATAAAAGGAACTGACACTTATTTGTGATTCTTCTGGCCATTATCTAGGACATGCATTTGAGAGAGTATCTAGTGTCAGTTTCAGGCCCCTGAAGGCCACTTAGCCACGCAAAAAGGATGTAAAGGCAGCCATATTGTGAAGTAATTTAACTAAACTCTCAACACATGGCTTTCTTCTAATTATAATCTACTGCTTTTACATTTTTAAAGTGACTGACATAAAGATGTGCATTATATACTTGTGTGAGTTTTAAAAATCTTTAAATGATTTTATTGATTTTAAAATTTATTTTATTTATTTCAGAGGGGAAGAGAGAGGGAAAGAGATAGACACATCAATGATGAGAGAGAATCATTGATCAGCTGCCTCCTTCATGCCCTGCACTGGGGAGCGAGCCCAAAACCTGGGCATGTGCCCCCACCAGGAATCAAACCATGACCTTCTGGCTCATGGGTCAACACTCAACCACTGCCCACACAGGATAAAACCTGTTTTTTTGAGATGAATAAAGTTATTTAATCTCTAGTTCACTGATTATAACTAAAAATAAGATACAAATAATCAATATCAGTGAAAGAAGGAATATCACTGGATATCCTAGAGGCATTTAAGGAAAAAACTATATATTATAAAATTTTATAAATGTGACAAGTCACATGAAATGGACCAATTTCTAGAACACAGACTCTTAATAGCTTATTCAAGAAAAAAAAATTAGATAACCTGAATCATCTTATACATGTTAAAGAAATTTAATATATAGTTTTAAAATTTTCAAAAAGAAGATTCACAGACTTTATTTATTTTTATTTTTGTTTATTTTTATTTTCAATCATTTTATATATATTAGATTGATTGGGCTGACGTTGGTCAACATGAACATACATGTTTCAGGTGTGCCAGAGACTTTAAAAAAAGAAACCACAGCAATTCTAATCAAACATTTCCAGAAAATTGAAGATGTATGGATATTTTTTCAAATTATTCTTTGATGCCAGCACTATCATGTAGCAAAAATTCTAAAAGATATTACAAGTAAACTACGGATTCATCTACAAATGGAAAATGTATGCAACACTCCCTAATACAATTTTTTAAAAAAATCTTTTCATTTTTAAAAAAATATATTTTATTGATTTTTTACAGAGAGGAAGGGAGAGGGATAGAGAGTTAGAAACATCGACGAGAGAGAAACAAAGACCAGCTGCCTCCTGCACACCCCCCACTGGGGATGTGCCCGCAACCAAGGTACATGCCCTTGACCGGAATCGATCCTGGGACCCTTGAGGCCACAGGCCAATGCTCCATCCACTGAGCCAAACTGGCTAGGGGTCCCTAATACAATTTTAGAAAATCAATTCTAACAGTGTCAGAATAACAATGACATTTTAAAATTTAGCCTGAAGAGGTAAGTTCTCTTATCATTTGAAAACCAACCAAAGTAATTCATATGTTTACAGAAATCTACAAATAATAACCTCCATAGACACAGAAAATTATTTGTCAAAATTCTACTTCAAATCATGCTGAAAACTCTCAGCATACTAAAATTAGAAGAGAAATTAGGAAACAGATAAAGAACATCTAAAAAGAATATAACAATGATGTTATAAGTTTGGTGAAAGAGTAATCTTTTTTCCCTCTTAAAATAATGAAGAAAGCAAATATATCAGCTCTCATTAGTCATATTCAACTTTAGATATTAGCCAAAGAAATGCCTAGAGAAATACTATTGTTTTGAAAAGCACATTAGAAAAGCAGTAAACTGTCTTTATTCAATACAATATTATGTAGCAAATTTACAAAATAATAGTTATACATTATAATAAGGAAGTTTAGCAATGTTGCATGATATATGATCAATATACATACAATAATTGTATTATCATTGAATAACATTGAAATTCACCCATTTAAGTTATAAACAATGGCCCTGGCCAGGTGGCTCAGTTGGTTGCAGGAGGCAATCAATCGATGTTTCTTTCTCACATCAATGTTTGTTTTCTCTCTTCCTTCTTCTTTCTCTAATATCAATAAAAAACAACAACATATCCTTGGGTGAGGGTTAAGTAAAAAAAATGCATTTTGCAATAGCAAAGTATGTAATATGCAGGAGCATATAAAGTCTGTAAATGATCTGCTAGATAAAAACTATAAAAAATTAGTTAGAGAAAATAAAGACCTAAATAGACAGATATACCATGTTTGTGCATCAGAAAATTCATTATTGTTATCAATTTTCCCCTAATTTTTCAATAGACTTAAGGCAATCCTTATTATATACCTACAGCCTTTTATGTAGAAGTTTATAAATTGATTCTAAAATTTACATGCAAATATAAAGGGTCTTGGAAAGACATCTTTGAAAAATAAGAACAAAGGGGGACTTACACTACCTGATACGCTACAAATGTATACTAATCAAATCAGTCTGGTTTAACATAAAGATAAACAAAACAATGTGAAAGAATTAAGACTCCAGTATTTTGGGGAGAGAATAAACTACACTGACATATAAAAACCATATTTTAATTTTTTTCTTATATTTTATGATGCTTTGACATCTTTGCATCTTACAGATCTGGGCAGAATGCAAAGAACGCCCCAGGTTTAGCTAAGTCCTAGAGACAGAGAACAGGTTGTCTGTAAACACACTTTGATATGAAAATCAACTAATCCAGAGTCTATCCCACCCACTTCCTCTTATCAGTATTCTGCATTCTAGAACACTAGTATATTCCTGGCCTACCTGCCAGGGCCAGGTACCAGACAACTAGAGAAAATCAATAGCTCAGACCCTGCTGAAATTATTCAAACTATCCAATCCTAAAATCCTTTCAGCTGCTGGTACCATGCCTCATGCTTTCCTTCCCATGAAAATAACAATAAAGATTTTGCTCATGTTTCACCCTTATTCCTTTTACTTCATGACTGACCCACATGCTTCCTGGTGTGGCTGTGTCTGGCATGATGTACTTCCTACTCCTGGGAACTGTGAGGAATGAACTATTTTTTAATTACAGTCATCTCCAGATCTCTTGACCTCAGCATACCTGAATAAAAACAAAATCCCAGTAACTTTTTCAAATAACTACATTCACAATAGAATGTCTAAATTGAAAAACAAAAAAAACAAAAAAACCCAAACAACTAACTATATTAGGCATTGACAAGGATGTGGAACAACTTGATTTCTCTAATATCATTGCTAGGAATAAAAATTTTCAATAACTTTTGAAAATGTTTTGACAGTTTCACAATAGTTAAAAACACACTATATTCCATTATTGCTGTGTAGTCAAAAAAAATGAAAGTATATGGCAAAATAGGACTTGAATGTAAATGTTTGTTTCTAATAGCTACGTATAGAAACAACCCAAATGTTTCTCAACAAGAGGATGGATAAAGAAATTTTGGCATACCCTTACAAAGAAATACTATTCAGAGATCGAATATTTAAGTAATTGATTCATACAATATTGAAGTTGTTCAAAATAATTATGCAGAGCAAAAGAGGTAATGCCAAAAAAAAATTGCCTGATTCAAGTTATATACAATTTTACAACATGAAAGCTATTCAATAGTGAATTCAGTAGATCAATGGCTGTTGGTTGTATGGAACAGGAAAGAGAGGATGAACTGCAGAAGAGGCCTGAAACAACTTTTAGGGTAATGGAAATGTTTATTATCTTAATTTGGGCATGGTTCTAAACTTTTACACATATCTCAAGGTGCATCAAATCGTATACTTTAAAAGTATGCACTTCATTTTATATTAATTAGACATCACCAGAATTCTTAGATGAATGAGAAGGGGGAGATGATTTGGCTTCCTCCCTCTAATCCAAAAATAACAAAAAATGTCACTCTCACTTTTCATCTGTAATATTGATTTATGTTGAATATACATATGACCGTATATTAACATAATTAATAACTTAGAATCATTTTTAAACTACAGTACTATAGCTATTACTCACATTAAAGGCAAGTGTGCATAGATTTATTTGCTAATGCAATACTTCATTAGCACTAATTGAAGATAATGTTATGTCAATCACATTGAGATTTTCTTCCACAAATTTCACTCAATCAACAGCAATTAAGCTATTATTAAGTAGAACAATCAACATTACACTTTGTCTTCATGCTATTTTTAGCCTGATAATTACCTGTAACTGTTATATTCTATTTAGTGATTTTTATGTTGTAATAGTTGATATTTAAAAATCAATAAAAAGTCTCCAAAAGTTCAGTTATTCACTAATTTCTTTCAAAGAAATGTACTTGTCAATCATATGTACAGCCATTTAAAGCTAATATCTTTTTTAAAAAAGTAACTTTATGTTTGTTTCAAACTTGTTTTCTTTTCTTTGCTTTTTTCCTTCATGTTTGAATTCTTTTTTTAACAGTATAGTGGAAAAACAGTAAATAGAAAAAATAAAATGGACTAAAACTTAACTAGAAGTTTACATTTAGTTAAAGTGATTGTCCTACAAATATACTAGTCAATTTAAAGTAAAAAAAATGTTTTATAAAGTTTGTTTTTAAAGTCCAAATACCTCTGCTTTGTTTTAAAGTAACTAAGCAAGTGGTAGACTACAAAAAGATATTACTCCAAAATTCTGTTATGTTAATGAACAGAGAGCAATTATTACAATTATACTAGTTATTACTGTACTGTCAAGTTTTATAAAATATCTTTAGTAGTTAATCAATTGTTTAAGCAAGAACTCTCCAGTTATTATTTTAGCAATAGAAAATATTAAATTTCCTTGGTAATTATTCCTATTACACTGAGATTAAAAAATGTTATATTGCAATATTCACATACAACAGGACTTATCTGATTTAATTTTTAAATTAACATTTAAAAACATACAAATATATACTGAAAGATAGTAAAAAATTAATTTCACCATGTGGGTTCAGGTGTTGTACTAATTTCCATTAAGTCAAATATTTTTAAGCTTATTAAAATTTTCTCTCTGCAGTATTTCTTTCAAAATGTCACCTTCATTAATAAGTTGTGTTTAGGACATGTATGCTTTGAGGCAATTTCTACATTAGACAGTGTTCAGATGTTTATCATCATTAAAACAATTCTTTAAAAGTCTTTCCAATTAGTACTGACCTTTCCTAAGTTAAATAAGTCACTAGTTTCTTGTTACTTTGATAAGTCCTGGTATGTGTTACTTTGATAATTTTAAGAAAATACACCTAAAAATCCAAAGAGGATCTATATACATATTACTTTGATAGAACTTCTAGCTTCAAGGCAGTTTACATTAGCAAAATTATTCTACCCTAGAACTCTATGAAGTAAAACTACAAGACATACAGTAATGAGTTGGAAAGACACTAGAAATAATTTTAGCCTTAAAGCTTTTTTCACATTTTCTGACTTATAGCAATTACTTATCTGTCTAAATGTTTAAAAAAATCATGATAGAAGTCCAATTCTATTTAGACACCATTTAGCTACAGCACATTCTGCCCATGGGTATACCACAAACTAGCGGAGGAGTGGATCTAAAGCCAAGCAGATCATCCCCAGTTTCACCCCTATTCGTACTTGTTCGTATGCCTCAGCTAGCATGAAAGCAGTGTCAATTCAGAGAGCACAGAAGTTTGTTCAACATGTGTTTATTACATTTTTCTTCTTTCTGAAGTGGGAAGAACAATGCTTGTCACAGGAAAAAATGGTGAATTGTGTAAATATTTTGGATACTGTTGTGTTACAGGGTGGGGCAAAGGGGGTTTGAAACACAGAGTTTATTCTTATATTATTATTTATTACTTATTGTATTATTTTCCATATGAACAATGGTAAACCTACTTTTGGCCCACTCAGTATCTTTTTAAAAAAATATATATATATTTTATTGATTTTTTACAGAGAGAGGAAGAGAGAGGGATAGAGAGTTAGAAACATCGATGAAAGAGAAACATCGATCAGCCGCCTCCTGCACACCCCTTACCGGGGATGTGCCCGCAACCAAGGTACATGCCCTTGACTGGAATTGAACCTGGGACCCTTCAGTCCGCAGGCCAATGCTCTGTCCACTCAGCCAAACCAGTTAGGGACCCACTCAGTATCTTATGCTTTACTTCAACCATTGGCTTATTTTTTAAAATATTTTTTATTTTTATTTATTTCAGAGAAGAAGGAAGAGGGAGAGAGGGATAGAAACATAAATAATGAGAGATAATTAATTGGCTGCCTCCTGCACGCCCCACACTGGGGATTGAACCTGCAACCCAGGAATGTGCCCTGACCTGGAATTGAGCTGTGTGACCTCTTAGTGCATATGTCAATGCTCAACCATTGAGCAATACTGGCCAGGACAACCATTCACTTCTTAAATTCTTAATTTCGAGAAAAATTTATGAAAAAAATGTTTTTTAAAATACTAAAATCAAGTAAAATGATGACTTAGTAGCAACCACTTTCACATAATCTTTAATTTCTAGCCTTTCTTCTGAGCCCTCCATTTTATTTTTTAACCTTATTAATCTATCTCTCTCTTCTCCCTATATTATTGCTGCTATATCCCCTCTTTCTACTTTTTGACCTTTTTCTTTTTTTTCTATTGATATCTATAATAATAAAAGCTTAATATGTTAATTAGACCAGACATCTTTCCATATGTCCTTCTGTCCTTCCTGAAGAAGCCAGGGCTGTGAGGGAAGCCAGGGTCCCAGGTGCCAGAGGGAAGCTGGTGCTGATAGCCAGGGAAGGAGGGCCTACTCTTGCACGAATTCCATGCATCGGGCCTCTAGTATTTTCATATAATTGGTGGGGAATAAGAAGATTAAAACTTTTTACAAGTATAACATGTAGAAAGAGAAACAAGGAGAAGGGAAAAATAATGTTCAGTAGTTATTTTTATAATCTTATTAAATGGGATTTTTCAAAAGTCTTTGTTCCTCTTCCTTTCCCTTCCCTTCCCTTCCCTTCCCTTCCCTTCCCTTCCCTTCCCTTCCCTTCCCTTCCCTTCCCTTCCCTTCCCTTCCCTTCCCTTCCCTTCCCTTCTCTTCTCTTCTCTTCTCTTCTCTTCTCTTCTCTTCTCTTCTCTTCTCTTCCCCTTCCTTCCTTCCTTCCTTCCTTCCTTCCTTCCTTCCTTCCTTCCTTCCTTCCTTCCTTCCTTCCCTCTCTCTCTCTCTCTCTCTCTCTCTCTCTCTCTCTCTCTCTCTCTCTCTCTCTCTCTCTTTCTTTTTTCTTTCTTTCTTTCTTTCTTTCTTTCTTTCTTTCTTTCTTTCTTTCTTTCTTTCTTTCTTTCATTCTTTCTTCCTTCCTTTCTTTCTTTCTTTCTTTCTTTCTTCTCCTCACCCAAGGATATTTCCCCATTGATTTTTAGAGAGAGTGAAAGGCAGGGGAAGAGACAGAGAGAAACATTGATGTGAGAGAGACACATTGATTGGTTGCCTTCCACACATGCACAGACCTGGGGTTGGGGAACCAGCCTGCAATGGAGGTATGTGCCCTTGACTGAAATTGAACCCAGGACCCATCAGTCCATGGGCCGATGCTCTATCCATTGAGCCAAACTGGCTATGGATCAAGATTATTTTTTTTTCCCAACTATAAAAGGACATTTATTTGTAGATGAGATGGGCTGAGGAAATGAGTTATAGAGGCAAAAGAAGGGCCCTGGGCACTTGGGGGTGAGGTGGAAAAGAAGGGGAAAGGCTATTTATTTTATTAGAAAACATTTACTAGTTTATTTTTTTTAGAAATAAGTGATTTAACTACCTTGTAGATACTTTACTTATAGAGTGGTTGATTTTCACCACCCAACTAAAGTGATCCCTGTCAATTATCATTCATGTAAAAATGATTTAAAAATTTTGTGAAAATGATTAAAAACAAGGAGTGGTGTAGAACATGTTTAAATACTGACCTTACTTCTTAGAAGACTATAGGCGATCTTATTCCTGAACATTATCCACAATTAGATTAAATGTTAAGACTCTTCTTCAAGCATAAACACAAGTACGTGTTTTCACTTGTGTCTCACAGCTCCATTCTATGTTCCTGTACTTTATTTTCTTATCTTTATTCACATGCTAATAAAGGCAATATTTCTTGGTGTTGGCCTCTCAACATTGCCTGCCCAATATGCTTGCTAGTTTGTCTGACAGAGTAACCACTGTTGGACTATGGATGAGAGAAAGAAAATAATTTTATTTTTTTTTGGGGGGGGGGCATGCATTTTAGCATTCACTTGTAAGTGTTTTTATTATTGAGATTTAATTACTCCGGAAAGAAAGGAGGAAGACAGTGGTTAGTTAATCCATTAATTTATCTTTGACTCATTCTACAAATATTTAATGAACTCTTGTTTAAGCCAGGATCTGAGGTGCCTAGTACCCTAAAGGATATAGGTGTCTATTTGTGGAGAAAAGTGAGAAACAAGAATTGCAAAATGTGCTTCCTTTTGGCCAGAGCCACCATTTATCTTCCAGTAATTCACCAAAATGACTAACACAAAGGGAAAGAGGAGAGGCACCCGCTCTCTGTTCTCTAGGCCTTTTAGGAAACATGGAGTTGTTCCTTTGGCCACATACATGCGCATCTACCAGAAAGGTGATATTGTGGACATCAAGGGAATGGGCACTGTCAGAAAGGAATGCCCCACAAATGTCACCAGGGAAAAACTGGAAGAGTCTACAGGGCCACCCAGCATGCAGTGGGCATTGTTGTGAACAAGCAAGGTAAGGGCAAGATCCTTGCCAAGAGAATGAATGTGCGTATTGAGCAAATGAAGCACTCTAAGAGCCGAGACAGCTTCCTGAAACGTGTGAAGGAAAATGATCAGAATAATAGGAAGCCAAAGAGAAAGGTACCTGGGTTCAACTGAAGCATCAGCCTGCTCCACCCAGAGAAGCACACTTTGTGAGAACCAATGGGAAGGAGCCTGAGCTGCTGGAACCTGTTCCCTATGAATTCATGGCATAATAAGTGGGGAAAAATAAAAAAAGACTCCTCTGCTGACAAAAAAAAAAAAAAAGGAATTGCAAAATGTGGCATGATCTCTTAATGAAATATATACGGGGAACTCTGAAGGTTTATGGAAATTTTGACTATTGTCTAAATTTTTGGATTCAAAGGTTATCAGATTATTTGAAGTTAAAGCTGTAAACTGAGAGGATATTTCCAATGTTTAGGTAAAATAAAGAAAGAAATATTATAGGAAGGAGGGTGAGTGTGTGGATAGGAGGCATGGGGACAAACCAGTGTAAAGTATAAAGTGGAAAAACAAAAAGGCATTCCGATCATAAAATTATTGGATGCTAAAGTAAATACATTAAAATTTATTTTGAGAACAAGGAAGCATTGTCGAAGTATTCAAGCATGGAGGTCTTATGAAACTATTTCCTTAGAAATAGATCTTGTAATGCCATTGGAGTTGAGGATGTCAGAAGTATGGATAACTGAGAAAAGTAACAGTTGATCAATTTAGTAGTCAGAGTTAAAAGACAAAAAGTAAACAGGTTGCCTCCCCAGTGTGGCTTGGTTGGTTGAGCATTGTCCCAAACCCAGGAGGTCATGGGTTTGATTCCTGGTCAGGCACAAGCCCCAGATGCAGGTTCAGTTCCCAGTAGGAGGCATGTAGGAGGCAGCTCTCTCTCTCTCCTTCTTCCTTCCTCTCTCTGGCAGGGGGTGGCGGGGGGTGGGGGGGTGGGGGGGGGAGGGTGGAAGGTGAACAGGATGGATCAGGCTAAGTGGTTGTTCCCAAAAGGTGAATAGGAAAATGAGATGACCTGAGCCTATCCAACAAGTTTCTGGTTGATAAAATGCCTACATATTATGTTAATTTATCAAAAGAAATAAAACTGATCACTAGAGAAAATTTTGGGAGCAGTTCAGAGCTTTTAAAAATCACTAAATAGTAAACAACCTCTTATTTAAATCTATTTCACAAATAAGATTAAGAAAAACAGTACTATTGTTGTTTTAGTTTATTTTTTTCTTCTCATCTCAGCTTGATTTATATCACAAGTTGGTGTATATGCACCTTTAAAATATCAGGTATGTAAAAGAATAGATCAAATACAAAATTTAAGGAAATTATCAGTAATCAAGATCCTATAGTATAATTAACGAATTGAAAACTGTTTTATTTATTTTTACTTTTTGATATTTGATATATATCTATGAGAAATAACATTGTCTTATTTATAATGAAGCATCGATTATTTTAAAATGTGAGACTGTATTCATAAAATTTTAAGTTATATATTTAATTTTTGTTTCATATTTCAAATTGAGATAGAGAAGAAATAGCTGACTTAAAAGGCCTTTAACATCATGTCTGGAATTAAAATGAAAATGCTCACCCTTAGTTACCACTGTTTAAACTTCAAGTGTATTATTAAAATCATCATTATATTTTCTGTTGAGAATTTTAAAGGAGTTTTAGAATAAGTGACAGTTATTAAAGAAGTTATAAAAACAAAAAACATTAAAAATTATAAAAACAAAACAAAACTATATTTGTTTGGTTCCAAAAGGTAAGTAGTGCTTATTTTAATCCTTTAAAAGCTATTATGTGTGGATATGTATATGCACATACATATATCTTCATTATAAATTATGATACTTATAAAGGTGCTTTTACATATGGGCACTGAGGAAAAGATCAAGGTGAGCATTAAGTCCTGTTACAACAAAAGCATAACAAATTTGCACAAAATAGCCTTGAAATGGAAGAGCCTGGTTTATCAGAAAAAAAAATCTTTCTTTTAAATATGTATGAAGTAAGCAGACAATTTTTAAAAATAATTTATCCCCCAACTGCATGCTATCATTATGTCTTCCTGGATAAAGAGATCATAATGAATTATGTAAATTCTTGATTGTGTTATCAAGCACTCTTGTACCTTGATAATCACTGCTTGATTCTTTGCAATTTGTAAATAATGACCTCCAGAATGCTAACAGCCTATTTGTAACCTGTTCAAGCAATCAATACAAAAATTCTTCTATATGATGAAAGAGTATCCTCCAATTAAAAGCATAGCAACAAGTTGAGAAGCAGAAATACCTCATTGTGTTTTGTACAAATTACCTTTTGAAAGAATAGATATTTTTTGAATAAATTTGTTCCTAACAAGTTGCTGAATATTATTTAAATTAGCCATACTATTATTTTACTAACCTTGGTAAGGCTAAAGCAGTATTTTAATCATTCTTATATACTATGTAATCATAGAACGTGTGTTCCAATTCCATCAAATGAAAATCAATATCTATAGAAAATATTACATTAGAGCACTATAGATGAAACAACATCATAGATTATACAAACTACCTGAAAGCATGCACTTTCTATTCCTTTTGTTTATATTTTCTATTATAGACTTTGACGTTTATGATTTTTCCTTTATTTTACATTTGTTTGTAATAGATGCATTGCTAAGTTCATTAATATTCTGTCCACATTTTTCAGATTCTACATTTCTGAAAATCTATAAAGTTTTTATTAAATGCTACCCCCACAGTGCACTTATATTAATACTCTTGACATATACTTCAAAATAACAAAACAAGCTTCAAATGAAACAAAAGTTTAATTATCTCCTAAGCTTTGCAAAGTAGCACCTGGCATTTTAAATAAACTAATACAATGAAAGTATTGTTCCCTAAAAATACTTAAAGTTGACCCAGCCAGTGTGGCTTGATGGTTGAGCATTCATTTATGAACCAGGAGGCTCACAGCCGAGTCCTAATCGGTGCACATGCCCTGTGGGCTGGATCCCCAGTAGAGGGTGTGCAGGAGGCAGCTAATCAATGATTCTCTCTCATTATTGATGCTTCTATCTCTTTCTCCCTCTCCCTTCCTCTCTGAAATCAACAAAAATATATTTTAAAAATTATTAAATTTGAACAACACATGGTAATTTTTTCTATATATAGGCAAACATAATGGCAAAGCTTAATCAAAATACATTAACATTAAATCTGTAATTAAAATTTTTCAAATTTTTTTTTAATTAAATCTTTATTGTTCAGATTATTACATTAGTTACTCTTTTTTCCCACCATAACTCCCCTCCACCCAGTTCCCACCCCACCCTCCGCCCTCACTCCCCACCCACTGTCCTCATCCATAGGTGCATGATTATTGTCCAATCTCTTCCCTCACCCTACACCCCTTCCCCTCCCCCCCCCAAGAATAGTCCATTCCCTTTCTATGTCCCTGATTCTATTACAATCGCCAGTTCATACTGTTCATCAGATTATTTATTCCCTTGATTTTTAGATTCACTTGTTAATAGATGTGTATTTGTTGTTCATAATTTGTATCTTTACCTTTTTCTTCTTCTTCCTCTTCTTAAAGGATACCTTTCAGCATTTCATATAATACTGGTTTGGTGGTGATGAACTCCTTTAGCTTTTCCTTATCTGTGAAGCTCTTTATATGACCTTCAATTCTGAATGATAGTTTTGCTGGATAAAGTAGTCTTGGTTGTAGGTTCTTGGTATTCATCACTTTGAATATTTCTTGCCACTCCCTTCTGGCCTGCCAAGTATCTGTTGAGAAATCAGCTGACAGTCGTATGGGTACTCCCTTGTAGGTAACTGAGTTTCTTTCTCTTGCTGCTTTTAAGATTCTCTCTTTGTCTTTTGCTCTTGGCATTTTAATTATGATGTGTCTTGGTGTGGTCCTCTTTGGATTCCTTTTGTTTGGGGTTCTCTGCACTTCCTGGACTTGTAAGTCTATTTCTTTCACCAGGTAGGGGAAGTTTTCTGTCATTATTTCTTCAAATAGGTTTTCAATATCTTGCTCTCTCTCTTCTTCTGGCACCCCTATAATTCGGATGTTGGTACGCTTGAAGTTGTCCCAGAGGCTCCTTACACTATCTTCGTATTTTTGGATTCTTTTTTCATTTTGCTTTTCCAGTTGGGTGTTTTTTGTTTCTTCGTACTTCAAATCTTTGACTTGATTCTTGCGATCCTCCGCTCTGTTGTTGGGAGTCTGTATAATGTTCTTTATTTCAGTCAGTGTATGCTTAATTTCTAGTTGGTCCTTTATCGCAACATCAAGGGTCTCATTAGATTTCTTGAGGATCTCACTACATTTATCGGCGGTCTCACCAGTCTTTTCGAGGGTCTTATTAAGTTTATCGGCGGCTTCTAGACAGTTCTTTAAAGACCTTAAAAGTGTGGTTTTGAACTCCATATCCAGCAGTTTGCTTTCCTCCCATTCTGTCATTTGTGTCCTGTTTCTTTGTCTTGGCATTTTTTATGCTTTGCTGTGTCGATAGAGTTCCTTTCTGTGCTAAGTGTCCCAATTACCTGAGGTAGACACTCTTGGTGCACCCCCTTGTGGGCTTTGTGCACAGTCTTGTTGTAATTAAGCCTTGATTGTTGTAGTTATCACTGTGAGGAATTGACCTCCAGGCCAATTGGCTGTGAGAATCAGCTGTGTCTGCAGTGGGAGAACTTCTGTGCTGGAGACACCCCTCTGGGGCTAGACTTGCTTCAATGGGGCTTTGGTGCTAAAATTTTTCAAATTTTATACACACACATATTCATAAAATATAAATTAATATTTTAGTTGAAAAAGATTAAAGGATATAATATAAGCCTTTGAAATTTAAAAGCTAGTTAAACTATATTAGCCAAGGTTATAAAAACCTTATGGATGAAACTTTTTAGACAATTTTTAATAATGGCTCAAAAACTTGTTCTATCACTTAAACTTGGTCTCTGGTAGCTAAACTTCATTTTCATATTAAAAATTATGAAATAAAATCAATATTAAGAATATATTTAAAAAGCCCAGAAAAAATCAGAGTGGGAGAATGAGAACTTGACAGAGACAGAAGACACAAGCATTGAGGGGGGGAGAAGGGGAAGGTAAAGTGAGTACAAGCAATAGCACAGTCAACTTTGTAAATAACAAAATATCTAAATAAAATGTTGCCTGGGTTTGACTGACATAGCAAACAATACAAAAATATTTCTGTCTACATTTGTTAAAATCACAAGTTCTATTGGCTTTTCAGTAGGCTTTGTACAATTTTCCACAGAAAAATAAAAACTTTTTCTTGGATGACTTTAATTTATTTATCTTGCATACCACACTGGTTATAACGCTCATAGAAGTGATGAGAGTCAATGTCTCTGACATGTTTCTTATCTTAGGGGAAAGCATTCAGTCTTTCACCATTAAGGATGATCTCAGCTATAGGTTATGCATTGATGTCTTTTTTGAAACAGAGGAAATTTCCTTTTACTCCTAAATTGCTAAGAGTTTTGTGTGTGTGTGATTTTTAGCAAGGATGGATATTTTATTTTTTTCCAAGTTTTTTCTGCATTAATTAAGATGACCATATTTTTTTCATCATAGCTGTATTGCTACCTCAATTAAATATCTCAGTTATCAGGAAATTGCACATATATATTCCTCTAACAATTCTTAGGCTAGAACTAGTTACATAGTTTGACCCCACAAGACAACAAATAAAGAAATCTTATGCACAGAAATCCAGGACTGACACCAGGTCTGTGAATAATCAGGACTGCAAATTGGCAGCCTTAAGAGCCTGAATTTTCTCCAAGAAACCGCAGTTGTAGTGTTGGGGAACACATGAGTCTTGGTTGGAAAGTTATAATGAGGTCATTCTGATAAAAGGGAAGTGTGTGGAAGGCCTTATTTATCAGAATTCTGACTTAGGGGAGACTTAGGGGAGTGTCAAAGGTGGCACCCCTAATTATTCTTTGACCTTTCCAAACAAACCTGTGTATATGCAGACCCCCAGGTGTTTACTAGAATTCTTATGCTTAATACCTGGATGTCCTTGCCTAGAGGACAATGTAAACATTTGTGTCCTCCCAAGATTACTCACCTTACTGATTATATTTAAAGATAAAGATTCCAATAAAAGCCTAAGGAGGCAGGCAATCGAGGCTGCCCCTGGTACCAGAACCAGGGACCCCTTAGCCCTCTCTTTCACAGTCAAACTGTGTCTGACTAATCTGTTTATCCGTCATTCAGAGACTGCTGGTCAGCCCCTGCATTATGGTATACTAGAGTCCCCAGTGCACAAAATTTGTGCACTGGATGGGTGTCCCTCAGCCTGGCCTGCACCCTCACCAATCTGGGACCCCTTGGAGCCCCTGTGGGATCCGACCTAAACTGGCAGTCAGACATCCCCCTCACAATCTGGGACTGCTGGCTCCTAACTTTCACCTGCCTGCCTGCCTGCCTGATCACCCCCTAACTGCTCCCCTGCCGGCCTGATTGATGCCTAACTGCTCCCCTGCTGGCCCGATTGCCCCAAACTGCCTTCCCCTGCTGGCCTGATAGCCCACAACTGCCCTCCCTGCCAGCCATCTTGTGGCGGCCATCTTGTGATGACATGGGGTGGCCATCCTGTGACAGCCATTTTGTGATGATGTGAGGGTGTGATAGTCACCTAGGCTTTTATTAGTATAGATTATTTTATCTATTTTATTTTTTAAAAATACATTTTTATTGATTTCAAAGAGGAAGGGAGAGGGAGAGAAAGATAGAAACATCAATGATGAGAGAAAACCATTGATTGGCTGCCTCCTGTATGTCCCCCACTGGGTATCAACCCCCAACCCGTGCATGTGCCCTTGACCGAAATCAAACCTGGGATCCTTCAATCTGCAGACCGACACTCTATCCACTGAGCCAAACCAGCTAGGGCATGGCTGTATTTTTAATATTCATTTCAAAGCTCATAGAATAGTAAAAAAAAATTTTCCCTGATCATTAACATAAAAATTATTCTACACTAATATTAAATAATATACAATTCAGTCATTTTAAAAGGATTATTTAAACACTTAATATACAAATATTTTCTCTAAAACAGTAGAAAAGTCATATTAAATATCTGAT